>NC_091977.1:382579810-382888472 GCF_044704955.1 Pristiophorus japonicus | reverse complement strand
TCTTCTACGAACAGATGCTGCTGCCCCATGATGGCTAAGTTATGCAGCATGCAGCACACAACAGTGAACTGACTGACAATCTCAGTGGAGTATTGCAAGTAGCCTCCGGAATGGTCCAGGCATCGGAAGTGCTGTTTCAAGATGCCAATGGTCCTCTCCATTAAGCTGCACGTCGCAATGTGCGACATGTTGTATTCCTGGTCAGCTTCCGTCCGAGTTACGCATAGGGGCGTCATGAACCAACTGGCGAGGCTGTACCCTTTGTCTCCCAGAAGCCAGCTCTGCCCTTCTAGCTGTTGCTGAAATGTGGCAGATATAGTGCTATCGCGTAAGATGAATGCATCATGGGTGCTCCCTGGGTATCTCACATCAACTGACATGATGCGATGCATGTCGTCACACATGAGCTGCACATTCATGGAGTGGAAGCATTTTCTGTTCCTGCACATCTTGGAATCCTCCAAAGGAGCTTGCAAGGCGATGTGGGTACAATCGATGCAGCCCTGTAGCTTTGGGAAGCCAGCAATCCTGGGGAAGCCCACAGCCCTGTCACACGTTGCCTGGGTGGTCATGGGGAACTTTATGCAGGCATTCCTCCTGGCATATGGTGCAGCAGTCACCTGCTGAATGCAGATATGTGTTGCATGTTGAGAAATGGCACATACATCCCCTAGTTGTGGCCTGGAATAATCCAGATGCATAAAATGAAAGTGCAGCTGTAACCTTCACTTCAACTGACAAAGCAGTCCTCCTGATGCTTCCAGGGTGCAGGTCTGCTTTTATTAACTCACATATCTCGGTTACAACTTCTTCGTGGAAACGCAGCCTTCTCACACAGTCTGCATCACTCAGGTGCAGGTATGAACAACTGTCTCGATATAGCCGATGTGGGTAAGGCCTCCTGCCCATCATCCTACATGCTCTGTGATTCCTCATGCGATGACGTTGAATCAATCATCTCCTCCACAGCACCATCATGCAGAAGGCTTGCACGAGGTATGGCATTATCAATATTGCCCCCATAATTAAATTGTAGCTTTGCAAGAACATCAAAACAACAGGACAAGGGCTTAAAGCTTCTTTCCTCTCTTACTCCCCAAGGTCGACACCCTAGTATGGACCACACCCTGGTCTGCGCATGCACAATAGGTTTGCTTAGAACGGGAAGCTATGCATTCAATAAAGACATTTGGGGGCAACGAAGTCTAATGCAATTCTTTAATTGTAGATTTTTTTCAAAGTACCACCCCACCATCAAACGAATGTTTCCTCACCAAGCTCGAATTTCTCCCTCGCCCGGACACAGAGGTATGGCATCTGCCCCCCCCCCCCTCCCCACCCCCAACGCCCCCCGGGCTTTTTCTGAAGCTGCTGTATAGTGTAAGGGTTCTCATCCCTTCAGTTCGGCTTCCACCCCAACTCACCGCCCCCGGGCTTCTTTCGATGCTGAGCTCCGAGCCCCTGTATCCGGGCGAGGGAACGATTCTGCCGGCCGACGCTCCGACCCTCGAGCCTGGTGAGGAGGTATTCGGTGGTGGCGTGGCACTTGGCATTCGACTTCCATTTTCTCCCTTTTGAGTTTGAAAAATTGAAGCTTCATGATGCATATTCTTTGTCTTCTTGACTCGCTCCAAAACTTTGCATAAAATTAATGGCGTCTTTCTGCGTTGATTTTTTAATGTGCGCTGGTTTTTCTTAAGTGCTCAGAAGGTTTTTTGGAAGTGGTCGCATACTCCATCCTGGGAAAAATATAAGTTGGCCAAACTTGCTTAAATGTGAAAAACTGGCACAGACATTAGGTTCTAACCTAAAAAAATGATAGCTAATTGAGTTACGCTGGTGCAGAAACTTTGGGGAAACTTGGATATTTTAATTTAGGTCAAAAGAAGCGGTGCACGCCAAAAAAACGGCACAGATAACTGGGGAAAATTGAGCCCAATGTCCTTACATAACACTGTTTTATACCTGAAAAAAACCTGGGCCATCCCTATATGTGTACATGTTTCATCCACCATGGGCAATGGCCGACGTGGTTTTTTTTGCTTCTTCTCCCAATCAATCATTCAGTGATTGCGAGGGGAGTTATTGATAAGAGTTTGCAGAAGAGCAGTAAACCATATGGTCGCATCGCACGACGGTACCTTGCATTCTGTTTTCTCCTTTAGCCTAAATGTCTCGGTTTACGAACCTGTTTTCTCTCCATTGGAGACACTGGGGCCGAAATTGCCCCTTTCTATAATGCCCGTGGCCAGATTATTTTGGATGCTTTAAACCATTGAGAGTTGCCTTCTTGACACCAGAATTGAGGAATAGTGGCCCTGGCTCTTCATACTCTGCAACAGGGTGCGCAGATTGAGGAGGCTGGGCTTGAGGAGGATTACTAAATGGGGTTAGTGCTGGCCGCGGAATGCCTCCTGCACATTGTGCACGCAAGGAGACACGCAGGAGAATGTGGCACCGGCTCCAGCGGTTGGAGAGGCAATGGGGAAGGGACGCAGCTCACATGGCTGAGGAAGATAGAAACATAGAAATTTACAGCGCAGAAGGAGGCCATTTTGGCCCATGGTGTCCGCGCCGGCCGACAGAGAGCCACATGGCCCTTGGTCAGCAGCCCTAAAGGTTACATTTAAACCTATGAACAATGACGGAAAGGCAAAGAGCATCCAGCCCAACCAATCCACCTCACACAACTGCGACACCCCTAATACTGAAACATTCTATACTCCACCCCGACCGGAGCCATATGATCTCCTGGGAGAGGCAAAAGCCAGATAAAAACCCAGGCCAATTCAGGGAGAAAAAAATCTGGAAAAATTCCTCTCTGATCCATCCAGGTGATTGAAACTAGTCCAGGAGATCACCCTGGCCGTATTCTATTCCCTGCAGTACTTACCATTATATCTGCGCCGTCCAACAAAAGGTCATCCAGTCTAATCCCAATTATTAGCTCCAGGTCTGTAACCCTGCAGGTTACTGCACTACAAGAGCCCATCCAACCATCTCTTAAAAGTGGTGAGGGTTTCTGCATCCACCATTCTTCCAGGCAGCGAGTTCCAGATCCCCACAACTATCTGCATAAAGAAACCTCCCCTCAAATCGCCTCTAAACCTTCCACCAACCACCTTAAAACTATGCCCCCTCATAATAAACTGCTCCACCAACGGAAATTGACCCTTACTATCCACTATGTACAGGTCCCTCAATATTTTCTACACCTCAATGAGGTCTCCTCTCAACCTCCCTGGAGAGGGTGCAGAGATTTGCTAGGCTGCTGCCTGGAATGGAGAATCTTAGTTATGAGGACAGATTGGATAGGCTGGGTTTGTTCTCATTGGAACAGAGGAAGTTGAGAGGAGACCTCATTGAGGTGTAGAAAATATTGAGAGGACTGGAAATAGTGGATAGTAAGGGCCTATTTCCATTGGCGGAGGGGTCTATTATGAGGGGACATAGATTTAAGGTGGTTGGTGGAAGGTTTAGAGGGGATTTGGGGAGGGTGCTTCTTTACGTAGAGGGTTGTGGGGATCTGGAACTCGCTGCCAGGAAGAGTGTTGGATGCAGAAACCCTCACCAATTTTAAGAGATGGTTGGATGGGCACTTAAAATATGTAACCTGCAGGGTTACGGACCTGGAGCTGGTAATTGGGATTAGACTGGATGACCTTTTGTTGGACGGCACAGATAGAATGGTAAGTACTGCAAGCAATCGAATACGGCCAGGATGATCTCCTGGACTAATTTCGATTGCCTGGATGGGTCGGAGAGGAATTTTCCCAGATTTTTTCTCCCTGAATTGGCCTGGGTTTTTATCTGGTTTTTGCCTCTCCCAGGAGATCACATGGCTCCGGTTGGGATGGAGTGTAGACTGTTTCAGTATTAGGGGTGTTGTATTTGTGTGAGGCGGACTGGTTGGACTGGGTGCTCTTTGCCTTTCCGTCATTGTTCATAGGTTTATATGTAAACTTTAGGGCTGCTGACCAAGGGCTGTGTGGCTCTTTGTCGGCCGGCGTGGACACCATGGGCCAAAATGGCCTCCTTCTGCGTTGCAGTTAATTGGACAGCTAGTAAAAACTGGTTCCCTAAACAGGCCAGTGGTGAGTCAGATATTTGGCAGATCGAGTATATTGTTGGAAAGTATGAGGTCATGCACTTTGGCAGAAAAAATCGAAGAGCAAGTTATTATTTAAATGGAGAAAGATTACAAAGTGCTACAGTACAGCGGGACCTGGGGGTACTTGTGCATGAAACACAAAAGGTTAGTACGCAGGTACAGCAAATGATCAGGAAGGCCAATTGAATCTTGGCCTTTATTGCAAAGGAGATGGAGTGTAAAAGCAGGGAAGTCTTGCTACAGTTATACAGGGTATTGGTGAGGCCACACCTGGAATACTGCGTGCAGTTTTAGTTTCCATATTTATGAAAGGATCAGGAAGGCCAATGGAATCTTGGCCTTTATTGCAAAGGAGATGGAATATAAAAGCAGGGAAGTCTTGCTACAGTTATACAGGGTATTGGTGAGACCACACCTGGAATACTGCGTGCAGTTTTGGTTTCCATATTTATGAAAGGATATACTTGCTTTGGAGGCAGTTCAGAGAAGTTTCACAAGGTTGATTCTGGAGATGAGGGGGTTGATTTATGAGGAAAGGTTGAGTAGGTTGGGCCTCTACTCATTGGAATTCAGAAGAATGAGAGGTGATCAGATTATGAGGGGGCTTGACAAGGTGGATGCAGAGAAGATGTTTCCACTGATGGGGGAGACTAGAACTAGAGGGCATAATCTTAGAATAAGTGACCACCCATTTAAAACTGAGATAAGGAGAAATTTCTTCTCTCAGTTGGTTGTAGATCCGTGGAATTTGCTGCCTCAGAGAGCTGTGAAAACTGGGACATTGAATATATTTAAGACAGAAATAGACAGTTTCTTAAACGATAAGGGAATAAGGGGTTATGGAGAGCAGGCAGCGAAGTGGAGCTTAGTCCATGATCGGATCGGCCATGATCGTATTAAATGACCTAGCATGCTTGAGGGGGCCGTATGGCCTAGTTCTGCTCCTATTTCTTATGTTCTTATGTTCTTACTCGCTGCTTCTCCCAATGAGACGTATTTTCTGGGTCCGTACCAATCTGTGATATTCAAGTCCAGTCTCAAGGTCAGCTTCCCAATTGAAATAGCTCGGCTCTCTTTGCTCGTAGATCGTGGTTTCTTCTCCCATCCCAGATGCGGTGCTCAGTCCTTGTACATTGAATAAAGGAAGCAGGTGTAGAAGATGGGAGAGAGAGAGATGGCTGCAACTGCCGTCTCTTACACTTGCAAAAAGCTTCTTCTCATGCCAAAAGTTCAACTCTTTGTTCACCTGAGGCAGTCCAACTGAAAAGCAAAATCAAGTCTTTGGCCTGTTCCTTTGTCAACTGGAATCTGGCTCTGATGAGTCTGTGGTCAAATAGCTTTCCTTTGTCTTTCGATGGCCGGAACATCTCACTGATGGTTTCCCATTCCATGACAAAAGGCGCCCATCAACCATGATGTTCCTGCTTTCAGCCATTGATTCATTACCGCCCAGCTGATGTGTATTCAAGTTAAACATGTTTGGACCTGCCCCATGTCAGTGCTGTGCTTCTCTGCAGTAACAGAAAATGTGTCCAAGCAATGTCCAAAAGTCTATTTTCATCGAATTCTTACACCTCTATAATCTGATTTATCTTTTTAGTGTGGGATTCTAAGTATTTAGCCATATCATGCAGATGGATGGTTATAATTTGGCCTTCCCTTATTTCTCCATTTTCCAAATTGTTCATTTTGCACAGAATTTCTCTTAGATTTCTGACCGCCTTCACAGATTGATCTAAACTAGCTAAATCAAGACTATTAACAAGCGAGATTCAGGTGTTAAAAACAGTCGCAACATCGTTTATTAGTCCCTGTCGTCTTCTGACATGTTTTCCTTTAATCCCATAACCGACATCATTCTCTTTAATGAGTTTGGTACAATTGTTTTATATGTATTATTCAGACCATCACTCTCCCTTGGGTCCATGCGAAATAACGATTCTCATTCCGACTCCGCGAGAGTTGTACTGGTCCTTTCCCAAAATCCCTCGATGAATTCCCGCATAATTCTCCCATAAAACCACGCTGCCTCTGGCTTGCCCTGCCCCTGGCCCGAAGCCAATTTCATGATGGGTTGGCCCATCCACCTGCCCCGGTCAGAAAGGCCTTACCGCCCCATTATGCTTAGAGGTGGTAATGAAGCTGAAAGAGAAGGGCAATTTCAGCCCCTAGGTCTAGAACTTCATGTCAGATAAAAGGCAGTAACCCCCTGCCGTTACCACCCGTTGTTCTGTCCAGGTCGTCCATCTAATATAGCTTTCAAATATCTCATCTTGCAGATTCACCGGTTTTAATTTGTTCAGCAAAAAGTCTGTTGATTCTCATGAAGCATATTGGTCAAGGAAATTTGGTCAATTTTAAGCCAATTTTCACAATATCTTACACATACAATTGTCTATAATAAGTTAAGAAATATTTTATCCACTGAATATCTTTGCCTAAATATTATATTAATATTATGAAAAATATCAACAGAATAAATAAGGATGAAAACAGCAAGATATAAACTGAACTTTGAAAGGGAGAACTAATTTCCTGGAAAGTTGCATTATTTTTTACTTTCGACTCTGAAAATATTAAAATCTGATTCAAAATTCCCATTTCCTACTGTTGTACATTTACATCAATAGTAAGCATTGAAATAGTAAAAAAATGTTATAACATAAATGTGACACATTATTGTACATTACATGACAAATTCCTCAGTAACAGGGTTTGAAATACCCATTTATTTTCATTACAACTGTCATATTTTACAATAGACACAACATTTTCCACAGTTCGATCGAAAAAGAATCAGACAATCTGTTTGAAATATATGAATCTATCTTAAAGAAATGACACATTCTGCTGTAGTGCTTGCAGCACTGTTTCAGTTTAATATTAAGGATCTTTTCTGCATGACCGCTAGGGTAGAACCTGAATTAATCACCAAGGATCAAATGTATCGGCATGATTTTTGAAAAACATGGCAATGCATGTTTTCCTCTCGCAATGTGTCTTCCCTTATGCTCTTTCAACACATTGGGAGTAATTTGGACTTTGTGCGATGGTGTAAAATGGGTGACAGCAAATCGGCAGCCTCTTTTACATCTCTCCCGATTTTGTTTTACCACAATGGAAATAAAAGGAAAAATTTGCAGGGCTGTGGGAAAGGGCAGGCGAGTGGGATTAATTGATTGGCCATCCAGTGCCAAAATAAAGTTAATGACCTTACATAGCAGGTCAAAGTGAGTGAAGGCTTCTGTAAATGTCATAACCCACCATCTGCACCACAAGCCTCACACACTTCTCAATGCAACATACCTCCATCACTCACCTACCAACAATCTCTACCTATCACCACTCACATCTGGCAAATCATAGCTTCACCACCCTCACAAGCTTACCGTGACTGCAACATTCATACTCACATCTCACATCTTACACACATTAACAGCTATTCAACTATGGCAGGCACATCACCACACTCACTCATACATTTCCCTTTGGCAGACAAGCAGAGATGGGGGGCGGGGGCGGGGGGAGGTGGGAGCGGGGAGGGGTGGGAGCGGGGAGGGGTGGTGGTGTGGTGCAAGCTGCCATCTAGGACCTCACCGACCTGGAGGAGAAAGTGCTGGAGATCATTGGGCAGCAGATCATGGAGGCCTTGGCGATCAGTGAGGTTTGACCCCTTGGGGACAACAATGGTATGCACATTCCTAATCCATCTTCTCACATCCCACTTCCACATCATCCCACAATCTCTTCCCACTTTCAAGCTGCTGATGCTGTATGGATGCATATCTTGCTTCACCACCCCTCTCCTCACCATAACCCGACTCTTGTGTCTTTGGACTTTCAGCTAATCAAGAACAAACAGCCTGTCCCCGAGGCGATGGACAAAAGCAAGGGGAGGGAAAAAGAAGACACGATGTCACTGCATCTGTCACTCGCAGGCACCAGCTCAGAAACTGGCACTCCACATACTTTAGAGGCAAGTGTAGAAATGGGATCTGCACAGGGTGAGGCACCGGGCACAAGTAGGCTGCAACAAGGCCGGGGGGAAATTGTAGCTCGGGGGTGGGGGTGGGGCAGCTCCCTGGACGGCAAGTTTGCGCATGAGGTCTGCTGCACAGGACTCAGATAAGGACCTCAATGGGGCAGCCTTCAGAAGAAGGGTGATGGGCATTCACACTGCACTGTTAGGTGCAATGGCAAGCCTACCAGACAGCCTCTTGCCAATGTCAAGGAGCATGCGGAAGTCTGCCTCCAACATTGCATGGGGCTTTGCGCAGAGCTTGGAGCCCAGGATTTCCAGGCTGAAAATGATGGAAAACTTCCGAAGAGACTGTGTCAACTCAGATATGATGCTGTGTGATGGGTGATGTTGCGGCTGCCATTGCAGCACAGGCAGAAGTGACACAACGTCTTAGTGCTGCAGCGGAAGCACAGACTACTCTTATGAAGTCTCAGCTTGCTGCCACCCAAGCTCAGACTGATGCTATCGTGGCTGGGTTTACCACTGTCAACCGGGGCTTGCAGGGTGTCGCAGCAGTCCAGCAATCTGTGCTCCAACAGATTGCTAGGAATGTTGAGGCGCCACCCCGGGGGTGTAGGAGTGGGTCAGTGGAGCAGGACCCTGCTGGCCTCTCTCAGGATGACAGCATTCCTGTTCCCACCACTGCCACTCCACCATTGCCCTTGTCACTGTCTGTCAGCCAGCCAGCACAGACTGCTACCGCCTATGCCGAGGTGATGCAGTAAACAGTTGGCCCTTCTCGGGCCAGAGCTGCTCGAGGTCATCCTGCAAGGCCATCTGAAGTCTCCGCCGTGAAAATTTAGCAGCCTTCCACCAGCCATGCTGCAGCCACTGGGGGAGCACTGTGTAGAAGCACTCGCTCAAGAAAGGGCAACTGAACAATAGGCACCAAGGGATTGCACAAAGGTGATTAGTTCATATCATAAGCGTAAATATGTGTCAATTGAATTTTGATAAACTTATTAATTTTGTTTGAAATCTTTTGTGTTGGCTCTCATTTCAGCTTTGTGCCCAAGAGGACGCTGTGATATTCCATGAATGAGGGATGGTATGATGGGAATATGGTGAGCAATGGGCATCTGGGTTTTCATTGCTGGAATTGCAGTTTGCTAAGGTGTTCACGGACAGCCTTTTTGGACTGGGGATTGGCTGCCTACCTCCTCCCTTTCTCCTGATTCTCACTGTCTTCCTCCCCTTCTCCCATGTCCTCCACCTGAGGTGGTCCCCCAATATCTGATGACAAGGGCTGGCCCTAAAAGATGGCTAAGTGGAGCATGTAGCAGACCACCATTAAATGGGGCACCCTATCCGCTGAGTGGTCAAGGCAAGTACCCTGATGGTCTGCTCAAAGATGTTCCTGGTGGAAGCATGGCTCTCATTCTATGACTGCTGGGCATCATCATCATCATCATAATCATAGGCAGTCCCTCAAAACAAGGATGACTTGCTTCCACGCCAAAAAAGGATGAGTTCACAAGTGTTTCAATCAAGGACCTAATATTCCAGGTCCTGAACTACATCCTGAACGGTGGAAGATGCCTGTGCGTGGATTTTTTTAACGTGTGGTGGCCATTACACACCAGCCACCACACGGGCTTGACAGAGCTAGGTCTTGGTCCAGTGGCAAGCGTTATCCAAGATGACTGCTCTGCTGCACAAACCTAGTGAGCACTCATATCACAGTGTGGCTGGCCTATGCTGCCCCTGGCCCCGAACTCACGCCTTTCCTGGGCCCCAATCACATCCCTCGACAGTCTCTCGCCGCTCCTACTGTAGCTGCCCATGCTCCAATCACCGACCTGGACCCTGATGACATGACTCTTCGCTGCCATCGCCCTCCTGCTCCCTGAAGTGGCCTCCACGCTGCTCCCGGGCCGCTGCACCTCCGCTCCTTTTATGGCCCCAACCTGCCGCTGGTGTTCTCATGCAGGTCAGGGCCTCCACGCTGGGCACGAGTTGTGTGGTTGCGGAGGGGAGCCATGAGCCAGGTGCAGAATGGTGAGTCCTTTTCTCCGAGCAGCCACCCTCGGATTTCATGTGGTGGCTGGAGGATTGCTGATACACCGGAATGATATAGGATGAAGGCATCATGACTGCTGCCAGGATAGCGGCCATTAACCATCAGGAAGCACTGGACGTGGTCACACACCAACTGCACATTAAGTGAGTGGTAACCTTAACAGTTACAGAAGATCGTAGGATTCGGATATGGCGCCTGCAAAGCTCCGTGTGTGCAGTCGGTGCCCTGCACCATGGGGAAGCCTGCTATCCTAGCAAAGCCACTTGTAAACATAAGAACATAAGAAATCGGTGGACATGAGAAATAGAAGCAGAAGTAGGCCATTTGGCCGCTCGAGCCTGCGCCGCCATTCAATAAGATCATGGCTGATCTGATCATGGACTCAGCTCCACTTTCCAGCCCTCTCCCCATAACCCTTTACTCCTTTATCGCTCAAAAATCTGTCTATCTCCACCTTAAATATATTCAATGACCTAGCCTCCACAGCTCACTGGGGCAGAGAATTCTTAGATTTACAACCCTTTGAGAGAACAAATTCCTCCTCATCTCAGTTTTAAATGGTTGGCCCCTTATTCTGAGACTATGTCCCCTAGTATTAGTTTCCCCAATGAGTGGAAATATCCTCTCTGCAGCTACTTTGTCAAGCCCCCTCATTACCTTATATGTTTCGATAAGATCACCTTTCATTCTTCTGAACTCCAACGAGTATAGGCTCAATCTACTCAACCTATCTTCATAAGTCAATCCCCTCATCTCCGAAATCAACCTAGTGAACCTTCTCTGGACAACCTCCGATGCAAGTATATCCTTCCTTAAATACGGAGACCAAAAACTGTACGCAGTACTCCAGGTGTGGCCTCACCAATACCCTGTATAGTTGTAGCAGGACTTCTCTGCTTTTATACTCTATTAACCTTGCAATAAGGGCCAACATTCCATTATGTGTTCCATTAACACAACACAACATTACGGAACATAGTCCATTTTGACTAGTTGCCGCTGAGCCTTCAGGCAGCAAAGCGTTCACGGATGAGCTGCTGGCACAAGGCTCGAGCAATCGTTAAAGGGACATGATGGCCTGTCCTCCCCCTCCATCGTGCTCCGGGTTCAGATAATTGCATGGCTTCCTCATCCTCGTCCTCCTCCTTCTCCTCGAAATCTGCATCGTCCTCTTCATCATCAGCCACTCTCACCTCAGGTGGGTCTTTTATTATCAGCTGCTGCTGCCTCATGATGGCTAAGTTATGCAGTATGCAGCACACAACAGTGAACTTATCAACAATCTCAGTGGAGTTTTCCAAGTAGCCTTTGGAATGGTCCAGGCATCAGAAACGCTGTTTCAAGATGCCAATGGTCCTCTCTATTGTGCTGCGTGTTGCAATGTGCAACATGTATTCCCGGTCAGCTTCCGTCCAGGTTATGCGTCGGGGCATCATGAACCAAGTGGCGAGGCCGTACCCTTTGTCTCCCAGTAGCCAGCTCTGTCCTTCTGGCTGCTGCTGAAACATGGCAGATATAGCGCTATCGCGTAGGATGAACACATCATGGGTGCTCCTAGCTTACCTTGCATCAACTGACATGATGCAATGCATGTCATCACACACGAGCTGCACATTAACGAAGTGGAAGCCTTTTTTGTTCCTGTACATCTCAGAATCCTCTAAAGGTGCTCACAAGGCTATGTGGGTAAAAATCAATGCAGCCCTGTACCTTTGGGAGACCAACAATCCTGGAGAAGCCCATAGCCCTTTCACACATTATCTGGGCAGTCATAGGGAACTTTATGTAATCATTCCTCTGGGTACATAGTGCAGTAGTCACCTGCCGAATGCAGATATGCATTGCATGTTGAGAAATGGCGCACAAGTCCCCAGTTGTGGCCTGAAACAATCCAGATGCATAGAATGAAAGTGCAGCTGTAACCTTCACTTCAACTGACAAAGCAGGCCTTCTGACACTTCTCGGTTGCAGCTCTGCTTTTACTAACTCACATATCTCGGTTACAACTTCTTTGCAGAAACGCAGCCTTCTCACACAGTCTGCATCACTCAGGTGCAGGTATGAACGCCTGTCTCAATATAGCCGATGTGGGTAAGGCCTCCTGCCCATCATCCTATGTGCTCTGAGGTTCCTGATGCAATGATGTCGAATCAATTGTCTCCTCCGCAGCACCATCGTGCAGAAGGCTTGCACGAGGTATGGCATTGTTAGTATTGCCCCCATGATTAAATTGAATCATTGCAAGAAGCACAAAACAGCAGGCAGGACAAGCTTCGTTGTTGTCTCTCTCCCCAAGGTCGACGCCCAAGTATGGACCACACCCAGTTCTGAGCATGCACAATAGGCTTGCTTAGATTGGGTGACACCCCCCCCCCCCTCCCACCCCACACCCCCCACCCCCACCCCTGGGGCTTCATTTGATGCTGCTTGCTGCATAGTGCAAGGGCTCTCATCCCTTCAGTTTGGCTTCCACAACTCTCCACCCCACCCCCCCCTCCCCTCCCCAGGCTTCTTTTGAAGCCAAGCCCCAAGCCCCTATGTCCAGGCAAGGGTCCGATTCTGTCGGCTGACGCACCGAGCCTCGAGTCCGGTTTGGAGACATTTGGTGGTGGCCTGGCACTTTTTAAAAAATCCAAAATTAAAGAATTGCATGAAACTTCCATGTTCTGCATTTTCAGTTGGAAAAAATTAAACTTGTTGATGCATATTTAATGTGTTCTTGACTCCCTCCAAAACTTTGCATAAAAACTAGAGCGTCTTTCTGCGCCGATTTTTTGATGTGCGCTGGTTTTTCTTAAGTGCCCAGAAGATTTTTTGGGAGTGGCCACATACGCCGTCCTCAGAGAAATGTAATTTGGCCAAACTTGCATAAATGTGAAAAACTGATGCAGACATCAGGTTACACCCCCTATGGTGCAAAAATAACCCCTAAAAAAGTCGTAACTAACTGACGAACAATCATTGGGGAAACTTGGATTTTTAAATTTAGGCCAAAAAAAGTGGCGCATGCCACAAAACAGCGTAAATCACTCGGGAAAATTGAGTTCATATTCTAGGCCTTAAAATTTTATCTAATTCAAAATTTTCTATGGCAGAATAAAACTTAGTGGAGTGAACATGTACTTGAGTACATTAGAGGTCTGTCCATAGGAACATCCCAAAACAACAGGTTATTCACTCTGACCCAACACTTCCGCTTTAATTCAGAACAAAAGGCCAGCAAAATTTACAAAGAAACTCGAAACTCCTCAGGTGCTTTTTTTTGTGAGAACCCAGCACTGAATCTGTGGGGTAGAAATTGTTCTTAGGCAGTCGTACAAAACGGGTGGCTTCCCATTGGTCATCTGTTACACCCCTGCCCGATACTCAGTTTCATTGACTTCAATAGAGCTTAACATCTGATGGGTGATGCGAAATCTCCCCTTTTACCAACCACCCAAGAACCATTTCTACCCCTATAATTTTAAACAACATTTTTACTTTTTTGAAGGTGACTTATTTAGCAACTGAGATGCCATAAAAAGATCTGGGTAAAGACTGGACTTTTTTTTAAACCATCAGTCTCTTGATTGTTAAACACCAGCAGCTGTAGTACTGATGTTCTGCCTTTAGATGTTGTCAGTGGGCTTTGTAAATACAGCGTTGCATCAGTATGTGTATAGACCGCTCAGGACATGAACTAGTAGTATGAATGCCATTAGGTTTACCCTTAGTGGTCAAGAATGGAATAGCTTTGTTGGTGTATGCCACTTACAGTTCATTTTTCCTTTGATGATTATGACAGACAGGCTTGACCATGAGCTGTACTATTGTGATGTATTCCATGTGCTGCTCAGAAAGAATAATGCATTATCTCTGATTAACAATTGTAGGGCCGAGAAATTCGGTGGTTTAGTGCCAGCCATTAAGGCCCGTTCTGAGGAAAGAATGCTGGCTGACTCACTTCCACCCACTTCTGGCAGTCCCTGCGATACCGACAATTTTGGCAGTTCAGTAGTGCTGCCAATGCCAGCCCTCACTGCAGAAATGCAAATGAGACATATTGTGACAACAATCAGTGTGCAACGCTCATTTGATGCACAATCTACCATTTTCAACGTCGCCGCTCCACTTACCGCCCTCTCTGAGTCACGACCAGACAACCAAGCTTTTAGGGAATAATAACCTCGTACCTGCTGGACAAGAGCAAGGGCTCCTACATCACTACATCCTGGGTCCCCATACTTACCGCACTCGTAGTCACATCCTCCTGTCCCTGACCAGGGACTAAATTTGCATTATTTAACCTAAGGGGTGTGACTTGCTGCTGGAATACAGTGTCCAGGCAATGCTTCCCCTCCTTTGTTACCTCTAGATTTGACTATTCCACTGCACTCCTGGCTGGACTCCCGCATTCTACCCTACGTAAACTAGAGGTAATCCAAAGCTTAGCTGCCCGTGTCCTAACTCGCACCAAGTCTCGTTCACCCATCACCCCTGTGCTCGCTGATCTAAATTGCTTCCAGTTAAGCAATGCCTCGATTTCAAAATTCTCATCCTTATTTTCAAATCCATCCATGGCCTCGCCCCTCCCTTTCTCTGTAATCTCCTCCAGCCCCCACAACCCCCCCCCCGAGATGTCTGCGCTCCTCACCTTCAGATGCTCCACCTGACACTGAATCTTCTCCAAGTGTTATATATGTGGACTTGCATTTACTCTGTACAACCACCAGAGGGCTCATTCCCCGGAGTCCCAAGGGATCGCATAATCCCTTGGAAGCACAGGTATTTAAGGAGGCTTCACAGGCTGGAGAGACACAGTGGAGACCTGCAATAAAAGACTAAGGTCACACTTTACTTTGAGCTCACAGTGTTCTGTCTGACTCTTTCTCCATACATCACAACTGGCGACGAGATACAGATAGCGAACTCAAAGATACAGAGAACAGTGGGCATCCTGGAGAAATTTTCGGAGGGAGATGATTGAGAAACTTTTGTGGAGCGACTCGACCAATACTTCGTGGCCAATGAGCTAGATGGGGAAGAGAGCGCTGCCAAACGAAGTCTGATCCTCCTCACCATCTGTGGGGCACCAACGTATGGCCTCATGAAGAATCTGCTCACTCCAGCGAAACCCACGGAGAAATCGTACGACGATTTGTGAACACTGGTCCGAGAGCATTTGAACCCGAAGGCAAGCATTCTGATGGCGAGGTACCGGTTCTACACCTACAAAAGGTCTGAAGGCCAGGAAGTGGCGAGTTATGTCACCGAGCTGAGACGCCTTGCAGGACATTCCGAATTTGACGGACATTTGGAGCAAATGCTCAGAGACTTTTTCGTTCTTGGCATTGGCCACGAAACCATATTTCGCAAGCTTTTGACTGTAGAGACCCCAACCCTGAGTAAGGCCATAGCAATAGCCCAGGCGTTCATTGCTACCAGTGACAATACGAAGCAAATCTCTCAGCACACAAGTGCTGCTACAAGCACTGTGAACATAGTGATGTTGTTCTCGAATCATAACGTACAGGGCAGGTCACACATACCCACAGCTACACATCCGCAGGTGTCTCAGAGTCCACCATCAAGGGTGATGAATGCAAGGCCATTAACACCTTGTTGGCATTGCGGGGGTGATCATTGTTTCCATTCATGCTGATTCAAAAGATACGTTTGCAAGGGCTGTGGAACAATGGGACACCTCCAACGAGTGTGCAGGAAAGCTGCTAAGCCTGTTAAACCTGCAAACCACCACGTTGCAGAGGAGGACAGATCCACGGAGGATCACTATGCACCAGAGCCTCAGATAGAGCAGGCAGAGGTACATGAGGTGCACACATTCACCATGATAGTAAAAGCTTTTACCGATATATAAAACGGAAAAGAGTGACTAAAGTAAATATTGGTCTCTTAGAAGATGAGAAGGGGGATTTAATAATGGGAAATGTGGAAATGGCTGAGACCTTAAACAATTATTTTGCTTCGGTCTTCACAGTGGAAGACACAAAAACCATGCCAAAAATTGCTGGTCACAGGAATGTGGGAAGGGAGGTCCTTGAGACAATCACTATCACTAGGGAGGTAGTGCTGGACAGGCTAATGAGACTCAAGGTAGACAAGTCCCCTGGTCCTGATGAAATGCATCCCAGGGTATTAAAAGAGATGGCAGAAGTTATAGCAGATGCATTCGTTATAATCTACCAACATTTTCTGGACTCTGGGGAGGTACCAGCGGATTGGAAAGCAGCTAATGGAAAGCCTCTGTTTAAAAAAGGGGCCAGACAAAAAGCAGGTAACTATAGGCCAGTTAGTTTAACATCTGTAGTGGGGAAAATGCTTGAAACTATCATTAAGGAAGAAATAGCGGGACATCTAGATAGGAATAGTGCAATCAAGCAGACGCAACATGGATTCATGAAGGGGAAATCATGTTTAACTAATTTACTGGAATTCTTTGAGGATAAAACGAGCATGGTGGATAGAGGCGTACTGATGGATGTGGTGTATTTAGATTTTCAAAAGGCATTCGATAAGGTGCCACACAAAAGGTTACTGCAGAAGATAAAGGTACGCGGAGTCAGTGGAAATGTATTAGCATGGATAGAGAATTGGCTGGCTAACAGAAAGCAGAGAGTCGGGATAAATTGGTCCTTTTCGGGTTGGAAATCGGTGGTTAGTGGTGTGCCACAGTGATCGGTGCTGGGACCACAACTGTTTACAATATACATAGATGACCTGGAAGAGCGGACAGAGTGTAGTGTAACAAATTTTACAGATGACATAAAGATTAGTGGGAAAGCGGGTTGTGTAGAGGACACAGAGCGGCTGCAAAGAGATTTAGGTAGGTTAAGCGAATGGGCGAAGGTTTGGCAGATGGAATACAATGTCGGAAAGTGTGAGGTCATCCACATTGGGGAAAAAAAACAGTAAAAGGGAATATTATTTGAATGGGGAGAAATTACAACATGCGTTGGTGCAGAGGGACCTGGGGGTCCTTGTGCATGAATCCCAAAAAGTTAGTTTGCAGGTGCAGCAGGTAATCAGGAAGGCGAATCGAATGTTGGCCTTCATTGCGAGAGGGATGGAGTACAAAAGCAGGGAGGTCCTTCTGCAACTGTATAGGGTATTGGTGAGGCCGCACCTGGAGTACTGCGTGCAGTTTTGGTCACCTTACTTAAGGAAGGATATACTAGCTTTGGAGGGGGTACAGGGGTACAGAGATGATTCACTAGGCTGATGACGGGGTTACCTTATGATGATAGATTGAGCAGACTGGGTCTTTACTCGTTGGAGTTCAGAAGGATGAGGGGTGATCTTATGGAAACAATTAAAATAATGAAAGGGATAGACAAGATAGAGGCAGAGAGGTTGTTTCCACTGGTCGGGGAGACTAGAACTAGGGGGCACAGCCTCAAAATACGGGGGAGCCAATTTAAAACCGAGTTGAGAAGGAATTTCTTCTCCCAAAGGGTTGTGAATCTGTGGAATTCTCTGCCCAAGGAAGCAGTTGAGGTGAGCTCATTGAATGTATTCAAATCACAGATAGATAGATTTTTAACCAATAAGGGAATTAAGGGTTATGGGGAGCGGGCGGGTAAGTGGAGCTGAGTCCACGGCCAGATCAGCCATGATCTTTTTGAATGGCGGAGCAGGCTCGAGGGGCTAGATGGCCTACTCCTGTTCCTAATTCTTATGTTCTTATTATGTTCTAACGAACAGAAAACAGTAGTGATAAATGGTTCATTCTCGGGTTGGCAATCAGATGTAATACATGCTCGCAGTTAAACAATGTACTCAGGGAGGCGCCGCTAAGTTTATGGTCTTGCCCCTCCAAATTGTGATCTAGGGTACACGTCGACTATGCAGGCCCGTTCTTGGGTAAAATGTTCCTTGTGGTTGTCGACTCATGCTCCAAGTGGATTGAATGTGAGATAATGTCGGCTAGCACATCCGCTGCCACCACTGAAAGACTGCGGGCCATGTTTTACCAGTGCTGAGTTCAAAGAATTCATGACCCGTAACGGATCAAACATGTCACATCTGCCCCGTTTAAACCAGCATCCAATGGTCAGATAGAGAGAGCAGTGCAAACCATCAAGCAACGATTGAAGAGGGTAACTGAAGGCTCACTGCAGACTCGCCGATCCCGAGTCCTGCTTAGCTACCGCACGAGACTACATTCACTCACTGGGATCCCACCTGCTGAACTGCTCATGAAAAGAGCACTTAAGATAAGGCTCTCATTAGTTCACCCCGATCTTCATGAACAGATAGAGAGCAGGCAGCTTCAACAAAGTGCATACCATGATTGCGCAAATGTGTCACGCGAGATTGAAGTCAATGATCCTGTATTTGTATTAAATTATGGACAAGATCCCAAGTGGCTTCCCAGCACTGTCGTGGCCAAAGAGGGGAGCAGGGTGTTTCGGGTCAAACTTTCAAATGGACTCATTCACTGGAAACACTTGGACCAAATCAAACTCAGATTCACGGACTATCCTGAGCAACCCACCTTGGACCCAACCTTTTTTGATCCCCCAACATACACACCAGTGGCAACCAGCACCACGGTTGAACACGAAGCAGAACCCATCATCCACAGCAGCCCTGCAGAGCCCAACACACCAGGCAGCCCAGCAAGGCCAGCTGCACAACAGCCCAGCAAGGGCCCAACAAATGATTCAACAACACCAGCTTTCACACCGAGAGGATCAACCAGGGCAAGAAGGGCCCCAGATCAACTCACATTGTAAATAGTTACACTATTGACTTTGGGGGGAATGTTGTTATATATGTGGACTTGCATTTACTCTGTACAGCCACCAGAGGGCTCATTCCCCGGAGTCCCAAGGGATGCCATAATTCCTTGGGAGCACAGGTATTTAAGAAGGCTTCACAAGTTGGAGAGACACTCTTGAGACCTGCAATAAAAGACTAAGGTTACACTTTACTTTGTGCTCACAGTGTTCAGTCTGACTCTTTCTCCATACACCACACATAGCATCCCTAATTATGATCGCTTAACCATTGGTGGCCGTGGTGTAAGTGGTCAGTCTATGATTATTTCTCAAGGTTTTCGAGGCCTCGCCATAAGCTCCAAATACATAAGAGTTTTTACTTGGCAGTGACCGGTGCCAAATCAGCCCTGCCTTGCTTGCTGTGCTACGGGTTGGTTTTCCACAGAGACTGGTGCCAATTGGTCTCTCACAGTTATCCAATCTGCTGTTTATGATTGAACACCCTCTTACAGCAAACACACTAACCCTGTCCTTATGTTCGGGCAAAAAGAGTTACAAGGGATTGTCTTATACTAAGACACTGACCAACGTTTCGAGTTCAAAATCACACCAGGTTTATTACAACAGATGAACACCTCCACTCCACTCGCCAGATGCTTGTGAAGTAGAACCACACAGTGCAGTAATACCCAGTAAAACAATGCACTTCCCGGACCCACCTAATTCTAAATCCCGCTCTGGTTTGGTTAGGGCACACTGACAACCCCTCACGCACTTTCGTGGATCGGTTGGTGAACATGCAGCTATTGAGTTCTCACCCAATCCGTCCTTCCTTGCGTGCTGGTCCTTCCTCAGCAGTTCGACTCCACAGCCCCATGCTTGGCTGAAGCATGTGAGATCCAGGTTGAAGTTTGAAGTCCGTCGGGTTGGAGAAGCAAGGCTTTGCTCTCGGTCCTTATCCTCAAGGGGTGGGCAAACGTGCCTTCATGTAGGATGCAATAGAACGAAGATCGAGCTTCCAAAGTTATACGCCTGTTAATCCACAATTCTGTCGGGTTTGGAATGTTCTGTTCCCGCCGGGGAATCTTTGTGGCTTCTTCAGGTCTTATTTCATGCTGAGATGTGCTGGGGTCTGAACAAAGCCAGCTGATCGATGTCTGAGTGAGTGTTAAATGGCCCATCAGTCCTGGTTACTGGACCGTTGTGGAGACAATGCAAGTGTCGGTCTTGTCCTAGCACCTTGCTCTCTTCTCTCGACAACTTGACTCCACACACAAAAGAGTCCCTTGTCCTTCTTAAGAGCCCCCATTTCTGACGTCATTGGCTGCTGGCAGGCCAGTGTTCAGACCTAGCTTCTCTCACCACTTTCTGTGGGAGAGATCCACCCCCACTTGTTTCTCCCAGCAACAGGTTTCTTCCAAATCCAGACCATCCATCTTGTGTCACAGTATTTCAAAAGTCCTTTTCAGGGTGTACAGCCAACTGGAATATAAACACAACAGTCCACAGTTGACTTTGTCGACTTACAGTGCCTTCTGTTGCCTTGGCCCCAAGCTCTAAACTCCCTGCCTAAACCTCTCCACCACTCTTTCCTTCTTCAAGATGCTCCTTAAAACCTACCTCTTTGACTAAGCTTTTGTTCACCTGTGCTAATTTCTACTTATGTAGCTCGGTGTCAAATTTTTAGTGCATAATACTCCTGTGAAGCTCTTTGGGATGTTTCACGACGTTAAAGGTGCTATATACATACAAGTTGTTGTTGTTATTGTTTTCAATGGAGTGAGCTGAGGGATGCAGCTAATAATGAGCACGTATTGAGGCATGATAATGCGACATCTCCGTTACAAGTCGATAGTCATACACCCGCGGTTGAAGGAAATGTTCAATGTTACATTTTATTGCAAACACAATCCTTAAACAACCTCAAGCCCCCTGCACCCCCGCCCCCCCACCTTCAAATTAAACCCAGTGGGGCAAATAATAAAACAGATGAATAACATTTACACTTTTTCTACATGGGTCCATGGCCACACCTTTGATCAGTGGGTCTTGCGTCGGCATTTCCTAACCCTCTGCCTCACCCCCCTCCCTCGCCTACTGCTCCTCCTCAATGGGTCCTCATTGCCTATAGCAAGGCTGCTTGAGGGCTGCTGTGTGTCTGAAGGAGACAGGACGGATGGCCGAGCACGACACCAGGTCCAGTTCTGGGCCTGGAAGGCCCGGCTGCTGACAGCACCGCCTGAGAATGGGTGGCAGCAGTGTGGGATGGCTGGGGTGCAGTCCGCGGCAGGTGCAAAGGCAGAATAGCAGTGTCGGGACACAAAATGATGTACTCCTGAGAAAGGGCATCACATTCCATCTCGACCGATGGCCTGCCACTCCCCCAGGGCAGATCCTCAGCATCCGGAGCAATCTGGTGGAGCGCAGATTGCTGGCCTACTTTGGCATCGTTACCTCCCGTTGGACTGATGAGGCCCCAGACACGATGGCTGCAATCAGTGCTTGCGTGGTATCAATTTGACCCTGCATCAGAGCAGAGAGCGCATTGATGCCAGCACGCATTGACAACATGGCAGAATGCCAGTGTTGCGTGGTCTCGGCCTGCCGTTCAAGGGCTACTGTCATGTCAGCCATGGCCGCGCCATCACGTCTTCGACCCCATAGCCACGTGGCATCGAGCATCTGTTGTTATCAACCAAGGATGGGCTCGATGGGCCCCCGAACTGCAAATGCCAAGGTCGAGGTGGCGTCTGCCACATTCAACGCAAGTGCATCGACGCTTGGCGTGATCCTCGCCAATGCACCCATCAGCTCGCGATGCATCAGCATTGACTCCCTGGATATAGCCACCAAGTCCAGGTACTCATCTGCCTGTCTGTGAGCAGGACTCATGGGCCAAGCTACCCTGAGCTTCCCCTCATGCTGGACATTGCTGCAGACCACTGGGGCCAGGAGCCTCAGGTTCAGCCAACCCTTTGACCGAGGTGCTCTCCCCAATTGATCCAACTGTGGACAACTCACCCTGTCCCGGCACACTGCTCTCCACCTCCTCTTCCTCATCTTCCCCGTCACCTGAAGATGTAGGCTGACAGGAAGGCTGGCGCTCTTCTGGCTCATCATCTGTCAGCACAAGGCAACAGAAGTGTGGTTATCAGCTGGGGAGGGGGCAGAAAGGCAAGAAGTAGGGGG
Source organism: Pristiophorus japonicus (assembly GCF_044704955.1). Lineage (NCBI taxonomy): Eukaryota > Metazoa > Chordata > Chondrichthyes > Pristiophoridae > Pristiophorus > Pristiophorus japonicus. The sequence goes on along the minus strand of NC_091977.1, from coordinate 382,866,411 downwards.
GTATCATTATTTTGGTTGCTACATCTTGCAAGACATGTGGCTTCAAGACTAAGGGACCTCACACAAAACAGCCATCTCATACCGTCACTGTCCAGTGGGGGCTCTGCCTCCCCGCCCTCCAGCACCATGACTGAAGCGCCCATGAGGACGGACACTCGCTCCTCCACCTCGCTATGGTCCTGGATGTTGGACTGGTCCTCTCCCCGATGATGCAGCTCGTGCTGATTGTGCACGAGTTTGACCTGCAATGACAAAAGCAACAAGTTGTTAGTGGCTGTGTAGGTGCTGGTGTGCCACATGTGTCTGCAGTAGGGTACTCGCGAGTAATATGGAAAAGTGTACATATCTGCATTTCATGCTGTGTGGCATCGCACAGTGGATGTGTGAATGGTGGGTCCGGGGAACAACAACTACCTGTAAGTATGAGGCTTAGGACCGCATATGAAGAGTTGAAAGGTGCTGTTGGTGGACTCAGGCTAAATAAGAAGCTAGAAGGTGACAGAGGCTTGTATAGGCAGGGCATGCCTGGTGATGCGATGGAGAGGTCTCAGGCTGGCTTCAGCAAGGACGAGCATGGCCAGGCAAACATAGAGAAGGGGTAGGCAGTGCAAAATCTTTACATTGAGAGAGAGAGTGAAATTCACATGAAGACATTGGAAGGTTAATGGAAAAGGTACTCACCCTGACGACTTTAGTAAGACCGTTGAATCTATTGCAACATTGGGTCGCTGTTGTGGGCTGCAATGTGCTCAGCCACCTCACTCCAGAGTCTTGTCAAATCCCGAGGCACTGGCACTTGCCCCCCTTCAGGCTGGAAGGCATCTCCACCGCCTCCAGCAAGGCATCAAGGGTGTTGCGCGAGAAGCTGGGGTCCTCCTTGCTCCTCCATTTTCACGCTCTGAAGACCCTGTGGAGCTAGAACTGCGCATGCGCGAACTTGAGTTGCCGCACCTTTACTCGGAGTTTGATTCGAAGTTCCGAGCATGCACAATGGGTCCGCCAAATTTACCGACCAAGCTTTCATTATCGCCCCCCAGCTGTAGTGTGCAACGGCTGATTTAGCACCCTGTCAGCTCTTCGACCGAATCAGATGAATTTCTGTGCAGAGGGCACAACCCTTTTCAAGAAGCTAAAACTACCACGCTGCCTGGGTTACCACCCTAAATGAGGCGTGACCAAATTTTTCCCCCTTAAGCTTTTATATGTAACCGCTGTATTTCATCATCATTTTCCTTGAAGCACTGTAACAGCACTTGAGATTATCCACTTTTGCAAATCTTGAACTCTAGTTGTTCTCAGAAAGTTCAGGCACGATTTCCCCTTCCTCGGTGGGTCCAGTGCAGCCTGGGTGGGTGGTAGGTCCCGGCCTCGCTGTCAGCTCAAGCCAGCTCTGTAGAATGATTTTACCGTGATTGGACTTGTTAAGCCCACCCAGCATGTTTCCCAGCCAATTGAAGGAAGCGGGTCTGATGATGACATTTGATGATGCGTCATCAGCTGGCTTCCTTAAAGGGACCATGCACAAATTTAGTTTGACAGTTGTACTGTCAGTATTCTACAGCATTGAGGTGCTGCAAACACTGCACAAAGGTTGGCTGCACCCAGGCTCTCCTATGACTCCCTCCAGTTGCTTATGGAGGGAGTCACAGCACGCAGGGAGGTTCTCTTCACTTCCAATGGGTGAAAGAGACCTCCCCAGTAAACCAATGAAGCCTGGTTGAACATTGGAGAGGACACAGCAGGGTTGTCATCAGGAGGACCTGGCTACAGTGGCACAAACCTTTTACTGAGCTCAGTGGATCACGAAATGTTACTGCAAAGCCACACACAACCTCATTCTGCTGTGCCACTCATCACATCCCCTCACTCTGCATTTCCTATCCTACTCCTACACATCTTCACCCACACCAACTTGCCTTGCACCTCTACCCATCCCTCTCTATCTACATTATCACTTCCCCATCCCACTAGCTACCCTTCACAGTCACCCTCATCTTAGTCCAATCAGATCACCTAAAAACACACAAGAGTAGACACTTGGGTGTTTTAACCAATGTACATGTAAAGTTTCTGTTAATATGCTGTCAAACATTGAAATCTTTATTTTCAATTCTTCACATTCTTGGACAGATTTGTGTGCACCTTTGGAAGTGGCACAATGGTCATGAGTGTGAAAGAAATGGTTTGGGCATTGTAAGGATACTTTATGATGTTGGTGTGTGGTGGTGCCAACCTGGTGCAGCATGTGGCAGCCAGGATGTGCAGCGTCAAGTGAAGTAAATCTGGTGAGGCCATCCCTGGCAGCAATGTGGTTGGGTGCTGATGCCCTTTGTCCTGTGCAGCATCAGGTGATTGCGGAGAAGGTTGGTGTTGTTGGTATGCCTGGTGCTGCTGATCATGGTGGAATTATGAGGACCGAGGTGAGATCGTTTCAAGGGCATCGATGTTAATGTAACATATGGCAGGTGAACTTGAAATATATATTTTTTTATTCGTCCATGGATGTGGGCGTCGCTGACAAGGCCGGCATTTATTGCCCATCCTGAATTGTCCTTGAGAAGGTGGTGGTAAGCCACATTCTTGAACCACTGCAGTTCGTGTGGTGAAAGTACTCCCACAGTGCTGACTTTGTTGTAGTGGTTTGGTACAACTGAGTGGCTTGATAGGTCATTTCAGGGGGTAGTTAAGAGTCAGCCACATTGTTTTGGGTCTGAAGTCACATAGGCCAGACCGGGTAAGGACATGAGTGAACCAATTATGTTTTTCCTGGCAATCCAGTAGTTTCATGGTCATCATTACTCATACTTGCTTTTTTTAAATTTCCAGATTTATTAAATTAACTAATTTAAATTGCCCCGGCGGGATTTGAATTCACATTTCTGAATTATTAGTCCAGGCCTCTAGATTACTAATCTTGTAACATAATCACTATGCCACTGTAGATAACAGATGCAATTTGTCAATGGTAAGAGTGGTTGTTCCAAAGAGGTGACACTGGGTAGAGAGTTTGCTCCAAACATTTGCAACCTGCTTACAGCTCAATCTGCCTACCAAATGCAGTAAGCAACAGCTCTTGATCTTGGGAAGTGAACAGCTGTGAGATGGGGGCTTTTATAGCACAATTGCAGCTGTCAAGTAAAGAAATGAATTCATGGTTACACAACTCCCGACGTCTTACCTCATGTGATCCCCAAGCAGCATGAACCTTGTAAACGACCTGGTAAAATGGTACAGTGAGCTCAAATACTGTTTAAAGAGCTGTTAACCAGGTCATAACGACCTAAATTGCTTCCCCCGCCGCTGCGTGTCGGGTTTGCTCAGATCCTGACCCTGACAGACCCGACATATGGGAAGGTAGCGTAGTGGCGGGTTGACAGTGGGTTCCCAACCTGCTGTCAAAAAAGAATTCCTACCTGACCCACCACCAAACCCACCCGCGAACCCCCCTGCAAAATTCCCCTCTTCAGGTATGGTCGTGTAATGATTATGTTGCTCGTCTAGTAATGCTGAGGCCTGAATTAATAATCCAGAGATGCAAGTCCAAATCCCGCAAAGGCAGTTTGTGAATTTGAATTCAGTTGAATAATCTAATAAACCTGGAATAAAAAGCTAGTATTGGTACTGGTGACCATGAAGCTATCGGATTGTCGTAAAAACCAAATTGGTTCACTAATGTCCTTCGGGGAAGTAAACCATCCGTTCTTACATGCTCAGGTCTATATGTGACTCCAGATCCACACCAATGTGGTTGAATATTAACTGCCCTCTGAATTGGCCTAGCAAGCCTCTCAGTTGTATCAAATTGCTACAAAAACGAATAATAAATTGCTACCACAGTAAGTGGTTGAGACAAATAGTTTAAATGCCTTCAAAAGAAGGAAAACAGATGAGTACATGAAAGAAAAGGGAACAGAAAGTTATGCTGCAATGCTGAGATAAGTCAGATGGAATGGGAGGACACTCATGTGGAGCATAAACACCAGCACAGAGTAGTTGGATCGTATGGCCTGTTTCTGTGCTGTGTAATCTATGTAAAAAGATTTAAACTGACATACCACTTGGCTTGGACCTACGCATTGGATTCGGACACGACAAAGGTACAAACAGACCAGTCGACCCTGTAATGTCCTCCTCACTAATATCTGAGGTCCAAAGCTGGGAGAGCTGTCCCACAGACTAGTCAAGCAACAGCCTAACATAATCATATTCACAGAATTGTACGTATCAGCCAATGGCTCAGACTCCTCCATCATCATCCCTGGATATGACCTGTCCGACCGGCAGGACAGACCCACTAGAGGTGGTGGCAAAGAGGTACACAGTCGGGAGGGAGTGGCCCTGGGAGTCCTCAACATTGACGCCGTATCCCATGAAATTTCATGGCACCAGGTCAAACAAAACCAAGGAAACCACCTGCTGATTACCACCTACCACCCTCCCTCAGCTGATGAATCAATACTCCTCCATGTTGAACACCACTTAGGAGAAGCACTGAGAGTAGCAAGGGCACAGAATGTATTCTGGATGGAGGACTTCAGTGGCCATTACCAAGAGTGGCTCGGTAGTACCACCATTGACCGATCTGGCCAAGTCCTGAAGGACATAACTGTCAGACTGGGCTTACAGCAGGTGGTGAGAGAACCAACACAAGAGAAAAACCTTCTCGACCTCATCCTCACCAATCTATCTGTCGCAGATGCCTGTCCATGATATTATGGGTAGGAGTGACCACTGCACAGTCCTTGTGGCAACGAAGTCCTGGCTTCACACTGAGGTCACCCTAGATCATGTTGTGTGGCACTACCACCGTGCTAAATGGGATAGATTCAGAACAAATGTAGCAGCTCCAAACTGTGCATCCATGAGGCGTTGTGGACCATCAGCCTCAGCAAAATTGTATTCCACCACATTCTACAATATCCCTGACCCCACCATTACCATGAAGCCAGGGGACCAACCCTGATTCAGGTGCATGCTTGGATCAGCATCAACTGTATTGAAAATGAGGTGCCAACCTGTGAAGCTACAACAATGGATTACTTGCACGCTAAACAATGGACGCAGTATGTTATAGACAGAGGTAAGTGGTCACACAGACAGTGGATCAGACCAAAGCTCTGCTGTCCTGCCACATCCAATCATGAATGGTGGTGGACAATTCAACAATTAACAGGATCAGGCACCATGAACTTCCCCATCCTCAATGATGGCGGAGCATAGCATGTGATTTAAAAAAAAAATAATTTACATGACCTTTGGTGTCGTTGGCAAGGCCAGCATTTATTGCCCATCCCTAATTGCCCTTGAGAGGGTGGTGGCAAGCTGCCACTTCAGAGGGCAGTTAAGAGTCAACCACATTGATGTGGGTCTGGAGTCACATATAGGCCAAACTGGGTAAGGATGGCAGATTTCCTTTCCTAAAGGACATTAGTGAACCAGATGGGGTTTTATGACAATCTGATAGTATCATGGTCACCATTACTGATACTAGCTTTTTATTCCAGATTCATGTTATTAACTGAATTTAAATTCCCCAACTGCCATGGTGGGATTTGCAATCATGTCTCCAGATCATTACTCCAGGCCTCTGGATTACTAGCCCAGTAACTTTACCATTATGCTACGGTATCCCTACAAAGTGAGTGCAAGAGACAAGGCTGAAGCATGGATAGAGGAGCAGCGTGAGTCTGGGGTGCGTGGTGAGGTCTATAAAGGCCCAACGTCAGAGGAGGAGCGGCAGTTCGAGCAGCGCGAGTCCGGGGTGCGTGGTGAGGCCTATAAAGGCCCAGTTTGTACAGCTCCAGCCGGGAGAAAAAGCAAAAAAGGAGAAAGGAATCAAAACGTGACATCACAGCCAAAGGGGTAAATGATTGGCTGGTGATTGGTGAGTAGCTTTTCTTTTTCTTTTTTCTATCAGTAAGTAAGCCGTTAACATTGTTGTCTTTTTCTTTTTTATATCAGTAAGTAACCTGTTAACATTGTTGTCGCCAAATTAAGCGTATCTAAGGGTTAATCATGGCAGGAGAGCTCGGTCACATGTACCATGTGGGGACTCAGGGACACTTCCAGTGTCCCTGACGACTACGTGTGCGGGAAGTGTATCCGCCTCCAGCTCCTGATGGATCGCATTGCGGATTTGGAGCTGAGGGTGGATTCACTCTGGAGCATCCACGATGCTGAGAATGACATGAGTAGCGCGTGTAGCGAGTTGGTCTTACCGCAGGTGAAGGGTCCACAGCCAGCTAGGGAATGGAAGACCAGCAGGAAGAGCAGTGCAAGGAAGGTAGCGCAGGGGTCCCCTGTGGTCATCCCCCTGCAAAACAGATACACTGCTTTGAGTACTGTTGAGGGGGATGACTCATCAGGGGAGGGCAGCAGCAGCCAAGTTCAGGGCACCGTGGCTGGCTCTGTTGCACAGGAGGGCAGGAAAAAGAGTGGGAGAGCGATAGTGATAGGGGATTCAATTGTAAGGGGAATAGATAGGCGTTTCTGCGGCCGCAACCAAGACTCCGGGATGGTATGTTGCCTCCCTGGTGCAAGGGTCAAGGATGTCTCGGAGCGGGTGCAGGACATTCTGAAAAGGGAAGGAGAACAGCCAGTTGTCGTGGTGCACATTGGTACCAACGACATAGGTAAAAAATGGGATGAGGTCCTACGAGACGAATTTAAGGAGCTAGGAGCTAAATTAAAAAGTAGGACCTCAAAAGTAGTAATCTCGGGATTGCTACCAGTGCCACATGCTAGTCAGAGTAGGAATCGCAGGATAGCTCAGATGAATACGTGGCTTGAGCAGTGGTGCAGCAGGGAGGGATTCAAATTCCTGGGGCATTGGAACCGGTTCTGGGGGAGGTGGGACCAGTACAAACCGGACGGTCTGCACCTGGGCAGGACCGGAACCAATGTCCTCGGGGGAGTGTTTGCGATTGCTGTTGGGGAGGAGTTAAACTAATATGGCAGGGGGATGGGAACCAATGCAGGGAAACAGAGGGAAACAAAATGGAGACAGAAGCAAAAGACAGAAAGGAGATGAGTAATAGTAGAGGGCAGAGAAACCCAAGGCAAAAAACAAAAAGGGCCAATGTACTGCAAAATTCTAAAGGGTCAAAGTGTAATAAAAAGGCGAGCCTGAAAGCTCGGTGCCTCAATGCGAGGAGTATTCGGAACCCAGGAGAGGGCTCTGAGCTAGTTCGAGTGGGTGAGAGCGCAGATGAACAGGACCCCAAGAAAGAATGCAAAAGGCAGGATGCAACAGAGCAGAGTAGCACTGGGGTAAGTGTAAACCACAAGGTGATAGGAAGGGACAATATGTATGAATATTAAGGGGCTGCAGGAGGGGTCAAAACTAAATATCATGGTTTAAAAACTAGTATTAAAACACTTTACCTAAACGCACGCAGCATTCGAAATAAAGTAAATGAGTTGACGGCACAAATCATTACAAATGGGTATGATTTGGTGGCCATTACAGAAACGTGGTTGCAGGGTGGCCAAGACTGGGAATTAAACATACAGGGGTATCTAACAATTCGGAAGGATAAACAAGAAGGGAAAGGAGGTGGGGTAGCTCTGTGAATAAAGGATGATATCAGGGCAGTTGTGAGAGATGATATTGGCTCTAATGAACAAAATGTTGAATCATTGTGGGTGGAGATTAGAGATAGTAAGGGGAAAAAGTCACTGGTGGGCGTAGTTTATAGGCCCCCAAATAATAACTTCACAGTGGGGCGGACAATAATCAAGGGAATAATAGAGGCATGTGAAAAAGGAAAGGCAGTAATCATGGGGGATTTTAACCTACATATCGATTGGTCAAATCAAATCGCACGGGGTAGCCTGTAGGAGGAATTCATAGAATGCATACGGGATTGTTTCTTAGAACAGTATGTTACAGAACCTACAAGGGAGCAAGCTATCTTAGATCTGGTCCTGTTTAATGAGACAGGAATAATAAACGATCTCCTAGTAAAAGATCCTCTCGGAATGAGTGATCACAGTATGGTTGAATTTGTAATACAGATTGAGGGTGAGGAAGTAGTGTCTCAAACGAGCGTACTATGCTTAAACAAAGGGGACTACAGTGGGATGAGGGCACAGTTAGCTAAAGTAGACTGGGAACACAGACTAAACGGTGGCACAATTGAGGAACAGTGGAGGACTTTTAAGGAGCTCTTTCATCGTGCTCAACAAAAATATATTCCAGTGAAAAAGAAGGGTGGTAAGAGAAGGGATAACCAGCCGTGGATAACCAAGGAAATAAAGGAGAGTATCAAATTAAAAACCAATGCGTATAAGGTGGCCAAGGTTATTGGGAAACTAGAATACTGGGAAAATTTTAAACGACAGCAAAGAATGACGAAGAAAGCAATAAAGAAAGGAAAGATAGATTACAAAAGTAAACTTGCGCAAAACATAAAAACAGATAGTAAAAGGTTTTACCGATATATAAAACGGAAGAGAGTGACTAAAGTAAATGTTGGTCCCTTAGAAGATGAGAAGGGAGATTTAATAATGGGAAATGTGGAAATGGCTGAGACATTAAACAATTATTTTGCTTCGGTCTTCACAGTGGAAGACACAAAAACGATGCCAAAAATTGCTGGTCACAGGAATGTGGGAAGGGAAGACCTTGAGACAATCACTAGGGGGGTAGTGCTGGACAGGCTAATGGGACTCAAGGTAGACAAGTCCCCTGGTCCTGATGAAATGCATCCCAGGGTATTAAAAGAGATGGCGGAAGTTATAGCAGATGCATTCGTTATAATCTACCAAAATTCTCTGGACTATGGGGAGGTACCAGCGGATTGGAAAGCAGCTAATGTAACGCCTCTGTTTAAAAAAGGGGGCAGACAAAAGGCAGGTAACTATAGGCCGTTTAGTTTAACATCTGTAGTGAGGAAAATGCTTGAAGCTATCATTAAGGAAGAAATAGCGGGACATCTAGATAGGAATAGTGCAATCAAGCAGACGCAACATGGATTCATGAAGGGGAAATCATGTTTAACTACTTTACTGGAATTCTTTGAGGATATAACGAGCATGGTGGATAAAGGTGTACTGATGGATGTGGTGTATTTAGATTTTCAAAAGGCATTCGAGAAGGTGCCACACAAAAGGTTACTGCAGAAGGTAAAGGTACGCGGAGTCAGAGGAAATGTATTAGCATGGATCAAGAATTGGCTGGCTAACAGAAAGCAGAGAGTCGGGATAAATGGGTCCTTTCGGGTTGGAAATCGGTGGTTTACTGGTGTGCCACAGGGATCGGTGCTGGGACCACAACTGTTTACAATATACATAGATGACCTGGAAGAAGGGACAGAGTGTAATGTAACAAAATTTGCAGATGACACAATGATTAGTGGGAAAGCGAGGACACAGAGAGGCTGCAAAGAGATTTAGAGTGGTTAAGCGAATGGGCTAATGTTTGGCAGATGGAATACAATGTCGGAAAATATGAGGTCATCCACTTTGGGAAAAAAAACAGTAAAAGTGAATATTATTTGAATGGGGAGAAATTACAACATGCTGCGGTGCAGAGGGACCTGGGGGTCCTTGTGCAGGAATCCCAAAAAGTTAGTTTGCAGGTGCAGCAGGTAATCAGGAAGGCGAGTGGAATATTGGCCTTCATTGCGAGAGGGATGGAGTACAAAAGCAGGGAAGTCTTGCTGCAACTGTACAGGGTATTGGTGAGGCCACACCTGGAGTACGGCGTGCAGTTTTGGTCACCTTTCTTAAGGAAGGATATACTAGCTTTGGAGCGGGTACAGAGACGATTCACTAGGCTGATTCCGGAGATGAGGGGGTCACCTTATGATGATAGATTGAGTAGACTGGGTCTTTACTCGTTGGAGTTCAGAAGGATGAGGGGTGATGTTATAGAAACATTTAAAATAATGAAAGGGATAGACAAGATAGAGGCAGAGAGGTTGTTCCCACTGGTCGGGGAGACTAGAACTAGGGGGCACAGCCTCAAAATACGGGGGAGCCAATTTAAAACCGAGTTGAGAAGGAATTTCTTCTCCCAAAGGGTTGTGAATCTGTGGAATTCTCTGCCCAAGGAAGCAGTTGAGGCGAGCTCATTGAATGTATTCAAATCACAGATAGATAGATTTTTAACCAATAAGGGAATTAAGGGTTATGGGGAGTGGGCGGGTAAGTGGAGCTGAGTCCACGGCCAGATCAGCCATGATCTTTTTGAATGGCGGAGCAGGCTCGAGGGGCTAGATGGCCTACTCCTGTTCCTAATTCTTATGTTCTTATTATGTTCTAACGAACAGAAAACAGTAGTGATAAATGGTTCATTCTCGGGTTGGCAATCAGTAACCAGTGGGGTGCCGCAGGGATCAGTGCTAGGACCCCAACTATTTACAATCTATCTTAATGACTTGGAGGAAAAGACAGAATGTAACGTAGCCAAGTTTGCCGATGATATAAAGATGGGAGGAAAAGCAATGTGTGAGGCGGACACACAAAATCTGCAAAAGGACATAGACAAGCTAAGTGAGTGGGCAAAAATTTGGCAGATGGAGTATAATGTTGGAAAGTGTGAGGTCATGCACTTCGGCAGAAAAAATCAAAGAGCAAATTATTATTTAAATGGAGAAAGTTTGCAAAGTGCTGCAGTACAGCGGGACCTGGGGGTACTTGTGCATGAAACACAAAAAGTTAGTATGCAGGTACAGCAATTGATCAGGAAGGTCAATTGGATCCTGGTCTTTATTGCAAAGGGGATGGAGTATAAAAGCAGGGAAGTCTTGCTACAGTTATACAGGGTATTGGTGAGACCACACCTGGAATACTGCGTGCAGTTTTGGTTTCCATATTTAAGAAAGGATATACTTGCTTTGGAGGCAGTTCAGAGAAGGTTCACTAGGTTGATTCCGGAGATGAGGGGGTTGACTTATGAGGAAAGATTGTGTAGGTTGGGCCTCTACTCATTGGAATTCAGAAGAATGAGAGGTGATCTTATCGAAACGTATAAGATTATGAGGGGGCTTGACAAGGCGGATGCAGAGAGGATGTTTCCACTGAAAAAGGAGACTAGAACTAGAGGGCATAATCTTAGAATAAGGGCACGCCCATTTAAAACTGAGATAAGGAGAAATTTCTTCTCTCAGAGGGTTGTGGATCTGTGGAATTCACTGCCTTGGAGACTGTGGAAGCTGGGGCATTGAAGAAATTTAAGACAGAAATAGACAGTTTCTTAAACAATAAGGGAATAAGAGGTTGTGGAGAATGGGCAGGGAAGTGGACCCGAGTCCATGATCGGATCAGCCCTGATCATATTAAATAGCGGAGCAGGCTCGTGGGGCCATATGACCTACTCCTGCTCCTATTTCTTCTGTTCTTATGTTTATGTACAAGCATCTTCAGCCAGAATTGCTGAGTAGATGATCCATCTCGGCCTTCTCCTGAGGTCCCCACCATAACAGTTGCTAGTCTTCAGCCAATTTCATTCATGCCACATGTTATCAATAAATGGCTGAGTGCACTTGATACAGTAAAAGCTATGGGCTCTGACAACATACTGGCTGTAGTGCTGAAGATCTGTGCTCCAGAACTAGTTTCACCTCTAGCCAAACAGTTCCAATACAGCTATAACACTGGCATATACCCAACTAAGTGAAAAATTGCCTAGGTATGCCCTGTCCACAAAAAGCAGGACAAATCCAATCCAGCCATTACCACCCCATCAGTCTATTCTCCATCATTAGGAAAGTGATGGAAGGTTTCATCAACAGTGCTATCAAGCATCACTTACTCATCAATAATGCTCACCGATGCTCAGTTTGGGTTCTGTCTGGACCAGTCAACTCCAGACCTCATTACAGCATTAGCTCAAACATGGACAAAAGAGCTGAATTCCAGAGGTGAGGTGAGAGTGACTGCCCTTGACATCAAGGCTACATTTGACCGAGTAAGTCACCAAGGAGCCCTTGTAAGATTGAAGTAAATGAGGATCAGGTGGAAATCTCTTCACTGGCTGGAGTCATACCTAGCACAAAGAAAATTGGTGTGTTTATTGGAGACCATTTATCTTAGCCCTCGGACAATGCTGCAGGAGATCCTCAAGGCAGTGCTCTCGGCCCAACCATCTTCAGCTGCTTCATCAATGACCTTCCATCTATTATAAGGTCAGTTGTGGAGATGTTCAATGATGATTGCACAGTATTGAGTTCCATTCAAAACTCCTCAGATAATGAAGCAGTCCATGACCGCATGCAGCAAGATCTGGACAACATCCAGGCGAGGGCTGATAAGTAGAAAGTAACATTCGCACCACGCAAGTGCCAGGCAATGACCACCTCCAACAAGATAGAGTCTAACCGACTGGCTCCTCGAGCAGGTCAGAGTCTGGGTCGTCTACGGCAAGTGACTCACCTCCTGACTCCCCAAAGCCTTTCCACCATCTACAAGGCACAAGTCAGGAGTGTGATGGAACACTCTCCACTTGCATGGATGAGTGCAGCTCCAACAACACTCAAGAAGCTCGACAACATCCGTGACATGACACCAGGTCAAACAAAACTAAGGAAACCCCATTCTCCTTTGAAAATTAAAATCGGTCCTTTTGTTTTAAATGTAATATCCTCTGCCAATTAAACATTCCTGAATCATTCTCTCATTTTAAATACCAACTATTACAGTGATACACATTAACATTCGTCATTCCTCAAATCAGGTTAATTTACCCACCTAAAGATACATTACACCAAGAGCATACACTTTATTAGAAAGGACGACAGTTTACTATCCAGTGTCCACTTTGTGTATTCTTGATCATTTGCATTCAACTGGTTTTCATTTAATTTTCTATAGATTCTCATCTGGTTGTAAATGTATTCAGCTTCCTTTTTTATTTTTGCTTAATTTTCTGAGGTTACATATGTAACCTAATGTCTGGTCCTCCTCATCTGTCTGTCACTTCTTACATTGGGCACATAATGCAGTGGAGTGTTCCTTTGGCGATGTTGAGTCTGCTGCATGTATTTGGTTTCCAAGAGAGGGTGAGAAAGGACAGGCCCCATTGCAGTAACTCTCTGTTTTCCACCGATTGCTAACAAGCAAGGAATGTCCTGATGAACACACCTCTTCAATTCCAATCGGTCACAGTGTGGTCAAGATGTCTTTAGAGATGTTCACATCAACTCCAACAACCTGCAGAGTACATCCGAACGTCATTTTAGCGGTAAAGTGGGCGTTAAGCATGCAAAAAAAGTGAAGGTTCTAGCCCCATGTCTCTGAGCCATATAAGAGGGCAGGTATCACTCCTGCTCTGTAGACCATGAGCTTCATGCCGGGTTTGAGGTCCTGGTCTTAAAACATTCTCTTCCTCAGGCAACCGAAGGCTACACTGGCAAACTGAAGGCAGGGTTGGACCTCGTCGTCGATATCTGCCCTTGTTGACAGTAGGCTCCCGAGGTATGAAAAATGGTCCATGTTGTCCAAGGCATCGTTGTGGATCTTGATAACCGGGGAGCAGTGCTGTGTGGTGGGGGCAGGTTGGTCGAGCACCTTTGTCTTATGAATGTTTAGTGTAAGGCCCATGCTCTTGTATGCCTTGGTGAAGGTGTTGATGATGGCTTGGAGTTTGGCCTCCGAGTGTGCGCAGACGCAAGCGTCATCTGTGTACTGTAATTCGATGACGGAGGCTGGGACGACCTTCAATCAGGCCTGGAGGTGGTGGAAGTTGAACAGATTTGTGTTTGTTTTGTAATTTAGCTCCACTTCAGCGGGAAACTTGCTGAGGGTGAGATGGAGCATTGCAGTAAGGAAGATCGAGAAGAGCATTGCTGGGATAACACAGCCTTGCTTGACCTCGGTCTGAATGTGGAATGGGTCGGTGGTGGATCCATTGGTCAGGATCATGGCTTGCATGTCATCGTGGAGCAGACGGAGGATGATGACAAACTTTTGAGGGCAGCCAAATCTGAGGAGGATGATCCAAAATCCCTCACGGTTGACAATGTTGAAGGTTTTTGTGAGGTCAAAGAAGGCCATGTACAAGGGTTGGTGCCGTTCCCTGCATTTCTCTTGTATCTGCTGCACGGTGAAGATCATGTCCATTGTGCTCCTTAGTGATTGCACAGTGTTTAGTTCCATTTGCAACTCCTCAGAAAATGAAACAATCTTTGCCCATATGCAGCAAGACCTGATGACATTCCAGCTTGGGCTGATAAATGGCAAGTAACATTCGTGTCAGGCAATGACCATTTCCAACAAGCGAAAGTCGAACCACATTCCCTTGATATTCAATGGCATTATACAATAGTCGACTCCCCCGCCATCAACTTCCTGGGGGTCACCATTGACCAGAAACTTAACTGGATCAGCCACATAAATACTGTGGCAACAAGAACTGTACAGAGGCTGTGTATTCTGTGGCGAGTGTCTCACTGCCTACTCCCCAAAGCCTTTCCACCATCTACAAGGCACGTTCAGAGTGTGATAGAATACTCCTCACTTGTCTGGATGAGTGCAGCTCCAATAACAGTCAAGAAGCTGGACATCATCCCTGACAAAGCAGCCCACTCGATTCGTACCCCATCCACCAACTTCAACATTCTCTCCCACCCCCACGAGCGCACCTTGGCTGCAGTGTGTACTACATATAAGCTGCACTGCAGCAACTTGCCACGGCTTCTTTGACAGCACCTCCCAAACCTGCAACCTCTATCACCTAGAAGGACAAGGGCATTAGGCGCATGGGAGGACCATCACCTGCCAGTTCCCCTCCGAGTCACACACCATCCTGGCTTGGAAATATATCGCCGTTCCTTCATCGTCGCTGTGTCAAAATCCTGGAACTCTCTCCCTAACAGCACTGTGGGAGAACCTTCACCACAAGGACTGCAGCGGTTCAAGAAGCTGGCCCACCATCACCTTCACAAGAGCAATTAGGGATAGGCAATAAATGCTGACTTTACTAGCGATGCCCACTTCCTGGGACGAATAAAAAAAAGTGCTGGGGAAATTGTATTATAAGCAGAACATACAGTGTGCTAGATTAGCCACAGCACACATAAATTGCTATTTCTTACTAAAGTAATGTTTTGGTCCTGGACAACCGTTTGGGAAGTGTTGTACCTCATGTGTTTACATGCAAAGAAGCCGGGGCAAGGCAGCTTGAAGTGGGAGTGGTGGAACAGTGAACAAGGGTGTCACAGAAGGAAAATGGAGAGAAGAGGGGAGGGAAAGATGTGTTTGGTGGTGAGATCATGGAGGAAAATTACATCCTACATCTATATAATTCCTATCTGTATCACCATGCTGAGTTATCAGCAACATAGAGTGAGAAAGTGAGAAACGAAAAAAGATCTTGCAGCCCACTCTTTCCACAAACTTTTTGTAATTTATTCCATTATAGAATCTACCCCATCTATTTACTCTCTTGTGGAAACCTGTACAGAAATATTCCCTGTACGCCAAAGTTGATCAATCAAAACGTTGATATATCCGTATCTATTCCTACATACCTATCATTCAATTCCAACTAGTTTGCCTCCACAAACATCGTATCCCTCTTCCCAACCAAACCGGACCCATTAGGCAGAATTTTCAGCTGTTATCCTATGTGAACAGGAGCAATCAATTAAGCTTGATCTCATCCCATATTTAGCTTAGCATATGTTTCCATTGGGAAAAATCAATGGCATGGGAAGCTCCCACCAGGAAGAGGTAGGAACTTCATTAACATATTAAAATGAAGATAAAATGCTGGAAATACTGAATAGGTCAGGCAACATCTCGACCTGAGATGTGAACTCTGTTTCTCTCTCCATGGATGTTGCCTGACCTGTTGATTATTTGCAGCTTTTTCTGTTTTCTCAGAGGCTTTCTTTTACCATCCGAGGGCTTGCAAGCATCCAGCAGCACTCCCAACACACTTTAAAAACATTTAACATGTATTGCAGCAAGCCACTACTTCAGTAAAATCAACAAAAAACAGTCCAAAAGCTTAAATGCAAACTTACCTGAAAGATGTGTGTCCCTTTAATAGGTGCTCACAGCGCCTCTGTGAGTCTACTTGCAAGCTAGGTTTACGTGGCGAGCTTAGGATCCAGTGCTGAACTCAGCGCAAAGGTCCAAGTTTGCCATGGTGACGTTAAGTCAGCATTGTAAAATGGAAGAAGCCACAGGACCAGCCACCAGCTGGCAAAAGAGTGGTGGCCACCCTCTTTTGGTGATTTTTTGATGGTAACAGGTGGTGTAAAGCCCCCAAATTTTTAGCCCAATTTCTTTCTGGGCACTTGCTGTTATCATCGAGCCAGATCTACTACAGCTCGGCACAGAATGAATCTCCCCTAACCTGTCCCAACAACTTCTCCCCAACTTCAATGGAGCAGCAGTATGACATTTGCATTTCTCTTTTTAACCAGCAGTCTAGTGATGAGAGCACCCCCCGCAAGCACCCCCCGCAAGTATAAGAAGAAGCATTCTTACCTCGACTTGCCCGACACCACCTGCCTTCAGAGACTGCACTTCCACAAAGAGGTTATCACTGAGGTATACCAGCCGATAAGGGCAGATCTGCAGCCTACCAGCACCATCAGTACTGCACTGTCCGTCGAGGTCAAAGTCACCGCGGCACTGTCGTTCTATGCATCGGGTTCTTTTCAGGCCACAGCTGGCGACATTTGCTGACTTTCTCAGCATGCCACACATCGCTGCATTAGACAGGTCACTGAAGCCCTGTATGCACGCAGGAGGGACTTGATCAGCTTCCCTATGACCAGGGAGGCACAGAGTGAGAGGGCTCTAGGATTCTCCAGAATTGCAAACTTCCCCAAGGTGCAGGGAGCAATAGACTGTATGCACATTGCGATGCGGGCACCTTTTCAGGATGCAGAAGTTTTCAGGAACCACAAGGGATTCCATTCCCTGAATGTCCAACTGGTTGTCAACCACCAGTAAATTATATTGGCAGTGAATGCTCAATTTCCGGGCAGCATCCATGATGCTCACATCTTGCATGAGAGCACTGTATCTGACTTGTTTAACAATGAGCCACAAGGTCAATGCTGGATGTTTGGTGACAAACGATATGGCCTTGCCACCTGGCTGATGATCCCCCTGCGTGACACCCACACCAAGGCCGAGAGGCGATACAACGAGAGCCACAGAACAACTCGCAATATCATGGAGAAAACCATTGGAGTGCTGAAGCAACGCATTAGATGCCTGGACCACTCAGGAGGCGAGCTCCAATACCATGCTGAGCAGGTAGCTTAATTCATGGTGGTGTGCTCCATGCTGCACAACTTGGCTATCAGGAGGGGACAAGACTTGCCTGATGAGTCTGACAGTCCACCTCACCAGGGAGAGGAAGAGGAGGACGAGGAGACGGACGCTGACATCGGCCCAGACAATCAGGCTGATGCTGAAGCCATGACCCCGCCCCCCTGTAGACCGCATGAAAGGGCCCATGGTGGCATGATAGCTGCAAGAGCCTTACATCAGGAGCTCATCAATGATCGTTTTGCCTGAAAGAACATTGGTGTTATTTACAAGGCTGACACAATGCTGGGTGTGCAGGTCATACATCAATGGTGGGCATCACCTTGGTGACAGTTAGAGTTTAAGTTGATTGAAGTTAAGTGTGACTATACCCTTTGATGTTAAGGAATCACCAGCGTGTAATGGTGCAGCTATCTGAGCCAATGTGCCATAAGGTTTTGTTAAATAAAAAACATTTAAACCGAACATCAGTCTGAAATCATCAGTGTATCTGTACAAACCAACCGTTCCCCCCCCTCCCCCCGCCCCCCCACTTCTCCTCCCCACCTCTACCCCTTCCCCTCCTGACTCCAAGCCGCCTGGCCGAGGAGGTCCTCAGGCGATGCTTAATTGGGGGGGGTGGGGTGATGGCAGAAGCGCTGCTTGGACGGATACGGGAGAGAACAGTCCCGAGGTGGGAACATGCTCCGAGCCATAAGCAAGATGTTGCTGCTGGCTCTTATGTGTGGTTGGCAATGGGGGAGCATCACCTTGGGGTGCAGTGCGGCACTCCGGGACCACTGGGAGCCCTCTGCCACCAGTGTTCCTGGCTACCAGCTCCAGGGCCTCCTCCATCCCTTCCATGTTATATCTTATTTGTTGGACAAAAACTCGGTGCCAACTATGTTCTTGGTGCTTAGTAAGCTTTTTCTGCTGGTGAATCTCTGTCGTTCCTCCCACAACAGCCAGATAAGCACATACCACAGCTACACACGCTTTCAGTGCCTCTGAGCTCCCTCTCGCTCTGTCTCCTCTTCTGAGCATGTCATGATGACCCTTGACCTCGTGAATCGCGGGAATCGAGCGTTGCCATGCCATTGCTAAGGAGGGCCGCACTTTAAGGCAGAAAGCCAAAAGAATTTAACACTATCGCCCATTTGATATCACTCGCGGTAACGCCCATTTTCAAAAATGTAAACTAGGTGTTTTGAGAATGGGCGAGAAGCCGGCAATCTGAAAACCCTTTTTTAACACCCCGCCAGAAATAACGGCCATTTTTGGGTGATAAGCACAAAAGTGGAGGTTCTAGTCCATGGACTATATACAGCAGGCACCTTAAAACACTGGAGAAGTACCACTAATGTTGCCTCTGCAAGATCCTGCAAATCCATTGGCAGTATAGGCGCACCATCATCAGTGATCTCACTCAGGCCAACATCCCCAGTATCAAAGCATTGACCACGCTCGATCAGCTCTGCTGGACGGGCCATATCGTCCGCATGCCTGACACGAGACTCTCAAAACAAGCGCTCTACTCGGAGCTCTGACACGGCAAGCGAGCCCCAGGTGGGCAGAGGAAATGCTTCAAGGACACCCTCAAAGCCTCCTTGAAAAAGTGTAACATCCCCACCCGCACCTGGGAATCCCTGGTCAAGACCACCCAAAGTGGAGGAAACACATCTGGGAAGGCGCTGAACACCTCGAGTCTCTTCGCCGAGAGCAAACTGAAGCCAAGCGCCGACAGCGGAAGGAGCGCGCGGAAACCCAGATACCCCAACATCCTGTTCCTCCAACCACCGCCTGCTCCACCTGTGACAGAGACTGTAGGTCCCGCATTGGACTCTTCAGTCACCTGAGGACTCATTTTTAGTGTGGAATCATGTCATCCTCAACTCCAGGGGACTGCCTAAGAAGAAGAGTTCTGTGTTGCAGCTTCCCCAGGTTGGTACCTCATTTTTAGGTACGGTCCTGGCATATGCTTTTGCATGCCTCATTGAACCAGGGTTCGTCCCATGGCATGATGGTAATGGTAGTGTGAGGGATATGCCAGGCCATGAGTTACAAATTGGAATACAATTCTGCTGCTGCTGCTGACATCAGCATCATCATCATCATACAACAGCACATCATGGATGCTCAATTTTGAGCTGTTTTGAATCTAACATGGTGTTATGGAGGGTGTCTTCAGTGTGAAGACCGGACTTCGTCTCCACAATGACTGTGTGATGATCACTGCTACCAATACTTTCATGGACAGATGCATCTGTGACAGTTAGATTGGTGAGGACGAGGTCAAGTAGGTTTATCCCTTGTATTGCTTCTCTCACCACCTGCTGCAGGCCCAGTCTGGCAACTATGTCCAGGGGAAACACATTAGGTTATCATTTTGCCAAACAACTCCATTGTGTTTGCAAATATACCATTGAACTAACTGTGGCTCACCACTTTCACTCTCTCCCATTTCCATTCTTATCTCTCTGCCATTGTACATTGTTCCAATGAAGCTCAATGCCACCTTCAAGAACAATATATTGTTTTTCTCCTTCAACCTTCAACTATCTGGTCTGAACATTGACCAACAACTTCACACTTTAGCTATATTCTCATTTTTAAATCTATTTTAATTTCATCCCCAACTCTCAGGCTTTCTATCTTTCTATCTATCCCATGTTTTCACATTTCCCCACTTCCTTAGCCTTTTATACATCCTTTGTTTCTTTACTCACTTAATATATCTGTACATTACTTGACTGAGATGACGTTACATTATTCCACTCATGATTCCTTTCTGGGTTTGAGTATTTTGTTTAATATTTATATTTTTCTCCCTTCCCCTTTTTCTGATTGTCTGATATGCTTGTCTGCATTTCAGTTTTGAAGAAGGAACCAAAAGGTTAACTTATCTGTTCTCTCTGCAGAAGTGCTTCCAGCACCTTCGGTCTTTGTTTCAGGTTTCCAGTGTCTGCAATATTTAGCTTTTTTATTTATTATTTGTATCTATTGGTGTATTTGGGCCAAACAAAATGGACAATTTATTTTGCAATATTACTAAAATTTGGTAATTGATGTTACTAATACCCAAGTATATTAAAAGTATTTACAAAATGTTATTTCAGTGCTTAAAAAACACCTGTAGATATCTATAGATATATGGCCTAGTGAAATAATGGCCCAGAAATTGCGGTCGGAGACTTCCTGCGGGCAGATGCCTCCGACCACGAACATTTCTATGGAAGTACCTGGTGGTCCCAGAGGCAGTCCTGGGCCTCTACGCAAAGGCCTTTGTAAGGGCACACGTATTCCAGGAGCATATGTGTTTTGTACGCATCATGGGCATCACGTGGGCCGGCTCAACCTACCAGAGTAGGAGGATCCCCATTCATACCCTCGCTATGGAACCACCATAAGTATGAATGGGAATACCCCCAAAAACACAAAAACACTGAAAATAACATTTTAAAAAGCCATCACATATTTCAAATTAATAAAAATTTATCTTAATTAATTATTTAAAACAAAAATTCCATCTATTGAAAATTAAATTTATATATTTTAAAAGGACCTAAAAATAAACTTACCTTATTTAACAGGATTTTAAATTATTAAATTATTGTTAAAAATATACTTTTTTGCACTTTTAAAGTTTTACCCTGATGAAAGAGGGCCTTATGCCTGCTATTTTTAGGCGTAAGAATTTGAAGGACATTCAGTGGCAGGAGTTGGGCTGCGGCGGAGGCCCTTTACTTTTGGATGCGATGGATCTGGCAAGTGGATTCTTGACAGATCGCAAGTTTCGGGTTTAGGCGCATGCGCTTCGCATACCTAAGCCCAGAACTTGCCTGGTCCTTACGGGCACGTACGCACCTCGTGGGGGCCACAAATTCAGGCCCATTGAATTATTGTGCTGAACTACACACTGAGCCACTTGAGTTTAAAAACTAGCCTCAGTTGACATTCATATTCAAGTTTCAGGTAGTTACAGGGACCCGACTAACTTAGCTACATTATTATTCGGTGCAGGAACAAGGGGCTCAAGTTTCGGACCCCGCTTGAACGGCGCACATCGGAGAGGCCCACCTAATTTGTGGAACAGAAAAAGCACCAAATACTTACCTCGCGATTCTCCGATATCTGTCGGCCCGTTTGCAGCTCAGCGTGGCGCAGCAGGAGCTGCTGGGGGCGGAGCTACAGCCCTGCGCCAAAATGAGTGCCGGCAGCTGCGCGCGTGCGCAGTGGAGGCTGCACGCATGTGGAGAAGCTCCTGGTCCTCCCAGCGTGTCCTGTCTCCGGGCGACGACCCCATCCCTGGCCGAAGGGACGTCGTGCCTATCCCTGACCGAGTGGCCTGACTGCCCTTACCTTGTCGGTGGCGGGCCTGCCCGGCATCTCCTGGGGGCAGGCCCCACCCAAACTCCTCGGCGGCGGCGGCGGGGCCTACCCGAAATCCTTGTCGGCGGCATCTGCTCGGGGGCGGACCCCACCCGAGCAGCTCTTCAGCAGGCTGTTGGAGGGCTCCCGGTGCTGCAGTAGGTGAGTAGAAACTTTTAATTTTTTATTTATTGATTGATTTTTTTTTTAATTAAAACTTTTTTTTTTGATTGATCGATTTATTGGTTGATTTATTGATTTATTTAGATTTATTATTGATGATGGCTCTTTATTGGCAAAAGTGAAGTGTTTAATGCTTGTAAAATACCTTAACTTCTCTCTAACTTCGCTTCCCCCACCCTATCGCTCGCTCCCTGCATCTATTTCCTAAAATGTAGGCAAGGTTTTTCTGAGCGTACAAAAATCTACACTTACTCCATTCTGTTAGTTTGGAGTAAGTTTTCGCTGCCTAAACTTGCAAATCAGGCGTAAGTGGCTGGTAATGCCCCCTTTAAAAAAAAAAACTGTTCTAAAACGAAACTTTTCTAACTAGAATTAGAGCAAACTAAATGCTGAGAATTGCAATTTCTAAGATACTCCAAAAAACTAGGAGCAACTTGAGCTGAAACTTGAGTCCATATAGAGGCAAGGTGCCTTGATGGAAGGAAGGGAAAATTCGCAAGAGTTACATTTTCAGATTGTATCCTGACCATCCTGCTCCTCATTGGTTGGTCATAGAAAGGAAGTCTTCCCCACTACCACCACCTCATCGCTACCACTAGAACAATTGTAGCACAGAATATGGAGACAACTGTGGACAGACACCCCTCTATTTATATATTCTTGTGTGTGTGGGACAAATTGCGAGTGTCTCACAAACATGTTCAAGACACATAGCACCGACATTCTCACATTCCAGGAAACGCATGTATCCAATGACCAACAGGCCAGCTGCTACCGTATCCATGGATACAACGTCACAACTAGCCACTACCATCTGAGATTTGACCTGGCCATATAGGTGAGCACCATGTTCACGGATTTCAATGTTTTCCCCCCAACTGAAGAAGAAGCCACCTGCGCCACCACCATCAAGATAGGAGAGCTGCACATTAGCAATGTTACCTAATTTGAAATGGCCGAAGCAGGCACTCTCAAGAGATTCAATCCCAGCCCTATATGTTGGTAACTTTAACAGCCACCACACAGCAGCCACGATTTTTCCACTCACGGCGGGATCGATAAGGCCAGGGTTGGTGGCGTGTTTAAAGCACGCTCCCGACTCGAACCTGCTCTCTCTCCGGAATCTTCCCATGATTGTGCTTGTTAAGCCCGCCCTGCAGGATTCCCAGCCAATTAAGAGGAAGCGGGTCTGATGACATCATTTGATGGCGCATCATCAGCCGGTTTCCTGAAAGGGACCATGCCCACAATTGTTTTGAGTTTTACTCTCAGTGTCCTGCAGCATTCAGGAGCTGCAAACACTGAAAAGCACTGCATAGCAGTGCAGCGCTGCACCCAGGCTCTCCTATGACTCCCTCCAGATGCTCTGGAGGGAGCCACAGCACACACAGAGGACCTCTTCACTTCCCATAGGTGGAAGGGACATCCTCAAGACACCAATGCAGGCTGGTTGCACATTGCATAGGAGGACACAATCAGGGACGTCATAAGGAGGACCTGGCTGCCGTGGCGCAAACCCTTCAATGATTTCAGCAGATAACGAAAGGTTACGAAAGCCACACTCAACCGCTTCCTGCTGTGCCTCTTATCACATCCCCATCACTCTGCCTTCCCTACTCTACCCCTGCACATCCTTTCTCACACCAACTTACCTTGCACCTCCACCCATCCCTCTCAATCTACATTATCATTTCCCCATCTCACTAACCACCCCTCATACTCACCATCATCCTTGTCCAATCATACCAACCAACAACACACAAGGGTAGGCACTTGGGTCCTTTAGCCAATGTTAATGTAAAGTTAATGTTGATGTATTGTCAAACTAAGAAATCTATATTTTCAGATCTTTGCATTTTTGGATAGATTTGTGAGCACCTTTGGAAGTGGCTTAGTGAGTTGCAGTGAATGATGAGACATAAGGGTGCCCCCCACAATAGTGATGAGTTTGAAAGGAATGGCTTGGATATTGCAGGGTTGCTTTATGGAGCTGATGTGGGGTGGTGCCAAACTGGAGCATCATGTGGCAGTCAGGGTGTACAGCATGAAGTGAAGTAAAAGTAGCCATGGTGAGGCCATCACTGGCCTCCCGGGCAGCATTGTGGTCAGGTGCTGATGCCCTGTGTTCTGTGCAGCATCAGGTGATTGTGGGAAAGGTTGGTGTTGTTGGTGATGCTGTTGTGTTTAGTGATGTTGGTGTTGGGGCTGATCGTGGTGGGATTCTAAGGACCAAGGTGAGATTATTTCAAGGGCACCGATGCTGCTGGAATAGATGGCAGGTGAGGTTGAGATGACAGAAGAGCCCTGTCAGTGGTAAGAGAGTTTGCTCCAAAGAGGTGACAGTGAATAGAGAGTTCATTGCAAATACTTCCAAAGTGCATACGTCTCACAAATCTTTTTCCAAAACCTAAAGGGGCTGAAATTGGTTGACATACCGCCCCATACTGCCCGCGTACCACCAGCGTGCCGCCCAAAAATGCAATTTTCTTAAAGAAACACCTACACATATCGCCGACGTACTGCCCGGCAGAAAATTCATCAGTAACATACTGCTGGTGGTATGCACACCACCCACCCATGCAGACCGCCGATATACCGCCCCAAAAATACAAAATTCGTGACTTACCACCGACATACAACCGGAGCTGCATACCGTCATGGAAAAGGTAGTTTTAGGTTGATCTTCAGTGGGTGGTATGTACACAGAGCTGACAGGTTTATTTGATCTTTATAGTTCTCCACAATTTAATGTATTTAAAAATGGATGGTAGTATGTTCTAGTGTTAGGTAATAAAATAAATGTTCGAATAAAGCCTTATTTATTCCTTTATTAATTAACTATAATAAAAATGTTATTAGTGTCTCTCAACCCCCAGTCTCTCTCACCCCGACCCCAGTCTCTTCACCTAACAGCGATCTCCCCCCACCCCCATCTCCCTCGCTCAGCAATTTCTTCCCCCCCACAGCGATCTCTTCCCCCCCACAGCGATCTCTTCCCCCCCACAGCGATGTTCCCCGCTCTTACAGTGATCTCCCCCAGCTCAGCAATCTCTCCCCCACACAGCAACCTCTCTCTCCCACATCGATCCCCCGCCACCCACAGCAATCTCTCTCCCCCACCATTGCAATCTCTCCCTCCCACAGCAATCCCCCCCCGCAACAGCAATCTCTTCCCCCCCCCCCCGTCCACAGCAATCTCTCCCTCCTCCCCCACAGCGATTTCCCCCCCCCCATTGCAATCTCTCCCTCCCACAGCAATCCCCCCCCCCCAACAGCAATCTCTCCCCCCCCCGCCCACAGCAATCTCTCCCTCCTCCCCCACAGCGATTTCCCCCCCCCCATTGCAATCTCTCCCTCCCACAGCAATCCCCCCCCCCCAACAGCAATCTCTCCCCCCCCCGCCCACAGCAATCTCTCCCTCCTCCCCCACAGCGATTTCCCCCCCCCCCATTGCAATCTCTCCCTGCCACAGCGATCCCCCCCCGCCCCACGGCGATCTCCCCCCGCACACAGCAATCTCAGGCTGCCCCACAATGCTCTCAGGCCGGCAGTCTCTGACCTCTTGTCGGTGCCCCTCGGGGGCGGAGCTTCACAGCAGCATGCACGTGCGCACAACTCGGGAGCCGAAAAACAGGCGGACCAAGTGTTTGAGCAATTTCAGCCCCAAAGGCTTCAGCTTCTGACATTGGAAATGGAACAGCTGTGAAATGGTAGCTTTTATACCACTTCTGCAGCTGTCAACTAGCCAAAACAATAGCGAGTCACTGAGAACCCAACTCCACTTACCTGGTGTGAAACCCGAGGGACGGCAAAGCCGTCAAAAGATTGGTAAAATTGTAAGTGCCTGCTTTTAAGCTTCTTAACTAGCATTTAAGTACTTTTTAATGATGTTAATTACCTGTCTCACCGCTTGCTGTCGAGTCGACAATCCGAACGCTGACCTGACAACTAAGAAACTCACCCGGAGGCGGGTTCAGAGCGGGATCCCCACCCACTGTCAATCATGGCAATTCGCAAGGCTGAAAACATCCCGGCTATGTGGGGCTATGAAGCAAATGATGCCACCAGTGAAGCCCTAATGGACTGGATGTCTGTGGAAGAACTGCAACTGGTCTTCAAACCCAAACAGCGAGCAACTTCGCACTCCGCATGCTGGCTATGCGACTACAACCCAACCTTACCATTGCTTCCAAAGATCAAAGCGGAAGCACGCTCCACGCATCCGGCAAAATATTCCTCAACTTCCCCAGTAGCCAACATAGGCCCATCATTACCCACGTCGGCATCAAAATTCCCATGACTCTGTCAAAATGAATTCCACAGTGGAACCTGGCCAAAGCCATCTGGGACTGGTTTGGGAAAGCCGGCAAAATGTGGCGATCTGAATCCCCGACAGTTAAATATGGTTTGTTGACCTCCTTACCACTGCCGCCAAGAAGCCCGGGGCTTCTGGGAAGAATACACTCCTCAGTGAACAAAACAGACCCAGGACCTGGTCCACCAATACAATCAGTTGGGCAGCACACAGGTTGCGAAGGCCCTGTTCGAGTCTCTGGACTCATCCAGATACCAGCGGTGGATTGAGTGTGTTGAAGATTTGGACTTCACACACTCGAGTCGACATGCCTGCCCTCTACTATGATGTCTTGGAGTCATTAATCCGACGGAATATCGGACCCCAAAAGTCCGGCCCAACTCCATAGCCTCTAAACTGCTGGAGAGAGCACAAAAAGACCACTTGCCAACAACACCAAGCTAGAGATCCATCATCGACTACACCAGACAACAATCTCAATCCCTCCACAAGATCCCAGTGCCATCAGCATAGATGATATGAAGGAGAGTTTAGCCGCAATGAAGAAAGGGAAGGCGGTGGGCGGAGATGGAATCCCTGGGGATCAATGGTTGGCGAGATTGTACATCTAAACCATGGATTCAATGGTTGGTGAGACTGTACACTTAAACCATGGATTCAATGGTTGGTGAGACTGTACACCTAAACCATGGATTCAATGGTTGGCGAGACTGTACACCTGTACCGTGGATTCAATGGTTGGCGAGACTGTACACCTGAACCATGGATTCAATGGGTGGCAAGTGTACACCTGAAGCATGGATTCAATGTTGGCAAACGGTACACCTAAGCCATAGATTCAATGGTTCGTGAGACTGTACACCTAAACCATGGATTCAATGGTTGGGGAGACTGTACACCAAAACCATGGAATCTGGATGCATCCCGAAAGCATGGCGGGAGGCGATAGTCATTGCCATACTCAAACCAGACCGACAAACCAGGAAGCTATAGGCCAATATCACTCCTGCACATGACCTACAATCTTCAGGGACATATCATCCTCCAAAGAATCAGCTCCCTTACCAGGTCAGTGATCCCTGAAAAACAAACGTGATTCTGGCCGAAACGCAGTTGCTGTGACCAACCTTTGGCCCTTGCAACGCACATCGAGACCAGTTTCCAAAAGAAATTTAAAACTGGTGCAGCCTTTGTAGATCTATCATCAGCCTACGACACAGTCTGGATTAAAAGCCTTTTGCTGAAGCTTGCAAGGTCCATCTCCTACCTCAAAACATTATGCCTGCTATGGATGATATTGATGCTGTCCATTTGGTGAAGAAGTTAGCCGCCCCGGTTCTTGAACAACAGACTACAACAAGGATCGGTAATCATGTCGATGCTCTTCAATGTTGCCAACGAAGTCACGCAAATTTGCATATGCGGGTAACCTTCCCCTGGCAACACAAGCAGCCACCTTCAATGAATCGAGTCCACCATGAATGAAGATCTAACATCGTGGAGGAATATTTCTGGAAATCCATGCTCAAGCCAAACCTCCACAAAGCAACAGTCAGTGCATTTCATCTTTTTAACAGGAATGCTAAGCACACTCTGAAAGTGACCTTCTGCAGCAATACTACGCCATGACCCCACTCCGATTTATCTTGGGGTGAAGCTGGACCGCACGCTAACCTTCCATGACCAGCTAAAGAAGTTACGCGGCAAGGGCTAAACTGGTCCAGAAACTTTCAAGCACCACAAGGAGTGCAATGGTTCAAGAAGGCAGCTCACACCCACCTTCACCGGGGCAATTAGGGATGGTCAATAATGCTGGCCACATCCCGAAATGAATTTAAAAAAGCACAAGCTGGGGATCATTAGCATCAGTGTCATGGATATCAGCGATGTCCCTTGTGTACTCCGTAGCGGATTAATGATGGGGAACATGGAGATGGCAGAAACTCTGAACAAATATTTTGTATCAGTCTTGATAGGAGAGGACACTAAAAATATCCCTACAGTGGATAGTCAAGGGGCGATGAGGGGGTGGTGGGGGAGGAACATAACACAATCATAATCATTAAGGAGGTGGTACTCAGTAAGATAATGGGAATAAAGGCGGATAAATCCCCTGGGCCTATTGGTTTGCATCCTGGGGTCTTAATAGAAGTAGTGGCAGGGATAGTGGATGCATTGGTTGTAATTTACCAAAATTCCTTGGATTCTGGGGAGGCCCCAGCAGATTGGAAAACTGCAAATTCAAAAAAGGAGACAGACAAAAAGGAGGAAACTACAGACCAGTTAGCCTAACATCTGTGGTTGGGAAAATGTTGGAGTCTGTTAATTAAAGAATCAGTAGCAGGACATTTGGAAAAGCGTAATTCAGTCAGGCAGAGTCAGCATGGAATTATGAAGAGGAAGTTATGTTTGACAAATTTTCTGGAATTATTTGAGGATGTAACAAACAGGGTGGATAAAGGGGAACAAGTGGCTGTGGTGCATTTGGACTTCCAGAAGGCATTTGACAAGGTACCACATAAAAGGTTACTGCACGAAATAAAAGTTCACGGGGTTGGGGGTAATATATTAGCATGGATAGAAGACTGGCTAACTAACAGAAAACAGAGAGTCGGGATAAATGGTTCATTCTCAGGTTGGCAACCAGTAACGAGTGGGGTGCCACAGGGATCAGTGCTAGGAGCCCAACTATTTACAATCTATATTAATGACTTGGAAGGTATGAGTGTAACGTAGCCAAGTTTGCTGACAATACAAAGATGGGAGGAAAAGCAATGTGTAAGAAGGACACAAAAAATCTGCAAAAGGACATAGACAGGCTAAGTGAGTGGGCAAAAATTTGGCAGATGGAGTATAATGTTGGAAAGTGTGAGGTTATGTACTTTGGCAGAAAAAATCGAAGAGCAAGTTATTATTTAAATGTAGAAAAATTGCAAAGTGCTGCAGTACAGCGGGACATGGGGATCCTGGTGCATGAAACACAAAAGTTTAGTATGCAGGTACAGCAAGTGATCAGGAAGGCCAATGGAATCTTGGCCTTTATTGCAAAGGGGATGGAGTATAAAAGCAGGGAAGTCCTGTTACAGTTATACAGGATATTGGTGAGGCCACACCTGGAATACTGCGTACAGTTTTGGTTTCCATATTTAAGAAAGGATATACTTGCTTTAGAGGCAGTACAGAGAAGGTTCACTGGGTTGATTCCGGAGATGAGGGTGTTGACTTATGAGGAAAGGTTGAGTAGGTTGGGCCTCTACTCATTGGAATTCAGAAAAATGAGAGGTGATCTTTTTGAAATGTATAAGATTATGAGAGGGCTTGACAAGGTGGATGCAGAGAGGATGTTTCCACTGATAGGGGAGACTAGAACTAGAGGGCATAATCTTAGAATAAGAGGCCGCCCATGTAAACTGAGATGAGGAATTTCTTCTCTCATAGGGTTGTAAATCTGTGGAATTTGCAGCCTCAGAGAGCTGTGGAAGCTGGGACATTGAATAAATTTAGACATAGACAGACAGTTTTGTAACCAATAAGGGAATAAGGGGATATGGGGAGCAGGCAGGGAAGTGGACCTGAATCCATGGTCAGATCAAACATGATCGTATTAAATGGCGGAGCAGGCTCAAGGCACCGTGTGGCCTACTTCTGCTGCTATTTCTTATGATCTTATGTATGGACCAAAAGTTTCCACACTCGATGTGTGAATGGCCAAATGAACACTGCAGTGCGATGCATCACTGGAACCGTCAAGACGACCCCAACACCCTGTCTGCCCATGTTGTGGCACATTGCTCCCCCATCCATTCACTGCAATGCTGCAACCTTCCGGGAAGTCCAGCAAATCGTGCAAAATGAATGTCTCCCCATCCAGTAGGATCTCAATAATGTCCCTTACCACCACTTGAAGTCACGCACGTCCTTTTGGACCTACACTCTTAACCTTCGACAATACGACTCCAACCCTGCTGATACTTAGAAAGCCAAATGGAGTTCACAAGAAGTCACAAACAAATATCTCATGAAAGATCTGGCAGGGATGATCCCAGGCTTCGATCTTCCATGAAGCTTACAGGCAACCCTAAACTGCATCCACAGAAACCATGGCAGATGCGGAAGCTTGGTGCACCAATGGAGAATTCAAGACTCTCCAGTGTGTGACTGTGGTCACTCAGAACAGACCAGGGAACAAATAACAACTCAGTGCCCAATTCACAAATGCAAAGGAGGCATCACAGCGATATACTCCGCTCCTTCTGATGCAATTATCTGGCTTAACCACCTAAATGTAAAATTATAGTTGTTGCTCTACAATTCTGTCAGCCATACAAGGTAGTAGTAGATTCCTAATTGTCAACTATTGGTTTCATTAAGTGCCAGAATAAATATACTTTAGCTACTTTGCTGTACTGCATGAATAGACTTACACTTGTGGTAAAATGCCAGTCATTTAGCATATCAAAAACAAATATTTCTTAGAATTTGTGTTAGTATTTTCAAAGGTAGCTGAAAAAATATCATTAGCTGTGGCATGGATAGCGAGTTAACGTCACTGACAGTTGTCAGGAGAGTTCTGTTAACAAATTCTCTTTAGCAATTCAGGCCAAATCTGCACCTTTTTTTTCTACATACATTTACTCAGAATTTCAGTCATATCAGAAATAGTCGCTAAATTTCCCTTGAAGGATTGAGAACATATCCTGCCTAACAACAACAGTCCTGAAGGAATTCAGTTATATTAGGAAGTCTCCATTACCTTTTTTGCTATTTCTCACTTTGTGGTATTAAAATGTAGTTTTTCTGAATTCTGGTTTGAAATGATAAAGGCTCACGGTAGTTATTTGTGGAGAGGGGGAATGGATACTAAAATATTTAAATGTTTGTTATTTAAAAAAAACAGCATTGTGCTTCTGTAGCAACATGTTTTTTCATATAATTTATGGAATGCATTGCGCAAAATGGTTGTGAAATTTATTCAATTCAAATTAAGTAGTTGTAGCAGAGTGTAATCTTTCTCTATTAAATGTGTCACTCTCTGCAATTGTTCCTTAATATCCTTCACAACTTCAATCTAAGATTGGTAGTTTCTTACGCTGCCATAGTATCAGTAACCTTCTGAAAAATTCACTGAAGCAGAACCTTGATATCAGGTTTGCAAGACCTTGATTATAGCAGGAAGTGGACTGTATAAAGCCTTTTTTTCAGTTAGTGGAAATGTTTAGCTATAGAATATGCTGAGGCTGAAAAAAATGCCTAACATGATTTTTGAACTCAAGATAATTATCCTGATATAGTTTAATTATTCAAGTGTGTAAAATGTTGTGATATCTATTTTAGCATTGTAATAATTTATTTTTATGGCACAGTTTAGGAATAAAGTATTTTTAGAGGCCATTAGCCATTCTTGTGCGATAAATGAACAGAAGAGCAGACTTTACTGGTTACATAGCTGATTGAAAATGAATCATATTACAATTTACAATTACTTCAGCAGAATTATCAGCATTTTTTTAAATTAAGGTGTAAGTGCAGTCTTGTAGTGTATATGTAACAAAGTGCAGTGCCATGGAATGGTAGAAATTGCAGCCATAATTCTTCATATTACCGAGTTCCTATTTTCAATGACTGTCAAGGGTAGGTAATGAGGGAATGCAAATTAATATCCCATGAGAGAAGGGGTGGGGAGAATTGGAGGGTGTTCAGCTCAGTTCCACAGCCAGCATTATCAGAAGTCCTAGAAGCATTGTGTTATATCCAGTTGTAAGTTGTAGAAATAAATACATTCCAAAATTCTTGTAGCATTCTACTGATGCAATAGCTAGCCAATGTGCAATGCTCATGGGTAATCTGGGATTTGAAGCATGGTTTGGATGATCTTTTTTAACCTGGTCTGTTCACTTAAACATCACTGCTCAAATGTTCCCTGTGGGGAAATAGTCTAAAGAACATCTATCCTTGGAGAGAGGCCAGGGTATCAGGCTTAGATAAACCAAGCAACAAATTACTTACTCTCCTACTTTTAATATTTTTGGCACATGGAAGAGTGATGTCTGAATTGGTGTATCTTTTAGATATATTTATTGTGACAGTCTGAGGGCATTGGCCCAGATTTTGTGGTAGAAATAACAGTGAGGCTATCGGTGCTCACCATTATTAAGGAGCAAATCGGACGGCAACTTCCGGCGGCCAGACTTGCACAGTTAAACGTGGAAATCAGGAAGTTGCCCTGCTCCTCAGAAACGTCGCTATAACAGTATCTCGCTAAAAGACTCGGCATTCAAATACACGGAAGGTGGGAAGTTGTGATGTTTACCCACTGGATACCCACTAAACACGTCAGATAAAGTTAGGGCTTGTCCATTCATGTGTAAGTGATTTTTTTTTAACGATGCGATAAGTCTTAATTACTGTAGCATTCTACTGATACAATACTTCTCTGTCACTGAAAATTTACTTTTACAAATGTGGAGTCTCCTTCAGATTTTAATTATTATTTACAGTTTTTTTGTTTCACCTTTACTTTCTGTCTCTTTTATCTCACTTAATACTATCATTTTTTCCCTCTCTTTATTTTGCTTTCTGTACATGATTTGACATTGATGTACTTATTCTAACTTTTTATTTCAGACTCCTGTCTCAATAAGGATTCTTCAATCTGATTGGTTAAGAAGACACGTCATCGCTTTCCCTGTTCACACAAGTGCCAGATCCCCTGTAGAGGGTGCTGCACCATTTTGCCTTTCCAGTAACTGCAAGTTCCAGTGCAAAAGCCCACAGGCACGTGTGGAGCATAAACACTGCCATGGATCTGTTCGGCCAAATGGTCTGTTTCTGTGTTGTAAATACTTTGTAGAAAGTCTGTAGAAAAGTGTAAGTGTAATGAACAGCTAGAGTCATCCATTTGCCGCTGACCGCAAAATCCATGCTAATGTGGGGTTACAATGTAATATTGCTCTTTAGAGTTGCAGCGCCACTTATCAACTAAAAATTACAGGTGACAATGTTACCTTTTGTAATGTATTTGCTACGTGGGTTCTTTGCTTAAGAATTCATAGCAACACATTGCTATTAAGAATTAGTTGGTTTATGAGCAAAGGTTTAACAATCACACGACACATTACCAGTTCATCCATCAGGCTCACAACCACCTGCCTCATCATGGATCCCCTGAACCCAACTTGCTGGGGTTTTATGGGGCCCAATTTTGGCCATGACTTGTGTCATGTATCTCACACTACTGTATATAACTGTATCTTACCATGCTATACATGACTGTAACTAGATATGACCTGTAACCACAAGCATACTTTACCACCGGGGGTGCACTTGCAGGAGACACTGCATACCTGTTCCACACAGGTACATAAAGGCAGGTCTCAGGCAAGTGTGGCACTCGAGAGCTGTGAAATAAAGGTGCAGGTCCAGAGTCACTTTGACTTCAGCATGTGCCTCGTGTAAGTCTGTACTGCAGGGTCAGAACTTTACAGTGGCGACGAGTTACGAGATCACAGAATCCACAGAATGGCTACCAACGGCTCAGATGAGAAATACAATCCTGGAGACAATTGGGAGGACTTTATAGAAAGGCTCCAGCAAAGCTTTGTAACCAAAGACTGGTTGGGTGACGATAAGGCAGACAAGAGAAGAGCCCATCTCTTGACCAGCTGTGGCTCAAAAACATACACTTTAATGAAAGACCTGCTGGCACCCGAGAAACCAGCAAGCAAGTCGTTTGAGGAGTTGAGCACACTGGTGAGAGACCACCTGAAGCCAGCGAACAGCCTACACATGACCAGACACAGGTTCTACAACTACAGATGCTGTGCGGGCCAGAGCACACCCGACTTTGTGACGGAACTTTGGAGGCTGGCTAGTTTATGTGAGTTCTCCGATCAACTAAGGAGAGAAGTACTGAGAGACTTTTTTATTGAAGGAATAGGCCACGCAGGCATATTCCAAAAGCTTATAGAGACCAAGAACTTGACCCTAAAGGCAGCAGCACTGGTCGCACAGACATTCTTGGCAGGAGAAGAAGAAACGAGGTTGATCTATACTGCGGGTACAACAACTAACGAAACATCAGAACAAGGGGTTCACAGCGTGAAACGAGCCGCTACCCCCACACACAGACAAAAACAGGAGAGCAGGCCCTCAACAGCAGGCAATGGCGCCAGAAGCCATCAAGGGCCACATGAACAGCCGTTCACACCTCATCAACCCACAATGCGAGCAATCAACTACAGACTGAGAGAAGCTCAAGAAAGATCAGCAGACGCAGCTCCTCCTTCGGAAACTGATAGGTTCTTACTATACAGTCTAAATGCACATGAGGCCCATGCTTGAGAGAAGGTCAGACTGTGACCTGTCATTTATTCCTTAGCACTCAAGTGATGAAGGTGGGTAGAGCTTCTCCTTTTGTACCTGAATGTCCAGGTTAGGAATGTCTCCCACATAGTGGTCATTGTTCTCATAGTGTACAACTTAGGTCAGATTATACATGGGTTACAAAGCTGGTTGAATACATGACAGAAACAATGGAAGCGGTCTGTGCTGGAGATGTGGGGAAAGGCACTCAACAAGGGGGTATCGATTTCAGCATGCTGTTTGCAGAAACTGCGACTATACAGGGCATCTGGCTTGCATGTGCAGAAAAACAGCAGCTCAGCTGGTATACGAATCGGAAGGGTCGGAAAGCGGACCAGAAGACGGTGGGGACAGAGCCCAGGACGCCGGGGTACAGTGGGTCAACATGATCAATGTCCACTGTTCTTACAACAAGATGCCTCCAATAATGATGAGGGTCCTACTCAACGGGATACTCGTCAACATGGAACTGGGCACGGGAGCTAGTCAATCTCTCATGACGTCCAACAATTTGAACAGCTGTGGTCGCACAAAAGCAACAGACCAAAACTCACAAGGATCGACACCAAACTAAGGACCTATAGCAAATAAATCGTCCCAGTCCTTGGCAGCGCCATGCTCTCAGTCACACACAAAGGGACGGTGAACCGACTTCCCCTGTGGATTGTCCCCGGAGATCTCCCAGCACTGTTGGGGAGAAGCTGGCTGGCAAAACTAAATTGGAAATGGGATGATGTTCACGCCATGTCGTCAGAGGAATGGATCTCCTGCTCAACAGTTCTAAGTTGTTTTGAACATCTCTTTCAGCCAGGTGTGGGCACCTTCAAAGGGGCTAAAGTTAAAATCTACATCACACAGGATGCCAGACCGGTCCATCACAAGGCTAGAGCTGTGCCTTATGTGATGAGGGAAAAGATTGAACACGAACTGGACCGGCTTCTGCGGGAAGGCATTATCTCATCTGTGGAATTTAGCGACTGGGCAAGTCCCATCGTCCCCGTCATGAAACCTGATGGATCCGTACGAATCTGTGGGGATTACAAGTCTACCATAAACAGAGTCTCCCTACAGGACCAATACCCACTGCCCAGAGTGGAGGACCTATTTGCCACATTGGCTGGAGGAAAACTTTTCTCGAAACTAGATCTCACATCTGTGTATGTGACGCAAGAACTGACCGAAGAGTCAAAGCTACTCACCACCATCAACACACATCAAGGCCTTTTTATGTACAATCGATGCCCATTCGGCATCAGGTCGGCAGCTGCTATATTCCAGAGCAACATGGAGAGTCTGCTCCATTCCATCCCGGGGACGGTTGTGTTTCAAGATGACATACTCATCACGGGCAGGGACACCGACTCCCATCTCCACAATTTGGAGGAAATACTAAGTCGATTCGATCAGGTAGGCCGAAGAGTTAAGAAATCCAAGTGTCTGTTTCTCATGCACGAGGTTGAATTTTTGGGCAGAAGGATTGCCGCTGATGGAATCCGCCCAGCAGAATCCAAAACCGAAGCAAGTCATCTGGCACCCAGGCCCCGGAATGTCTCGGAACTGCGCGCCTTTCTCGGGCTACTCAATTACTTTGGGAACTTTATGCAGAACTTGAGCATGCTGCTGGAGCCTCTCCACATGCTACTCAGAAAAGGGTGCGATTGGTTTTGGGGGGACGTCCAAGAACGTGCCTTCAATAAGGCATGCAACCTTCTATGTTCCAACAGTGTTTGAGCCTTTTTTGACCCAGATAAAAAGCTAGTTCTTACATATGATGCGTCAGTGTACGGGGTCGGGTGCGTTTTACAGCATGTCAATGATGCGGGTAAATTACAACCCATTGCTTATGACTCCAGCTCACTTTCGCGGGCGGAGCGCGGGTACGGTATGGTTGAGAAGGAGGCGCTCGCGTGCGTGTACGGTGTCAAAAAGATGCACCAATAACTTTTTGGGGCCAAGTTCACGTTAGAAACCGACCACAAACCCCTCACTGCTATCCGAGTGCAAGGCAATAAACGCCAACGTCTCGGCGTGCATTCAGCGGTGGGCACTCATGCTGGCGTCTTACGACAATAAGGCACAGACCAGGCACAGACAACTGTGCCGACACGCTTGGCAGGCTACCCCTGGTGACCATGGAAGGGTCCGACGAACAGGACTGTGAGATAGTCATGGCAATCAATGCCTTTGAATCCACAGGTTCGCCCATGACGGCTCGCCAAATCAGAGCCTGGACGACCAGCGACCCCACGTTATCCTTAGTCAAAAGTGTTAACTGGTGACTGGGCAGAGGTCCGCGATGCCTGCCCCGAGGAGATCAAATCTTTTCATAGGCGCATGCATGAACTGTCACTATAGGCAGACTGCCCGATGTGGGCAGCCGAGTAGTTATGCCCTTGCGAGGTAGAGAGGCTTTTGTCCGGGAGCTCCACCGCGAGCACCCGGGGATCGTCCTTATGAAGGCCATAGCCAGATCCAACGTCTGGTGGCCTGCTAAAAAGGCATGCTAAAAATCCAAGGTCCCACGCTGCAGAGCCACCTGTCGCGACTGCTGCTGGCAAACAGATCTCGTCCGCATTCGTTGACTGAGGTTCCCCCCGCGCAACTATTGATGAAACGGACCTTAAAGACTAGGCTCTCATTAATCCTCCCAGACATGCATGAAATTGTTGAGGCAAAGCGCCGGAAGCTAACTGAGTACCATGACTGAAATTCGAGGGGGATGTGGAATGAGATAGGGGACAAAGTGTTTGTGCTAAACTATGGCAGGGGTCCCAAATGGGTTGCAGGGACAGTAACAGGCAAGGAAGGAAACAGGCTACTGGTTGTACAAATGGACAATGGCCAAACCTGTCGGAGGCATGTAGACCAAGTAAAAAGTAGATTCACCAACAACACTGCAGAACCAGAGGCAGACTACAATGTGGAACTCACACCACACCTGGTGGACAGACAGAGGGAACAACCTGAGGAAAGGGCAATCTCAACAGACAGCCCAGGCGAGATACTAGCAATCATACTGAACGAAACAGACAGCCCAGGTGAGATATCAGCAATCACACCGAAAGAAAAACAGGCACCAAGGCAAACAACTGAACCACAACTAAGATGCTCCACGCGAGAGTGTAGACCACCTGAGAGACCGAATCTATAAAGACAATAAGACCTTGGGGGAGGGTGATGTCATGTATCTCACACTACTGTATATAACTGTATCTTACCATGCTATACATGACTGTAACTAGATAGGACCTGTAACCACAAGCATACTTTACCACCAGGAGTGCAGTTGCAGGAGACACTACATACTTGTTCCACACAGGTATATAAAGGCAGGTCTCAGGCAAGTGTGGCACTCGAGAGCTGCGACATAAAGTTGCAGGTCCAGAGTGACCTTGACTTCAGCATGTGCCTCGTGTAAGTCTGTACTGCAGGGTCAGGACTTTACAACTTGTATCAATTTTTTTGGAGTAAGTTCTTTTTTCTGGCGTAAGTTTAAAAAATGCCATTTTCCCCAAAATATTATCTCCAGAGTAAGTCAGTTAGGTATGATTTTTTTTAAGTTCAGTTTTTTTTTCAAAAGTGGACGTTCCCAGACACTTACGCCAGTTTTGGCCATTTATGCCACTTTGGCCAACTAAAACTTACTCCAAATCGACTTAGGTCGGTGTATGTGGCCAGCTCTGAAAAACATTGCGGGCAGTTAAGAAATTGACACAGGTTAGTACATTTAAAGCACCAACACTTACAAAGCACTAAACAAAGCACACAAATAAGCATTCAATAACAAATAAAAAGTACAAGGAAGCTGAGGACCTGCACCAAGACTTACAAAGCACTAAACAAACCATAAAAAGTAATAAGCAATCAATCAACAACAAATAAAAAATAGAAGTCCAACTTTTATGGAGTCTTGTGAACATTATGTGACTAGCTAAGCCACTCACAACTCAACAACTCTATAACTATATTGTAAAACCATAAATCAAATGCTGCCTTATTAACGGGAGGCACGAAAACTGACAAATAAACCAATTAACTTTTTGCCATAACTTAAATCAAATTAAAATTTGCTTGCCGAGGGTAATAATGCACTCCAGTCCCTCCGGTGCCCACCTCTAACGGAAGGCCACGAGCATACCAGTGGACACCGTGTGCTCCATCTCCAGGGACACCCTGGCTCGGATGTAATCGCGGAAGAGAGGCAGGCAGTCGGGCTGAATGACCCCCTCGACCGCCTGCCGCCTGGACTGGCTGATGGCCCCCTTGGCCATGCCCAGGAGCAGTTCTACGAAGAGGCCCTCAGATCTACCCGCTCCCCTCTGCACAGGGTGCCCAAAGATCAGGAGTGTTGGACTGAAGTGCAACCAGAATTTGAGGAGCAGCCCCTTCAAATAATGGAATAGGGGCTGCAACCTCGCACATTTAACATAGACATGGAACAGGGACTCCTCCAGACCAGAAATTGCAGGCAGCCTGGGAGTCTGTGCACCGACCTAAAAACCTATTGCATGGGACTGCTCCGTGCAACACCCTCCAGGCCAAGTCCCCAGAAAATAAAGGGAGGACTCCCGCATAGCGAGCACTCAATTGGGAACCCCCACCTCCTCCAGACGGCAAGATGGTGCGCCATGGCGTGTCCGGACAGCAGACGGGAATGGCAAAGTGGAGAGTGTGCAAGAGCAGCCCATACAGGAATCCCCTCTGTGCAGAACAGAAAGGTAGGGAGGGAATTTCCCGGAGGAGGCTCAAATTGTGAGGCACTGGCTCCCGAGTGTGATTTCGGGACTTGGCGCTGATGAGGAATTCCATCCGGACGGTGGTCAGTTCGGATGAGATCTCCCCACGTGTTTGAGCCTCCTCGACACACCTAATGGAGTCAGGACCCAGTGCTGTTTTTAGCAACTCGATGGCATTGGCTGCGTGCAGGATGTAGGTGCCGTGCCAGCTCCTCTGTCGCCATCCAGCCCACTCCTCCACCATCAAGTAGGTCCCTGAACCTGGTCACCTTGCCAAACACAGCCCTCTCATCTGCCTGCCACCTAAAACTGTGCTCATGGAGGTACGGATTCCTGAGCAGCGGCTCCTGAAGGTCAGTCGCCACTCCAGACGGGGGAGAACTGCGCTTGGTGGTGACTTTATTCCAGACCCTGATGAGTTCCTGGTAAAAGACAGACAGCCCCCGCATGGTGGTACTGACGCCCTCCAGGCTCACAAACAGGAGCTGCGTGTCATAATTGAGGCAGTACTGCTGGTGGAAGAAATACGTCGCCAGCGCACACTATCTAGGAGGATGCTCGACGTACAGGTTCTCTGCAGGGTCTGAAGATGGAAAGTCACCACCCGGGTGCTCACGCACACCAACGCCTGAATGCCCTCCCTAAGTGGAAGACTCAGAGCCACAGCAGAGACCCAGTGCTTCCAGTTATTCCAGAAGAAGTCGACCAGCTTCTTCTATATCTTGGTGACAAACACAGGGGGAGGGGTCAAAGTGACCAGCCGGTACCACAGCATAGCGGCCACCAGCTGGTTTATGACTCGCGCTCGACTCCTGTAGGACTGCACTCGGAGCAGTCCTGTCCAGCGCCCTAGGCGAGCGGCGACTTTGGCCTCCAGCTCCTGCCAGTTCGCCGGCTTCCTCGTCTGAGTTCAGATAGACTCCCAGATAGAGGAGATGCGTGATGCTCCAGGAAAAGGCCTGAGCTCCTCCGGCAGGGAGACCACCCGCCACTGATCCACAAGGAGTCCGGAACATTTCTCCTAGTTGATCCTGGCAGAGGATGCAGCCGAATAAATCTTCTGGCACTCACGCATCCTTCACAGGTCAAGTAGATCCTCGACCATGAGGAGCATGTCATCGGCGTAAGCCGAGAGGACGACCTCCATGCCCGGCCCTTGCAGAGCCAGTCCCGTCAACCTCCTCCGCAAGAGGCGCAGGAAAGGCTCCACGCATATGGCATATAACTGGCTGGACATGAGGCATCCCTGGCACACCCGTCTTCTCAAAGCGAAGCCGTCAAAGACCCGTTAGCCTTAATCCAACACTCCGCGGCGGTGTACAAAAGTTGAATCCGGCGATGAAACGTGTCCTGAACCCGAAAGTGCGCAGAGTTCAACAACTCTATAAACCTGTGAGTATACATAGTGCATACATTATATATTTGATACAAAATTACAGGTTTGCCCATTAAAAAACGAATATAAAGAAGTTATTGATTGGTGCGTTACCAATGTCAGAGAAACAATAGAGAATTATGACAACAGCGAACATGTGTCACACACAGGATAAAATAATATATATATATGGGTTAATAATAAAAATAAAACAATGATGAATCAAAGAAAAAATAAATTGAAGACTTGCTTTATATTAATTGAGCAGTCATGGCGGAATATTGAGGTTGTATGTGGTGAATTGTTTAGCATCCTGGAACTTATGATATTGCCCTGTGGTTTTTTTGTGCTGCCAAAATTATAGCCCTAATTATAACTTGGGGTGTGAGTGTGATGTGTGGGGGCTGGAGCAGGAGGATAGCACCCACACAGTCACCAGAATAAGGCCCAGGCAATTGTTATTTAAATGTCTCGATGCTGACTCTCGCCCAAAGGGTATACAAATTCAATGTAACTATTTGTACTGCACTTTTTTTAATAGACAGGCATCTGTCAAGCCCGGCCCCCTATGCCCATATTGCACTTTATTAACACACATGCAACAAGCCCCACCCCTGTCAAGCTCCGCCCCTGCCCGAATCATTCCCTCTACATAAGAAGCAGAACCTGAGGCTCCGACTCTCTCCCCCCAATGGATTCTCTCCCCCCCGGCTGGCATGGAGCCGAGAGTGGTGAGTCAGGGGTCAAGAGCGACAGGCCTGGGGCTGATAGCAGCCGGCGTGGGACCGAGAGCGACGGTCCTGGAGCCTGGGGCCGAGAGCGACGGTCCTGGGGCCGAGAGCGACGGTCCTGGAGCCTGGGGCCGAGAGCGACGGTCCTGGAGCCTGGGGCCGAGAGCGACAGGCCTGGGGCCGAGAGCGACGGTCCTGGGGCCGAGAGCGACGGTCCTGGGGCCTGGGGCCGAGAGCGACGGTCCTGGGGCCGAGAGCGACGGTCCTGGGGCCTGGGGCCGAGAGCGACGGTCCTGGGGCCGAGAGCGACGGTCCTGGGGCCTGGAGCCGAGAGCGACGGTCCTGGGGCCGAGAGCGACGGTCCTGGGGCCTGGAGCCGAGAGCGACGGTCCTGGGGCCGAGAGCGACGGTCCTGGGGCCGAGAGCGACGGTCCTGGGGCCTGGAGCCGAGAGCGACGGTCCTGGGGCCTGGAGCCGAGAGCGACGGTCCTGGGGCCGAGAGCGACGGTCCTGGGGCCGAGAGCGACGGTCCTGGGGCCTGGAGCCGAGAGCGACGGTTCTGGGGCCTGGAGCCGAGAGCGACGGTCCTGGGGCCTGGAGCCGAGAGCGACGGTTCTGGGGCCTGGAGCCGAGAGCGACGGTTCTGGGGCCGAGAGCGACGGTCCTGGGGCCGAGAGCGACGGTCCTGGGGCCTGGAGCCGAGAGCGACGGTTCTGGGGCCGAGAGCGACGGTCCTGGGGCCGAGAGCGACGGTCCTGGGGCCTGGAGCCGAGAGCGACGGTCCTGGGGCCGAGAGCGACGGTCCTGGGGCCTGGAGCCGAGAGCGACGGTCCTGGGGCCGAGAGCGACGGTCCTGGGGCCTGGAGCCGAGAGCGACGGTTCTGGGGCCGAGAGCGACGGTCCTGGGGCCTGGAGCCGAGAGCGACGG
This sequence comes from Pristiophorus japonicus, assembly GCF_044704955.1. Classification (NCBI taxonomy): domain Eukaryota; kingdom Metazoa; phylum Chordata; class Chondrichthyes; family Pristiophoridae; genus Pristiophorus; species Pristiophorus japonicus. Next base: position 382,824,200 of record NC_091977.1, on the reverse strand, counting down.
TCCTGGGGCCTGGAGCCGAGAGCGACGGTTCTGGGGCCTGGAGCCGAGAGCGACGGTCCTGGGGCCTGGAGCCGAGAGCGACGGTTCTGGGGCCGAGAGCGACGGTCCTGGGGCCGAGAGCGACGGTCCTGGGGCCTGGAGCCGAGAGCGACGGTCCTGGGGCCGAGAGCGACGGTCCTGGGGCCTGGAGCCGAGAGCGACGGTCCTGGGGCCGAGAGCGACGGTCCTGGGGCCTGGAGCCGAGAGCGACGGTCCTGGGGCCGAGAGCGATGGTTCTGGGGCCGAGAGCGATGGTTCTGGGGCCTGGAGCCGAGAGCGATGGTCCTGGGGCCGAGAGCGATGGTTCTGGGGCCTGGAGCCGAGAGCGACGGTCCTGGGGCCGAGAGTGACGGTCCTGGGGCCTGGAGCCGAGAGCGACGGTCCTGGGGCCTGGAGCCGAGAGCGACGGTCCTGGGGCCGAGAGCGACGGTCCTGGGGCCTGGAGCCGAGAGCGACGGTCCTGGGGCCGAGAGCGACGGTCCTGGGGCCTGGAGCCGAGAGCGACGGTTCTGGGGCCGAGAGCGACGGTCCTGGGGCCTGGAGCCGAGAGCGACGGTCCTGGGGCCTGGAGCCGAGAGCGACGGTTCTGGGGCCTGGAGCCGAGAGCGACGGTCCTGGGGCCTGGAGCCGAGAGCGACGGTTCTGGGGCCGAGAGCGACGGTTCTGGGGCCGAGAGCGACGGTCCTGGGGCCGAGAGCGACGGTTCTGGGGCCTGGAGCCGAGAGCGACGGTCCTGGGGCCGAGAGCGACAGTTCTGGGGCCTGGAGCCGAGAGCGACGGTCCTGGGGCCGAGAGCGATGGTTCTGGGGCCGAGAGCGATGGTTCTGGGGCCTGGAGCCGAGAGCGATGGTCCTGGGGCCGAGAGCGATGGTTCTGGGGCATGGAGCCGAGAGCGACGGTCCTGGGGCCGAGAGTGACGTTCCTGGGGCCTGGAGCCGAGAGCGACGGTCCTATGGCCTGGAGCCGAGAGCGACGGTCCTGGGGCCTGGAGCCGAGAGCGACGGTTCTGGGGCCTGGAGCCGAGAGCGATGGTCCTGGGGCCTGGGACCGAGAGCGACGGTTCTGGGGCCTGGAGCCGAGAGCGACGGTTCTGGGGCCTGGGGCCGAGAGCGACGAGCCTGGGGCCGAGAGCGACGAGCCTGGGGCCTGGAGCCGAGAGCGACGGTTCTGGGGCCTGGAGCTGAGAGCGACGAGCCTGGGGCCTGGAGCTGAGAGCGACGAGCCTGGGGCCGAGAGCGACGAGCCTGGGGCCTGGAGCTGAGAGCGACGAGCCTGGGGCCTGGAGCTGAGAGCGACGAGCCTGGGGCCTGGAGCTGAGAGCGACGAGCCTGGGGCCTGGAGCTGAGAGCGACGAGCCTGGGGCCTGGAGCCGAGAGCGACGAGCCTGGGGCCGAGAGCGACGAGCCTGGGGCCTGGAGCCGAGAGCGACGATCCTGGGGCCTGGAGCCGAGAGCGACGATCCTGGGACCTGGAGCTGAGAGCGACGAGCCTGGGGCCTGGAGCTGAGAGCGACGAGCCTGGGGCCGAGAGCGACGAGCCTGGGGCCTGGAGCCGAGAGCGACGAGCCTGGGGCCGAGAGCGACGAGCCTGGAGCCTGGAGCCGAGAGCGACGATCCTGGGGCCTGGAGCCGAGAGCGACGAGCCTGGGGCCTGGAGCTGAGAGCGACGAGCCTGGGGCCTGGAGCCGAGAGCGACGATCCTGGGACCTGGAGCTGAGAGCGACGAGCCTGGGGCCTGGAGCTGAGAGCGACGAGCCTGGGGCCTGGAGCTGAGAGCGACGAGCCTGGGGCCTGGAGCCGAGAGCGACGAGCCTGGGGCCTGGAGCTGAGAGCGACGAGCCTGGGGCTGAGAGCGGCGAGCCTGGGGCCTGGAGCCGAGAGCGGCGAGCCTGGGGCCTGGGGCTGAGAGCGACGAGCCTGGGGCCTGGGGCCGAGAGCGACGAGCCTGGGGCCTGGAGCCGAGAGCGACGAGCCTGGGGCCGAGAGCGACGAGCCTGCGGCCGAGAGCGACGGTTCTGGGGCCTGGAGCCGAGAGCGACGGTCCTGGGGCCTGGAGCCGAGAGCGACGGTTTTGGGACCGAGAGCGACGAGCCTGGGGCCTGGAGCCGAGAGCGACGGTCCTGGGGCCTGGAGCCGAGAGCGACGGTTCTGGGACCTGGAGCCGAGAGCGACGAGCCTGGGGCCGAGAGCGACGAGCCTGGGGCCTGGGGCCGATAGCGACGAGCCTGGGGCCGAGAGCGACGAGCCTGGGGCCTGGGGCCGGAAACGACAAGCCTGGAGCCTGGAGCTGAGAGCGACGAGCCTGGAGCTGAGAGCGGCGAGCCTGGGGCCTGGAGCCGAGAGCGGCGAGCCTGGGGCTGAGAGCGGTGAGCCTGGGGCCTGGAGCTGAGAGTGACGAGCCTGGGGCCTGGAGCTGAGAGCGGCGAGCCTGGGGCCTGGAGCCGAGAGCGGCGAGCCTGGGGCCTGGAGCCGAGAGCGGCGAGCCTGGGGCTGAGAGCGGCGAGCCTGGGGCCTGGAGCCGAGAGCGGCGAGCCTGGGGCCTGGGGCTGAGAGCGACGAGCCTGGGGCCTGGGGCCGAGAGCGACGAGCCTGGGGCCTGGAGCCGAGAGCGACGAGCCTGGGGCCGAGAGCGACGAGCCTGCGGCCGAGAGCGACGGTTCTGGGGCCTGGAGCCGAGAGCGACGGTCCTGGGGCCTGGAGCCGAGAGCGACGGTTTTGGGACCGAGAGCGACGAGCCTGGGGCCTGGAGCCGAGAGCGACGGTCCTGGGGCCTGGAGCCGAGAGCGACGGTTCTGGGACCTGGAGCCGAGAGCGACGAGCCTGGGGCCGAGAGCGACGAGCCTGGGGCCTGGGGCCGATAGCGACGAGCCTGGGGCCGAGAGCGACGAGCCTGGGGCCTGGGGCCGGAAACGACAAGCCTGGAGCCTGGAGCTGAGAGCGACGAGCCTGGAGCTGAGAGCGGCGAGCCTGGGGCCTGGAGCCGAGAGCGGCGAGCCTGGGGCTGAGAGCGGTGAGCCTGGGGCCTGGAGCTGAGAGTGACGAGCCTGGGGCCTGGAGCTGAGAGCGGCGAGCCTGGGGCCTGGAGCCAAGAGCGGCGAGCCTGGGGCCTGGAGCCGAGAGCGGCGAGCCTGGGGCCTGGAGCCGAGAGCGGCGAGCCTGGGGCCTGGGACCGAGAGCGACGAGCCTGGGGCCTGGAGCCGAAAGTGACGAGCCTGGGGCCTGGAGCTGAGAGCGGCGAGCCTGGGGCCTGGGGCTGAGAGCGACGAGCCTGGGGCCTGGAGCTGAGAGCGACGAGCCTGGGGCCTGGAGCCGAGAGCGGCGAGCCTGGGGCCTGGGGCTGAGAGCGGCGAGCCTGGGGCCTGGAGCCGAGAGCGGCGAGCCTGGGGCCTGGGGCTGAGAGCGACGAGCCTGGGGCCTGGGGCGGAGAGCGACGAGCCTGGGGCCTGGAGCCGAGAGCGACGAGCCTGGGGCCTGGGGCTGAGAGCGACGAGCCTGGGGCCTGGAGCCGAGAGCGACGATCCTGGGGCCTGGGGCCGAGAGCGACGAGCCTGGGGCCGAGAGCGACGGTCCTGGGGCCGAGAGCGACGGTCCTGGGGCCTGGAGCCGAGAGCGACGGTCCTGGGGCCGAGAGCGACGGTCCTGGGGCCTGGAGCCGAGAGCGACGGTCCTGGGGCCGAGAGCGACGGTCCTGGGGCCGAGAGCGACGGTCCTGGGGCCTGGAGCCGAGAGCGACGGTCCTGGGGCCTGGAGCCGAGAGCGACGGTCCTGGGGCCGAGAGCGACGGTCCTGGGGCCGAGAGCGACGGTCCTGGGGCCTGGAGCCGAGAGCGACGGTTCTGGGGCCTGGAGCCGAGAGCGACGGTCCTGGGGCCTGGAGCCGAGAGCGACGGTTCTGGGGCCTGGAGCCGAGAGCGACGGTTCTGGGGCCGAGAGCGACGGTCCTGGGGCCGAGAGCGACGGTCCTGGGGCCTGGAGCCGAGAGCGACGGTTCTGGGGCCGAGAGCGACGGTCCTGGGGCCGAGAGCGACGGTCCTGGGGCCTGGAGCCGAGAGCGACGGTCCTGTGGCCGAGAGCGACGGTCCTGGGGCCTGGAGCCGAGAGCGACGGTCCTGGGGCCGAGAGCGACGGTCCTGGGGCCTGGAGCCGAGAGCGACGGTTCTGGGGCCGAGAGCGACGGTCCTGGGGCCTGGAGCCGAGAGCGACGATCCTGGGACCTGGAGCTGAGAGCGACGAGCCTGGGGCCTGGAGCTGAGAGCGACGAGCCTGGGGCCGAGAGCGACGAGCCTGGGGCCTGGAGCCGAGAGCGACGAGCCTGGGGCCGAGAGCGACGAGCCTGGGGCCTGGAGCCGAGAGCGACGATCCTGGGGCCTGGAGCTGAGAGCGATGAACCTGGGGCCTGGAGCCGAGAGCGACGAGCCTGGGGCCTGGAGCTGAGAGCGACGAGCCTGGGGCCTGGAGCCGAGAGCGACGATCCTGGGACCTGGAGCTGAGAGCGACGAGCCTGGGGCCTGGAGCTGAGAGCGACGAGCCTGGGGCCTGGAGCTGAGAGCGACGAGCCTGGGGCCTGGAGCCGAGAGCGACGAGCCTGGGGCCTGGAGCGGAGAGCGACGAGCCTGGGGCTGAGAGCGGCGAGCCTGGGGCCTTGAGCCGAGAGCGGCGAGCCTGGGGCCTGGGACCGAGAGCGACGAGCCTGGGGCCTGGAGCCGAGAGCGACGGTCCTGGGGCCTGGAGCCGAGAGCGACGGTTCTGGGACCTGGAGCCGAGAGCGACGAGCCTGGGGCCGAGAGCGACGAGCCTGGGGCCTGGGGCCGATAGCGACGAGCCTGGGGCCGAGAGCGACGAGCCTGGGGCCTGGGGCCGGAAGCGACAAGCCTGGAGCCTGGAGCTGAGAGCGACGAGCCTGGGGCTGAGAGCGGCGAGCCTGGGGCCTGGAGCCGAGAGCGGCGAGCCTGGGGCTGAGAGCGGCGAGCCTGGGGCCTGGAGCTGAGAGTGACGAGCCTGGGGCCTGGAGCCGAGAGCGGCGAGCCTGGGGCCTGGGGCTGAGAGCGGCGAGCCTGGGGCCTGGAGCCGAGAGCGGCGAGCCTGGGGCCTGGAGCCGAGAGCGGCGAGCCTGGGGCCTGGGACCGAGAGCGACGAGCCTGGGGCCTGGAGCCGAAAGTGACGAGCCTGGGGCCTGGAGCTGAGAGCGGCGAGCCTGGGGCCTGGGGCTGAGAGCGACGAGCCTGGGGCCTGGAGCTGAGAGCGGCGAGCCTGGGGCCTGGGGCTGAGAGCGGCGAGCCTGGGGCCTGGGGCTGAGAGCGGCGAGCCTGGGGCCTGGAGCCGAGAGCGGCGAGCCTGGGGCCTGGTGCTGAGAGCGACGAGCCTGGGGCCTGGGGCTGAGAGCGACGAGCCTGGGGCCTGGAGCCGAGAGCGACGAGCCTGGGGCCTGGGGCTGAGAGCGACGAGCCTGGGGCCTGGAGCCGAGAGCGACGATCCTGGGGCCTGGGGCCGAGAGCGACGAGCCTGGGGCCGAGAGCGACGGTTCTGGGGCCTGGAGCCGAGAGCGGCGAGCCTGAAGCCGAGAGCGGCGAGCCTGAAGCCGAGAGCGACGAGCCTGGGGCCGAGAGCGACGGTCCAGGGGCCGAGAGCAGTGGGCCTGGGACCTGGAGCCGAGTATGGCAGTCCTGGGGCCGATAGCGAAGGTTCTGGGGCCTCGAGCCGAGAGCGACGAGCCTGGGGCCGAGAGCGACGAGCCTGGGGCCGAGAGCGACGAGCCTGGGGCCTGGGGCCGAGAGCGACGAGCCTGGGGCCTGGGGCTGAGAGTGACGAGCCTGGGGCCGAGAGCGACGGTTCTGGGGCCTGGAGCCGAGAGCGACGGTTCTGGGGCCGAGAGCGAAGGTTCTGGGGCCTGGAGCTGAGAGCGATGAGCCTGGGGCCTGGAGCTGAGAGCGGCAAGCCTGGGGCCTGGAGCTGAGAGCGACGAGCCTGGGGCCAAGAGCGACGAGCCTGGGGCCTGGAGCTGAGAGCGACGAGCCTGGGGCCTGGAGCCGAGAGCGACGAGCCTGGGGCCTGGAGCCGAGAGCGACGAGCCTGGGGCCTGGAGCCGAGAGCGACGAGCCTGGGGCCTGGAGCCGAGAGCGACGAGCCTGGGGCCTGGAGCCGAGAGCGACGAGCCTGGGGCCTGGAGCCGAGAGCGACGAGCCTGGGGCCTGGAGCCGAGAGCGACGAGCCTGGGGCCTGGAGCCGAGAGCGACGGTTCTGGGGCCTGGAGCCGAGAGCGACGAGCCTGGGGCCTGGTACTGAGAGCGACGAGCCTGGGGCCTGGAACTGAGAGCGACGAGCCTGGGGCCTGGAGCCGAGAGCGACGAGCCTGGGGCCTGGAGCCGAGAGCGGCGAGCCTGGGGCCTGGAGCTGAGAGCGACGAGCCTGGGGCCTGGAACTGAGAGCGACGAGCCTGGGGCCTGGAGCTGAGAGCGACGAGCCTGGGGCCTGGAGCCGAGAGCGGCGAGCCTGGGGCCTGGAGCTGAGAGCGACGAGCCTGGGGTCTGGAGCTGAGAGCGACGAGCCTAGGGCTGAGAGCGACGAGCCTGGGGCCTGGGGCCGAGAGCGACGAGCCTGGGGCCTGGAGCTGAGAGCGACGAGCCTGGGGCTGAGAGCGGCGAGCCTGGGGCCTGGAGCTGAGAGCGACGAGCCTGGGGCCTGGAGCTGAGAGCGATGAGCCTGGGGCCGAGAGCGACGAGCCTGGGGCCTGGGGCCGAGAGCGACGAGCCTGGGGCCTGGGGCCGAGAGCGACGAGCCTGGGGCCGAGAGCGACGAGCCTGGGGCCGAGAGCCGAGAGCGACGAGCCTGGGGCCGAGAGCGACGAGCCTGGGGCCGAGAGCCGAGAGCGACGAGCCTGGGGCTGAGAGCGGCGAGCCTGGGACCTGGGGCCCAGAGCCGAGAGCGACGAGCCTGGGGCCGAGAGCGGCGAGCCTGGGACCTGGGGCCAAAAGCGGCGAGCCTGGGGCCTAGAGCCGAGAGTGACGAGCCTGGGGCCGAGAGCGGCGAGCCTGGGACCTGGGGCCGAGAGCGGCGAGCCTGGGGCCGAGAGCGACGAGCCTGGGACCGAGAGCGACGAGCCTGGGACCGAGAGCGACGAGCCTGAGACCGAGAGTGACGAGCCTGGGGCCTAGAGCGACGAGCCTGGGGCCGAGAGCCGAGAGCGACGAGCCTGGGGCCGAGAGCCGAGAGCGGCGAGCCAGGGACCTGGGGCCGAGAGTGACGAGCCTGGGACCGAGAGCGACGAGCCTGGGACCGAGAGCGACGAGCCTGGGGCCGAGAGCGACGGTCCTGGGGCCTGGAGTCGAGAGCGACGGTTCTGGGGCCTGGAGCCGAGAGCGACGGTCCTGGGGCCGAGAGCGACGGTCCTGGGGCCTGGAGCCGAGAGCGACGGTTCTGGGGCCGAGAGCGACGGTCCTGGGGCCGAGAGCGACGGTCCTGGGGCCTGGAGCCGAGAGCGACGGTCCTGTGGCCGAGAGCGACGGTCCTGGGGCCTGGAGCCGAGAGCGACGGTCCTGGGGCCGAGAGCGACGGTCCTGGGGCCTGGAGCCGAGAGCGACGGTTCTGGGGCCGAGAGCGACGGTCCTGGGGCCTGGAGCCGAGAGCGACGATCCTGGGACCTGGAGCTGAGAGCGACGAGCCTGTGGCCTGGAGCTGAGAGCGACGAGCCTGGGGCCGAGAGCGACGAGCCTGGGGCCTGGTGCCGAGAGCGACGAGCCTGGGGCCGAGAGCGACGAGCCTGGGGCCTGGAGCCGAGAGCGACGATCCTGGGGCCTGGAGCTGAGAGCGACGAACCTGGGGCCTGGAGCCGAGAGCGACGAGCCTGGGGCCTGGAGCTGAGAGCGACGAGCCTGGGGCCTGGAGCCGAGAGCGACGATCCTGGGACCTGGAGCTGAGAGCGACGAGCCTGGGGCCTGGAGCTGAGAGCGACGAGCCTGGGGCCTGGAGCTGAGAGCGACGAGCCTGGGGCCTGGAGCCGAGAGCGACGAGCCTGGGGCCTGGAGCGGAGAGCGACGAGCCTGGGGCTGAGAGCGGCGAGCCTGGGGCCTGGAGCCGAGAGCGGCGAGCCTGGGGCCTGGGGCTGAGAGCGACGAGCCTGGGGCCTGGGGCCGAGAGCGACGAGCCTGGGGCCTGGAGCCGAGAGCGACGAACCTGGGGCCGAGAGCGACGAGCCTGCGGCCGAGAGCGACGGTTCTGGGGCCTGGAGCCGAGAGCGACGGTCCTGGGGCCTGGAGCCGAGAGCGACGGTTTTGGGACCGAGAGCGACGAGCCTGGGGCCTGGAGCCGAGAGCGACGGTCCTGGGGCCTGGAGCCGAGAGCGACGGTTCTGGGACCTGGAGCCGAGAGCGACGAGCCTGGGGCCGAGAGCGACGAGCCTGGGGCCTGGGGCCGATAGCGACGAGCCTGGGGCCGAGAGCGACGAGCCTGGGGCCTGGGGCCGGAAGCGACAAGCCTGGAGCCTGGAGCTGAGAGCGACGAGCCTGGGGCTGAGAGCGGCGAGCCTGGGGCCTGGAGCCGAGAGCGGCGAGCCTGGGGCTGAGAGCGGCGAGCCTGGGGCCTGGAGCTGAGAGTGACGAGCCTGGGGCCTGGAGCCGAGAGCGGCGAGCCTGGGGCCTGGGGCTGAGAGCGGCGAGCCTGGGGCCTGGAGCCGAGAGCGGCGAGCCTGGGGCCTGGGACCGAGAGCGACGAGCCTGGGGCCTGGAGCCGAAAGTGACGAGCCTGGGGCCTGGAGCTGAGAGCGGCGAGCCTGGGGCCTGGGGCTGAGAGCGACGAGCCTGGGGCCTGGAGCTGAGAGCGGCGAGCCTGGGGCCTGGGGCTGAGAGCGGCGAGCCTGGGGCCTGGGGCTGAGAGCGACGAGCCTGGGGCCTGGGGCTGAGAGCGACGAGCCTGGGGCCTGGAGCCGAGAGCGACGATCCTGGGGCCTGGGGCCGAGAGCGACGAGCCTGGGGCCGAGAGCGACGGTTCTGGGGCCTGGAGCCGAGAGCGGCGAGCCTGAAGCCGAGAGCGGCGAGCCTGAAGCCGAGAGCGACGAGCCTGGGGCCGAGAGCGACGGTCCAGGGGCCGAGAGCAGTGGGCCTGGGACCTGGAGCCGAGTATGGCAGTCCTGGGGCCGATAGCGAAGGTTCTGGGGCCTCGAGCCGAGAGCGACGAGCCTGGGGCCGAGAGCGACGAGCCTGGGGCCGAGAGCGACGAGCCTGGGGCCTGGGGCCGAGAGCGACGAGCCTGGGGCCTGGGGCCGAGAGTGACGAGCCTGGGGCCGAGAGCGACGGTTCTGGGGCCTGGAGCCGAGAGCGACGGTTCTGGGGCCGAGAGCGACGGTTCTGGGGCCTGGAGCTGAGAGCGATGAGCCTGGGGCCTGGAGCTGAGAGCGGCAAGCCTGGGGCCTGGAGCTGAGAGCGACGAGCCTGGGGCCAAGAGCGACGAGCCTGGGGCCTGGAGCTGAGAGCGACGAGCCTGGGGCCTGGAGCTGAGAGCGACGAGCCTGGGGCCTGGAGCCGAGAGCGACGAGCCTGGGGCCTGGAGCCGAGAGCGACGAGCCTGGGGCCTGGAGCCGAGAGCGACGAGCCTGGGGCCTGGAGCCGAGAGCGACGAGCCTGGGGCCTGGAGCCGAGAGCGACGAGCCTGGGGCCTGGAGCCGAGAGCGACGGTTCTGGGGCCTGGAGCCGAGAGCGACGAGCCTGGGGCCTGGTACTGAGAGCGACGAGCCTGGGGCCTGGAACTGAGAGCGACGAGCCTGGGGCCTGGAGCCGAGAGCGACGAGCCTGGGGCCTGGAGCCGAGAGCGGCGAGCCTGGGGCCTGGAGCTGAGAGCGACGAGCCTGGGGCCTGGAACTGAGAGCGACGAGCCTGGGGCCTGGAGCTGAGAGCGACGAGCCTGGGGCCTGGAGCCGAGAGCGGCGAGCCTGGGGCCTGGAGCTGAGAGCGACGAGCCTGGGGCCTGGAGCTGAGAGCGACGAGCCTAGGGCTGAGAGCGACGAGCCTGGGGCCTGGGGCCGAGAGCGACGAGCCTGGGGCCTGGAGCTGAGAGCGACGAGCCTGGGGCTGAGAGCGGCGAGCCTGGGGCCTGGAGCTGAGAGCGACGAGCCTGGGGCCTGGAGCTGAGAGCGATGAGCCTGGGGCCGAGAGCGACGAGCCTGGGGCCTGGGGCCGAGAGCGACGAGCCTGGGGCCTGGGGCCGAGAGCGACGAGCCTGGGGCCGAGAGCGACGAGCCTGGGGCCGAGAGCCGAGAGCGACGAGCCTGGGGCCGAGAGCGACGAGCCTGGGGCCGAGAGCCGAGAGCGACGAGCCTGGGGCTGAGAGCGGCGAGCCTGGGACCTGGGGCCCAGAGCCGAGAGCGACGAGCCTGGGGCCGAGAGCGGCGAGCCTGGGACCTGGGGCCAAAAGCGGCGAGCCTGGGGCCTAGAGCCGAGAGTGACGAGCCTGGGGCCGAGAGCGGCGAGCCTGGGACCTGGGGCCGAGAGCGGCGAGCCTGGGGCCGAGAGCGACGAGCCTGGGACCGAGAGCGACGAGCCTGGGACCGAGAGCGACGAGCCTGGGACCGAGAGTGACGAGCCTGGGGCCTAGAGCGACGAGCCTGGGGCCGAGAGCCGAGAGCGACGAGCCTGGGGCCGAGAGCCGAGAGCGGCGAGCCAGGGACCTGGGGCCGAGAGTGACGAGCCTGGGACCGAGAGCGACGAGCCTGGGACCGAGAGCGACGAGCCTGGGGCCGAGAGCGACGAGCCTGGGGCCGAGAGCGACGAGCCTGGGGCCTGGAGCTGAGAGCGACGAGCCTGGGGCCTGGAGCTGAGAGCGACGAGCCTGGGGCCTGGAGCTGAGAGCGACGAGCCTGGGGCCGAGAGAGACGAGCCTGCGGCCGAGAGAGACGAGCCTGCGGCCGAGAGCGACGAGCCTGGGGCCGAGAGTGACGAGCCTGGGGCCTGGTGCCGAGAGCGACGAGCCTGGGGCCTGGAGCCGAGAGCGACGAGCCTGGGGCCTGGAGCCGAGAGCGACGGTTCTGGGGCCTGGAGCCGAGAGCGACGAGCCTGGGGCCTGGTGCCGAGAGCGACGAGCCTGGGGCCTGGAGCCGAGAGCGACGAGCCTGGGACCGAGAGCCGAGAGCGACGAGCCTGGGGCCGAGAGCGACGAGCCTGGGGCCGAGAGCGACGAGCCTGGGGCCTGGAGCTGAGAGCGACGAGCCTGGGGCCTGGAGCTGAGAGCGACGAGCCTGGGGCCTGGAGCTGAGAGCGACGAGCCTGGGGCCGAGAGAGACGAGCCTGCGGCCGAGAGAGACGAGCCTGCGGCCGAGAGCGACGAGCCTGGGGCCGAGAGTGACGAGCCTGGGGCCTGGTGCCGAGAGCGACGAGCCTGGGGCCTGGAGCCGAGAGCGACGAGCCTGGGGCCTGGAGCCGAGAGCGACGGTTCTGGGGCCTGGAGCCGAGAGCGACGAGCCTGGGGCCTGGTGCCGAGAGCGACGAGCCTGGGGCCTGGAGCCGAGAGCGACGAGCCTGGGACCGAGAGCCGAGAGCGACGAGCCTGGGGCCGAGAGCGACGAACCTGGGACCGAGAGTGACGAGCCTGGGGCCGAGAGTGACGAGCCTGGGACCGAGAGCGACGAGCCTGGGGCCGAGAGAGACGAGCCTGGGGCCGAGAGCGACGAGCCTGGGGCCGAGAGCGACGAACCTGGGACCGAGAGTGACGAGCCTGGGGCCGAGAGTGACGAGCCTGGGGCCGAGAGCGACGAGCCTGGGACCGAGAGCGACGAGCCTGGGGCCGAGAGAGACGAGCCTGGGACCGAGAGCGACGAGCCTGGGACCGAGAGCGACGAGCCTGGGGCCGAGAGAGACGAGCCTGGGGCCGAGAGCGACGAGCCTGGGACCGAGAGCGACGAGCCTGGGACCGAGAGCGACGAGCCTGGGACCGAGAGGGACGAGCCTGGGACCGGGAGCGACGAGCCTGGGACCGAGAGCGACGAGCCTGGGGCCTGGAGCCGAGAGTGACGAGCCTGGGGCCTGGAGCTGAGAGCGACGAGCCTGGGGCCTGGAGCCGAGAGTGACGAGCCTGGGGCCTGGGACCGAGAGTGACGAGCCTGGGGCCGAGAGCGGCGAGCCTGGGGCCGAGAGTGACGAGCCTGGGACCGAGAGCGGCGAGCCTGGGGCCGAGAGTGACGAGCCTGGGGCCGAGAGCGACGAGCCTGGGGCCGAGAGCGACGAGCCTGGGGCCGAGAGCGACGGTCCTGGGGCCTGGAGCCGAGAGCGACGAGCCTGGAGCCGAGAGTGACGAGCCTGGGGCCGAGAGTGACGAGCCTGGGGCCGAGAGCGACGAGCCTGGGGCCGAGAGCGACGAGCCTGGGGCCGAGAGCGACGAGCCTGGGGCCGAGAGCGACGAGCCTGGGGCCGAGAGCGACGGTCCTGGGGCCTGGAGCCGAGAGCGACGAGCCTGGAGCCGAGAGTGACGAGCCTGGGGCCGAGAGTGACGAGCCTGGGGCCGAGAGCGACGAGCCTGGGGCCGAGAGCGACGAGCCTGGGGCCGAGGGTGACGAGCCTGGGGCCGAGAGCGACGAGCCTGGGGCCTGGGGCCGAGAGTGACGAGCCTGGGGCCGAGAGTGACGAGCCTGGGGCCTGGAGCCGAGAGCGACGAGCCTGGGGCCGAGAGTGACGAGCCTGGGGCCGAGAGCGACGAGCCTGGGGCCGAGAGCGACGAGCCTGGGGCCGAGAGCGACGGTCCTGGGGCCTGGAGCCGAGAGCGACGAGCCTGGAGCCGAGAGTGACGAGCCTGGGGCCGAGAGTGACGAGCCTGGGGCCGAGAGCGACGAGCCTGGGGCCGAGAGCGACGAGCCTGGGGCCGAGGGTGACGAGCCTGGGGCCGAGAGCGACGAGCCTGGGGCCTGGGGCCGAGAGTGACGAGCCTGGGGCCGAGAGCGACGAGCCTGGGGCCGAGAGCGACGAGCCTGGGGCCTGGGGCCGAGAGTGACGAGCCTGGGGCCGAGAGCGACGAGCCTGGGGCCGAGAGCGACGAGCCTGGGGCCTGGGGCCAAGAGTGACGAGCCTGGGGCCGAGAGCGACGAGCCTGGGGCCTGGGGCCGAGAGTGACGAGCCTGGGGCCGAGAGTGACGAGCCTGGGGCCGAGAGCGATGAGCCTGGGGCCTGGAGCCGAGAGTGACGAGCCTGGGGCCGAGAGTGACGAGCCTGGGGCCGAGAGCGACGAGCCTGGGGCCTGGAGCCGAGAGCGACGAGCCTGGGGCCGAGAGTGACGAGCCTGGGACCGAGAGTGACGAGCCTGGGGCCGAGAGTGACGAGCCTGGGACCGAGAGTGACGAGCCTGGGGCCGAGAGCGACGAGCCTGGGGCCTGGAGCTGAGAGCGACGAGCCTGGGGCCTGGGGCCGGAAGCGACAAGCCTGGGGCCTGGAGCCGAGAGCGACGAGCCTGGGGCCTGGGGCCGGAAGCGACAAGCCTGGGGCCGAGAGCGACGAGCCTGGGGCCTGGGACCGAGAGCGACGAGCCTGGGGCCTGGGACCGAGAGCGACGGTTCTGGGACCGAGAGCGACGAGCCTGGGACCTGGGACCGAGAGCGACGGTTCTGGGACCGAGAGTGACGAGCCTGGGACCGAGAGCGACGAGCCTGGGGCCGAGAGCGACGGTTCTGGGACCGAGAGCGACGAGCCTGGGACCGAGAGCGACGAGCCTGGGGCCGAGAGCGACGGTTCTGGGACCGAGAGCGACGAGCCTGGGACCGAGAGCGACGAGCCTGGGGCCGAGAGCGACGAGCCTGGGGCCGAGAGTGACGAGCCTGGGGCCGAGAGCGACGAGCCTGGGACCGAGAGCGACGAGCCTGGGGCCGAGAGCGACGAGCCTGGGGCCGAGAGCGACGAGCCTGGGGCCGAGAGTGACGAGCCTGGGGCCGAGAGTGACGAGCCTGGGACCGAGAGCGACGAGCCTGGGGCCGAGAGCGATGGTCCTGGGGCCTGGGGCCGAGAGCGACGGTTCTGGGGCCAAGAGCGACGAGCCTGGGGCCTGGAGCCGAGAGCGACGGTTCTGGGGCCTGGAGCTGAGAACGGCGAATCTGGGGCCGAGAGCGACGAGCCTGGGGCCTGGAGCCGAGTACGGCAGTCCTGGGGCCGAGAGCTCCCAACACAGGGTGTACGGGCAGAGGATGAGCTTCCTCAACATGACGGAGCAGCAGTGCCAAAGGAGGCTCAGGATATCCTGCCAGTTCATTGCCGACATTTGTAGTTTGCTGGAAAAGACCTGCAACCCAGAGGACCTGGTGGACACACCTTACCAGTGGCTGTCAAAGTCATCAGCGCCCTCAACTTCTTTGCCTCAGGCTCCTTCCAGGGATTTGCAGCAGATATTTGCAGCATCTTGCAGTCGGCCACCCACAGATGCATCACACGGGTCACCGATGCCCTCTTTAACGTGTTCCCCAATTATATCCAACTGATGAAGGCCGTGTCAATGAGCGGCCGCTCGGCTTTGCTGCTCTGGCTGTCTTCCCATGGGTGCAGGGCATCATCGACTGCACACATGTGGCCATCAGGTCATCATAACCCAGTCGTAGTCATCAACCTCAAGGGCTTCCTCTCCCTCAATGTGCAGCTGGTCTGCAACCATAGGAAGATTATAATTCATGTGTGTGCCAAATTCCCTGGCAGCTACCAATACTGTTCCCTCCTGCACCGTTCCACCATCCCTCAGCTCTTTGCACCACCAAACAGTCTATCCGGCTGGCTGCTTGGAGACAAGGGCTATCCACTGAAGACGTGGCTCATGACACCTTTGAGGAGGTCAACAAATGAGGTTGAGGGACGAAATAATCAAAGCCACATCCCGACGAGAAGTGTCATCGAACAAAACAATAGGCTTGCTGAAAATGCGCTTCAGATGCCTCGACAGATCTGGAGGAGCCCTTCAGGCCACACCAGCCAGGGTCCCCAGAATTGTCATGGTCTGCTGCGTCCTGTGCAACATAGCGTAGCAATGAGAATTAGCGCTGCATGAGGAAGACGGCGTAAAGCGCACAGCCTCATTGGAGGAGGAGGAGCAGCATGAGTTTGAAAACGAGGATGTGGAAGAGCTGGAGGAGCATGGAGACCAGTACGTGACCACATTGCTACCCGGCATTCCAGGGATGCCCTAATCAATGCTAGATTTACATAACTTTATGCAGCTCAGACATAAGGCTGCCACAGGCGTACGCAGGTTGGCATCATCCCACACTAACACAATGGAGCAGTCCAATAATGTCCAGTCCATTCTGTTCACTGTCACCACAATTGGTGGCGGTCACATGAGCTCTGACCGTTCACTGCCACTTCCATTTGAGCACACACATTTGGCAAGGACGGCAAAGTTTGACAAATAAATAAGTTATAATATAAACATCACAATTATATTGAAAAATACACCTGAGTGACCACCCTTGTGACTATTTGTGTGGAATCTTTCTTTTCCGAGTGCTTCTATGAGGTGCTCCCCTGTGACTTCAGCAGAGGTAGAGCAGCTTCCTCACCTGCCTGCCACACCTGCTTGGACACCTTTCGCAGTCATCCCCTGGGATTTGGAGCCTGTGAGGGCCCAAGTAGCTGGAAAGCACCTTGCTGCACATCATTGGGGCCAAGAGGGCCGACGTTTATACTGACACCCTTCCTACAAAGGACATCTATGAGCCTCTGGTTTCTCTCCTCTACAGATGCCCATCTATTTTGAAGTAAAACCATGTTCTCATCAGACTGGCGCATTATGTCCTCCATGCAGGTAGCCATCCTTTCCATGGAGAAACTTATACTTGCCAGTGACTGCACCACGGTGGTGCTCATGTTTGAGCCACTGCTGTTGCAAAACCAGTCAGAGCCTCCTCCACTTGTTCCTGCAGCTCCAGGACCACTCTCTTCTGAATGGCCCCCGAGGTTCAGCATCTGCATGCAGCTGAGCAGAGCTATGATACTCTTGTGCCCTCCGATGAGGGGTGTCCACTGCTGTCCCTGTCTCCGCAATCTGCTCTTGCTCACCTGTGATCTGTGAGACACCAGGTGACAACACTCTCTATCTCACGACAGACCCATCGAGGTGTGTGTCTCTGACGTTGCACCCTCAGGGGCAGGGGGCTGCTCTGAGGAGTCTTCTTGCCCTTCCTCCTGGATAGTAGAGTATGCTCTTGATGGACCTGTGGGAGAGTAAGGACATCAGTTACATATACGTGATGTTGACTGCAGACATATACCATTATCCATATGATGAACATTCGTTTTCTGTTGCGATCAGACCCCATATGAGTGACTGATGAAAGGCATGCTAGTGTATGTAAAATAATTTTGTCATTAGGTCCTTCTAATGAGCCCCTCTCTCCATCCTCCACTTCCGGCTGGTCAACCACTCCAGCGATCTCCAGTGCTGTCTCCTCTGCAGTGGTCAAATATACCATGGCTTGAGGGCCTCCTCCCGTTCTCTCCCTCTCCCTCTTATTGTGGTCTATCTTTTCCAATAAGGAAGGAAAGAAGAGATAGTTGAGTGAGTGTGATGGAATGAATGTAAGATGGAATGGGATAGAGCTTTAGAGGGAGATTATGATGCAGTGGGGTGCCAATACCAAGTTGCCTCCTTTTGTGTTATTAGTAGCTGTCATTGCATTACGATGAGGCTGAGTGTGAGGGGTGCATCGTAAGATGGGGACCTGATAATGTAGATAGAGAGAACAGGATGGATGAAGGTCCAAGGGATGTTGAGGTGAGTAACGTTGTGCAGGAGTAGGGTTGGCAATGCAGAGTGGTGGGGATGTGATGACAGGCACGGCAGCATCAAGTGTGGCTTTATACTCACATTCCGTGATCTTAAAAGATCATTAAACCTCTTGTGGCACTGAACCCAGGTCCGAACGACCACTGACATCCCTGTCCCCTCCTGCACAATCTGCAGCCACGCAGCTTTTGTCTCCTGGGGAAGCCTCTTCCTACCGTCAGTGTAGTACACAACTACAGAGACTCCCAGCACTGAATTCTGTGAAATTACAACTGACAGCAAATGGGGCCATGGCTCGTTTACATATACTGGCAAGAATCAAGAATCTGATGTCACCAGACCCACATCTTTTAATTGGGCCGGGAAATGCGTAGGGCGGGCTTAACAAGGCCCAATAGGGGAAGATATTTTTTTTCAGCGATTTCAACGCAGCAGTGGGGTCATCCTCCGCCACCACACTCTCCTGCCATGAAGCCGCCCAGGTATGTGAAATTGCAGCCTAAATGTGGATATAAGAACTTATAATTGGAAAAGTTGACATGAAAGTGTGAGGAGTAAGGGTTTGTAGACAGGTGTGTGCACACATAAAACTTTTAGGGGCTGAAATTGCCCCCTTCAATAAGAGCTGTGGCCGCCTGAAAGCAAACCGGCCCGACAATGGAGGCCATGGGTTCGGCCGGGCCGCCGACAGTTAGTCCAGCATGCCTTCTTGGGTACTGGGCATTGGCCTGGCTGAGACCCTCCCTGGGGGCCCAGTGTTAGTCACTAAAGTGTCTGCAGAGTTTAACTGAAAGGGAGGGCGTTGTGACGCGGTACGTCCACTTCGAGCTGACGTCATCAATGACATGCTGATGACTCAAAGCGACGGCCATTCCAACCCGCCCGCATTTCCACCCCGCTGATGAAAGCACATCCACTCCGCTCAAAAAAAACCAAGGAGTTGAATTATCCCGGATTGTCCGCCCCATGCACTTAAAAATTGGTAGGTGTGTCCCATATCGGGTGAAGGGCAATTTCGGCCCCTTAATATTTTCCAGATATTTCTTATAAATCTATATAGAAATACTCCAATGCAATTTAATCAAATGCATGCTATGTGAAAATATTGACTCTGCATAGATTATAGGGCTCAATTTTCCCCAGTTATTTATGCCGTGTTTTTGGCGCAGGCCGCTTTTTTTGGCCTAAGTTAAAAAATACAAGTTTCCCCAATCAATTAAGCACCAGCGTAACTTAGTTAGTTACGATTTTTTTTAGATTCATTTTTTTTTCAGTCAAAGAAGGCATAACCTGCCACCCGTGCCAATTCTGGCCAGTTAGGCAAGTTTGACCAGTTAATCCAGTTCTTCTTTGAAAAACCTTCTGGTGAGTTAGGAAATCAGTGCAGGTAAGTAAATCAGTGCAGCAGATTCCTGGACAGCAGCAGCAGGAGAGATAAGAGCGAGTGGGAGAGTGGAGGGGGAAGCCTTTCAGAGACCGGGAGGGAGAGGGCCATTTGGCCTGGGATAGGTGCGGGGACCGGGAGGAAGGAGGCCATTCAGTCTGGGATAGGTGCGGCATCAGGAGGTCATTGGGCCTGGGATAGGTGCGGGGATCGGGAGGAAGGAGGTCTTTTGGGCAGGGATAGGTGCGGGGACTGGGACCAGAAGTCGATTTGGCCTCGGATAGGTGCAGGGATCGGGAGGGAGGAGACCATTCGACCAGGGATAGGTGCAGGGACCGAGACCGGGAGGCCATTCGACCAGGGATAGTTGTGGGCAGCGGGATCGGGTAGCCATTTGACCAGGGATAGGTGTAGGGATCGGGACCGGCACCGGGATGCCCTTCGACCTGGGATAGGAGCGGGGACCTGCACTAGCATCGGGAAGGGGGCGGTGGGGGGGGGGGGGGGGGACTTTAATAATTTAATGGAGGTAAGTTGCTGCAATGTATTTTACTGTGCTTGTGCAGGTTGCGAGCTGGCTGTGTGTTTCACTTTCCAGCCTCAGCCCGCAGTGTGTCCCTGGTTACCGTGGCAACCCGATTTTTTTGGCGCAGATCAATGCTCCACCCCCGAAACTAAACGACAGGCTAGACGGCGCCAAAATGAAGAAATCAAATTGGGAAACTTGGATGATTATTTTTCGGCGTACATGGGCCCCAAAAAAACGGGCTTAACTCTTCAAGTACGCCAAAAAACAGTTTTGAGGAAAATTGAGCCCCCAATATGTGCACAATTTAAAATATATTTTAAATATTTTAATATATTATTTCATATATTTAAAATTAATTAATTTTAATTCCCATGGCTTCATCCTTACTCTTCTGCAATTATATCAAAAACATCCAAAATATAATTAAATGTAATATTTCAATTACATTCATTTCACTTTCTATATAATTTCTCTCTACCATTTAACCTATTTTACATTAATTTCTTTAATTTTAACCAGTATTCCCTTTATTCCCCAAAACTCCTATGGATAATTTCCCTACTTCACATTCCCAGAGATGTGCATTGCCCCTGGCATGCATTGCTCATAATTGACTCATAAATGATCAAAAGATTGTGGGCAATGCACACTTGATTTTTCAATATATACTCCCTATGTGCGAGACACCTCACTGAAAGCACAAAGTCAGAAAAATACCGTGCTAAAATATATACCACCACAATAATGCATTTCGGTTATAACATTTAATCCTCCTCTTTTCCTCAAACACTTTGTCCAACTTCCTCTGAACAACATTGGAGCAAAGCTATGATATATTGAGAATGTTACATCTGTGCAAACTGCCTGCCAATTTTTTTTCTTATTTCCACATTCATAATGGAAACTACTTGTGTAAACCTGTCACACAATAATTCTATCCTCCCACAGTGGGGGTGCTGCAGTGCCACCACTTACATAAGTGGCAATTATAGCATGACATGTTTATTTAGGCAGTTTCCATTCTAAATGTGGATGTAGGAATTTATAACGAAAATATAAAAATAAGGGCAGAATGGAGACTTAAAATGGAGATTGAAAACATTGGCCCAATGATGCCACCCTCCAACGTCACTTCACCTGAAGACTCCACTTGGTCTTGACTCCCTGTGTAAAACTCTATGAAAGATCGACTACCTGCAAGCTAAGGCCCTGAAAATCTGTGGCAGTTCTAGTGGACCACCACCATAAGTCCAATGAGAATCCACCAGAATAGTCACGAGCTCAGCCAGGATTTGCATTTGCTGGGTCACAATGTATGTTGGGGATTCCATGATGGCTTCAAGATAATGGGACTCACTTTGATGTCCAGGCTGGGGTTTGTAAGTGGTCAGTTTCCAGTTATTTCTCGAGGTTTTCGAGGCCTCGTCGTAGGGTCCAAATATGTAAGCGTTTTTACTTGGCAGTGACCAGTGCCAAATCAGCCCTGCCTTGCTTGCTGTGCTACAGGATGGTTTTCCACAGAGACTGGTGCCAATAGGTCTCTCACAGTTATCCAATCTGCTGTTTATGATTTAACACCCGCTTATAGCAAGCACACTAACCCTGTCCTTATGTTCGGGCAAAAAGAGTTACAACGGATTGTCTTATAGTGAGACACGGACCAACGTTTCAAGTTCAAAATCACACCAGGTTTATTACAACAGATCAACATCTCCACTCCACTCGCCAGATGCTTATGAAGTAGAACCACACAGTGCAGTAATACCCAGTAAAACAGTGCACTTCCCTTATTAGCCTTACAACAGACCAACCCTTCCCGTGGGCTAAACCGTCCCGGGACCTACCTAACTCTAAACCCCGCTCTGGTTTGGTTAGGGCAAACTGACACCCCCTCATGCACTTTCGTGGATCGGTTGGTGAGCATGCAACTATTGAGTTCTCACCCAATCTGCCCTTCTTCCATGCTGGTCCTTCCTCAGTCCACGGCCCCGTGCTTGGCTGAAGCATGCGCGATCCAGGTTGAAGTTTAAGTCCATGGGTTGGAGAAGCGAGGCTTCGCTCTCGGTCCTTATTCTCGAGGGGTGGGCAAACGTGCCTTCATGTAGGATGCGATAGAATGAAGATCAAGCTTCCAAAATGTTTGACAGTTATACGCCTGTTAATCCACAATTCTGTCTGGGTTTGGATGGTTTGTTGCCTCCGGAGAACCTTTCTGGCTTCTTCAGGGCTTATCTGAGATGTACTGGAGTCTGAACAAAGCCAGCCGATCGATGGCCGAAGTGAGTGTTAAATGGCCCATCAGTCCTGATTGCTGGACCGTTGTGGAGACATTGCAGGTGTTGGTCTGGTCCTAGCACCTTGCTCTCTTCCCGAGACAACTTGGCTCCACACACAAAAGAGTCCCTTGTCCTTCCTAAGAACACCCAGCTCTGATGTCATTGGCCGCTGGCAGGCCAGTATTCAAATTAACATTTGAACAGACTCAACTTCTCCCACCAGTTTCTGTGGGAGAATTCTGCCCCCACACGTGTTTCGCCCAGCAATATGTTTCTTCCCAATCCAGACCAGCCATTTTGTCACAGTATTTCAAAAGTCTTTCCAGGATGTACAGCCAACAGGGATATAAACACAACAGTCCAGATTTGACTTTGTCGACTTACAGATTAAGGCCTGGACACTCAAAGAGGCGAATTCCATTTTACACATATTTAAGAATGGTCCCCTTACAAATGGGCTCTAGGCAGGAGGAGTCAAGAGTGTATTTCCCCACCCCGGCTGACCAATTACACTGCTGTATGCAGCCTCTTCTGCTGGGAGGTGCTCTAAATGTGCCCCCCAGACACCAACGCGCCATTTCTGTTGGACCCAGCCCCTGACCTTAGTAGTCAGTAGGTCAGCAGCTGATCTATATAGTAATATGCATAAACTGTATATATAATACATGTAAATGTATATGTAAAATATAACATTTTGTAAAATTTGACACCAATTACTTTTTTTCTTTTCTTCATGTGCAAGCCCTTAGTTTGTTGTCTTCTGAGCTTATTTTCATATCCTAGTGCTCCTAGCGTGTGTTTTTCCAGTGAACACAGCTTGGGAGGTGGAAGGCTGCTTATCTTCCAGAGAAGACAATTCAGATGTTCATGATAGGCGACCTTGAGCAGCTTTTGGCCTTGAAGGTTCGACTGTAGACTGCAACATCTTGGCGTGGGCCGATACAGTCTAGCCCAATTGGATGAGCAGCAGCTCCAAGTGGGAAAACAGAGTTTGGTAAGTTGACAAGTTCGGTGAAGTGGGAGCGGGAGGTGTTGCTTTGCCTTGTTTTTCCTAACTTTTTCTGTAGAGCGGCAGCGTACCTGAGCGGGAGCAGACCGAGGCCCAAGAGTGGGGATAAAAGCCACAGCAGACACAGCATACGACCAGTGTGATCTCCTGGACTAGTTTCAATCGCCTGGTTGGGTCGGAGAGGAATTTTCACAGATTTTTTTCCCCAATTGGCCTGGGTTTTTATCTGTTTTTTTGCCTCTCCCAGGAGATCGCACGGCTCCGGGTGAGGAGAACTCTGCAGTGTGACATCACAGGTAACGCAGGTAAGTGATTGGTAGCGATTGTGGGCTAAGTTTTTCTTTTAAATTAACATATAGCATATAATTAAATACTAAAAACTAACTTTTATTTGATTAAGAATGGCGGTTTTGAAATATCAGCGAAAAGCGGATTGCCAAATGTAGAAATCCCCCAAAATTACCACCACCTAAATTTGGCCATTCGGCAAACCCGTACTTGGGTGTACTCATACTCGTGGCCCCCCGACCTGCGAGAAAACAGCTCCGCAGGTCGAGCTATAAATGTTATGTATGTATGTAAACCTCACCAAAATGTAAGACTTGCCATTAGGGGGGCACACCTGTGGGAGACCTAAAGATCACCTGTGCACTCTGGGGCAAGCAGGTATAAAAGTTGACTCATCATGCTGCTTCTCCACTCTGGAGTCTGAATAAAGAGACCAAGGTCACAACAGTTTGAGCTTGCAATACAGTCCTGTGGATTTATTCTGAACATAACAAATTGGCGACTAATAATGGATCACAAATTTACTGCGGTAATGGCTGCCATTGGTACTCTTGAGAGATTTGTTGAGGGTGATGATTGGGAAGCCTTCATTGAGCGCCTCGACTAGTACTTCGTGGCCAACGAATTAGACAAGGCTGAGACAGCGATCAAGTGCAGGGCGATTCTCCTCATCGTATGTGGGTCTTCGATATATGGCCTCTTCAAAAATTTGCTAGCACCGGTCAAACCAAAGGACAAGTCTTACACAGAGCTGTGTACGCTGGTTAGGGAACACCTCAAGCCAAAGGAGAACATCCTGAAGGCCAGGTATCGCTTTTACATGTGCCATCGCTCTGAGGGCCAGAACGTGGTGCCTTGCGGGACAGTGCGAATTTGCAGGATCCTTGGGGGAAATGTTGTGGGACTTTTTCGTGTTTGGAATTGGCCACGAGGTCATTCTTCGCAAACTGCTGTCTGCCAAAACCCTAGATCTGAGCAAGGCCATCACGATAGCCCAAGCCTTCATATCCACGAGCTATAACATGAAACAGATATCTTCACAGAATCAAAGCTCACCGGCAAGTACTGTGCATAAAATAATGTTTTCAGCAGGCAGAATGGTGCAGGGCAGGGTCCACATGACTGCAGAGGCCAGACCTAGGCCCAGAGTGACTCAGAGTCCGCCACGGGGCGTGAATGTGTATCCATTAGCACCATGTTGGCGATGCGGCGGCAGCCATAGAGTTCATCGATGTCGATTCAAGTCCTATGTGTGCAAAGGCTGTGGAACAATGAGTCACCTCCAACAAATGTGCAAACAATCTCTGACTCACCACGTGGCAGAGTTAGGAGAGGACGACCAATCCAGCGAGGACCATGATGAACGAGCAGGAGAGGCAACTCAACCTGAGGATGAAGAGGAAGTATATGGGATACACACCTACACCACCAAAAGCCCTCTGATAATGTTAAAAGTTGAACTTAAAGGCACTCCAGTCTCCATGGAAGTAGACATGGGGGCAAGTCAATCAGTTATGAGCCAGAAGGCATTTGAGAGGATGTGGGGCGACAAAGTACAGCGACCCAAATTAATCCCGATTCAGGCAAAGCTGCGCACCAACACCAAAGAACTGATACCAGTTACTGGTAGTGCCGACATAAGAATATCCCATGAGGGAGCAGTGCACGATTTACCACTGTGGATTATTTCAGGTGATGGGTCAACGCTGCTTGGTAGTAGGTGGACAGGGAATATTCGATGGAACTGGGAAGACCTCTGCATAGTTTCTTCGCTGAACGACATCTCCCCTTCTCAAAGGCTGAGCAAACCCCCACCTTCAGCTGAACCAAGCATCGAAGTGTAGATCCATTTGCAGATCCCAGAGACAGAGGCCGCTCATCATGACTACGAGGAGGTGAAGATCAATTGAGCAGTGCTACAGGTGAGGTACCCACCACCCGAAGCCGACGAACTTTTCGCGATGATGGAAGAGGCTCCAGGTCGACCATGCAAAGTGGGACTCCGGCCGAAACGATCCGAATGCGTCTCCCAGACGCCAGAAGCTAAATCTCTGTGGAGGCAGATTGCGGCAGTCGGCATCACGGACACGGACGAGAGGGCATTCAGACCACGGGACGAGAGGGTGTCCAGACCAGGGGACGAGGGAGCATCCAGACCTCGGGACGAGAGAGCGTCCAGACCATGGGAGGTCGCCGCAATGGAACGGAAGAATGTGGCGCCCAGCAAGAACTGGGTTTTGGGCAAAGGTAAAGGGGCAGCCGCTGAGAAGGCCAGGAACCCACTGCGTTCCAGTAAGTTGTTTGCACTATGCAACCCATGTGAGCGGTCTTTCGCGGCCAATGATGTACCATTGTATGGGGTCGGGGGTACCTTACAACAAACCAAAGTAGCAGGCGAACACCAACTGGTCGTATATGTATCTAACAAAGTATTCGTAGCAAGTGATGTGTTACCGCATGGGGTCGGGAGTGTTGTGCAGCAAGCAAAAGTAGCGGGCGAGCCCCAAACGATTGAACATGTATCCAATAAGTTAACCAAGGCAGCAGACTGTATTCACGGGACTAAAGAGACGTATCAAAGAGTGTCCCAGTATGTGCTCGAGTCAGACAAGCTGCTCATCCCACAAGTTTGACACAGCAGAGGCACCATTATTGATACGTTGTTTCGAGAATGTCTAACACTGTCTCTGCACTGTAACATGATCCGCCACGGGCCAGGCACTGAGAACGGTACTAATGCCCTCAGTTGGCTACCGTTGCCCACCATCAGGGTGGAAATGGCGCAGCCTGCAGACCCACTCATGGTCATGGAAGTGCTAGAAAGCGAGGGGTCAACCGTAACGGCCCCCCAGCTTAGGACCTGGACCAGCCAGGATCCCACGTTACCGCCTGCCAAAGGTGAACTGCTAGATGGGATGTGGCAACTTATCCGTCGCAGAGACGAAAGACCCATCCCAACGTTGCAAAGTAAGGCAGGGCGGCTACACACAGTTGGTGGTCCAGAGCCCCCATACTATGACCCAAGATCCACGGGGACCACTAGGCCTCCCGCCACTACCGAAAGTCTCAAGGACATTGTGGTCATCTGGGCTTGCTAGACCTTAGGGTCAGCGACAATAGCCTGGAGCAGGCAGTCCAAATCACTAAACCTAGCACCACGCGTGTCACAGTAGACTTCCTACAGACCCGGCTATCCTGGGTGTTACGCACTCACCAGACAGAATCACTCAGAACCGAGCCTTCCGTATGCCATCAGCAGAGAATGCACCATAATTGCACGGCCCCTCCACCCGTCATCAGAATAACTGATGTGGATCATGTTCAGGGCCTTAGTTGCACCGCTAGCACTGCATTAGCCAAGGGGGGGAATGGAGTGTATGTGCTGAAAAAGGAGCGTTTGAGTGTAAAACCATGTACCGGGCTAACGAGTAAAGCATTTGGACAAGACCAAACTGCGAACCACAGATAACCAGGAACCACTGTGAAAGGACCTGGCCGCCAGCGACCCTCTAACACAATCGGCCTCGCCGTCAACCACAAGGATGAACCCGCCACATCAGGATTTCAACTCAGGTGATCGACGCGGGGATGCAGGGCGCTAGATTGCCTCAATTTGCAAATAACTTGTACATAAGACTTTGAGGACGGAGTGATGTTATGTACGTATGTAAACCTCACCAAAACGTAAGACTTGCCACTAGGGGGTACACCTGTGGGAGACCTAAAGTTCACCTGTGCACCTGGGGCAAGCAGGTATAAAAGGTGACTCACCATGTTGCTTCTCCACTCTGGAGTCTGAATAAAGAGATCAAGGTCACAACAGTTTGAGCTTGCAATACAGTCATGTGGATTTATTCTGTACATAACCATAAAAGAGCTGGAGCAGCAGGCCTGGGACAGCGTGGCCTCCTGACCTGCAAGAGAACAGCTCCGCAGGTCGTGCTATTAAAGAGCTGGAGTGGCATACCACTTCAACCTCCAGTGCGAGCTGCTCCAAAGTGTGTGCCGATTTTGAGATGGGCGACTGGATGATGTCATCAAAACCCTGGTCGCCGTTTTGGAGCGTGGGCAGGAACATCAGCAGGGCCCTGGTACAGGAGTGGGAAGGTCGGGCGGATGAATGGCGGGAGATCGTGTCGGAGGTGCGACAGATGAGGGTATGGGGCCCAGAAGAGCCGAGGGCCCAGGGGCAGCACGGGCCAGCCCACGCTGTGATATATGTGCGCGCTAGGTCCGTGCAGCAGAGCAGGTCTCCAGGCGTCTTGGTTAATCCTTGCCACTGGACCAAGACCTAGCTCTGTCAAGCCCATGTGGTGGCTGGTGTGCAACAGTCACCATACGTTAAAAAAATTCACGCACAGGCATCTTCCACCCCCTCAATTGGAGTTCAGGACTGGAACATCGTGTCCTTCATCGAAATACCTGTGAACTCGTGGAAACAAGTCATCCTCGTTCGAGGGACCGCTAGTGATGATGATAATGATGATGATTTGTTTAACTAATTTAATAAACAATATAGCGTAAATACTTGATTAACACTAAACGAATTAATTACATAAAATAATGGGAAAACAGGAGATGTGTTGCCGCTGCAATATGTAGAAGCTTCTGGACATTTTGGTCCAGGGCAACGACATCTGCGGTAAGTGTCTGCAGCTCGATGAACTTCGGCTCTGAGTTGAGGAGCTGAAGTCCGAGTTGCAGACATTGCGAGACATCAGGGAAGGAGAAAGTTACCTGGACCTTTTGATCCAGGAGAGAGCCACACCCTCTAGATTAAATACTTTAGAATTGACACGTGGTCAGGGTCAGGAGGGTATGCCTGCGAGTGAAGCAGGTAAGGGGATCCAGGAGGTAGTATTGCAGGAGCCTCAGTCCCTGCACTTGTCCAATAGATTTGAGATTCCTGCAACCCTTGCGGACAATGTGCAGACTGTGGGGTGGATGAATAGACTGACCAAGGCACCGTGATTCAGAAAGCCATTCAAGTGGGGGGAGTAAAGTGGCAGGTGGCTGTAGTAGGGGACAGTATAGTTAGGGGGATAGATAGGGTTCTCTGCAGCCGAGAGCGTGCGTCCTGAAGGCTGTGTTGCCTCCCCGGTGCCAGGGTAAAGGACATCTCCGGGCTGGAGAAGAACTTGGAGTGGGAGGGGGAGGATCCAGTTCTCGTGGTACATGTAGGTACCAATGACAGAGGTTCTGCTGAGAAAGTTTGAATAGCTAGGGAATAAATTGAAAAGCAGAACCACAAAGGTAATTATCTCTGCATTATTACCTGAGCCACGAGCAAATTGGGCCAGGGTCAATAGAATCAGGGAGATGAATGCTTGGTTCAGAGGTTGGTGTGAGAGAAGTGGGTTTTGATTCGTGGGGCACTGGCACCAATACTCGGGAAAGAGAGAGCTGTTCCATGGGGATGGACTACATCTGAACTATGCTGGGACCAGAGCTCTAGCAAATCGAATAACTAGGGAGGTAGACAGGGCTTTAAACTAAATAAGCGGGGGTGGGGGTGGGGTGGGGAGGCGCGGAGAACGGTCGCAGTGGAGAGAAATCTAGAATGTTAAAGAGAAAAGAAAAGGAAGCAATGCAGGAAAGTGATTATGGTAAGGATAACCAGATTATGTCAGGACGGGACAGAGCATACAAACAAAAGAGTGCACTAACAAATAGGGTCCAGGTAAGAAAAAATAGCGATAAGACAAATAGGGCTATAGTACTAAATAATATTAAGATGTCTAATAATGTTAAAAAGACAAACCTAAAAGCATTGTATCTGAATGCATGAAGCATCTGTAACAAGGTAGACGAATTAACAGTGCAAATAGATGTAAACGGATACGATACAGTTGCAATTACGGAGACATGGTTGCAGGGTGACCATGGGAACTGAATATCCAAGGATATTCGATATTTAGGAAGGACAGACAAAAAGGAAGAGGGGTTGGTGTAGCATTGTTAGTAAAGGCTGAAATCAGAGCAATACTGAGAAAGGATATTGGCTCAGAAAATTAAGATGTACAATCAGTCTGGGTGGAGCTAAGGAGCACCAAGGGGCAGAAAACATTGGTGGGAGTTGTCTATAGGGGATGGAACCAAACTGGAAATTAGAGATGCATGTAACAAGGGTACTACAGTAATCGTAGGTGTCTTTAATCTACATATAGATTGGCCAAACCAAATTAGTAATAATACTGTGGCAGATGAATTCCTGAAGTGTGTACGAGATGGTTTTTTAGACCAGTATGTTGAGGAGCCTATGAGGGAACAGGCTATCCTAGATTGGGTATTGTGTAATGAGAAGGGGTTAATTAACAGTCTTGTTGTGCAAGGTCCTTTAGGGAAGAGTGTCCATAACATGATTGAATTCTTCATTAAGATGGAAAGTGAAGTAGTCCAATCGAAAGTAGGGTCCTAAATCTAAACAAAGGAAACTACGAAGATATGAGGAATGAATTGGCAATGATAGATTGGGAAGATTCATTAAAACGCATGACCGTGGATAGGCAATGGCTAACATTTAAAGAACGAATGCATAAATTGCAACAGTTATACATTCCTTTCTGGCATAAAAACACAAAAGGAATAGTGGCCCAATCATGGCTGACAAAAGAAATTAAGGATAGTATTAGATTCAAAGAGGAGTTACACAAAGTTGCCAGAAAAAGTAGCAAGCCTGAGGATTGGGAGCAGTTTAGTATTCAGCAAAAAAGGACCAAGAGATTAATTAAGAGGGGAAAAATAGAGTATGAGAGTAAATTTGCAAGGAACATAAAAACCGACTGCAAAAGTTTCCACAAGTATGTAAAAAGAAAAAGATTAGTGAAGACAAATGTAGGTCCTTTACAGATAGAACGGGAGATTTTTATTGGGGAACAAGGAAATGGCAGAACAATTAAATAAATACATGGATTTATGAAAGGAAAATCATGTTTGACAAACCTGGATTTTTTTGAGGATGTAACTGATAGAATAGATAAGGAAGAACCAGTGGATGCATGCAATAAAGGTACAGCAGTTCTCATGGGTGACTTTAATCTACATATAGATGGGCTAACCAAACTGGTAGCAATGCGGTGGAGGAGGATTTCCTGGAGTGTATTAGAGATGGTTTTCCAGACCAATATGTCGAGGAACCAACCAGGGAGCTGGCCATCCTAGATTGGGTGATGTGCAATGAGAAAGGACTAATTAGCAATCTTGTTGTGCGAGACCTCTTGGGGAAGAGTGACCATAACATGGTAGAATTTTAATTATGATGGAGAGTGACACAGTTAATTCAGAAACTAGGGTCCTGAACTTAAGGAAAGGTAACTTCGATGGTTTGAGACGTGAATTGGCTAGAGTAGACTGGCAAATGATACTTAAAGGGTTGACGGTGGATAGACAATAGCAAACATTTAAAGATCACATGGATGAACTTCAGCAATTGTACATCCCTGGCAGGAGTAAAAATAAAACGGGGAAGGTGGCTCAACCGTGGCGATCAAGGGAAATTAAGGATAGTGTTAAATCCAAGGAAGAGGCATATAAATTGGCCAGAAAAAGCAGCAAACCTGAGGAGTGGGAAAAATTAAGAATTCAGCAGAGGGGGACAAAGGGTTTAATTAAGAGGGGGAAAATAGAGCACGAGAAGAAGCTTGCAGGGAACATAAAAACTGACTGCAAAAGCTTCTATAGATATGTGAAGAGAAAAAGATTAGTGAAGACAAAGGTAGGTCCCTTGCAGTCAGATTCAGATGAATTTATAATGGGGAACAAAGAAATGGCAGACCAATTGAACAAATATGTTGGTTCTGTCTTCACGAAGGAAGACACAAATAACCTTCTGAAAGTACTAGGGGACTGAAGGTCTAGTGAGAAGGAGGAATTGAAGGATATTAGGCGGGAAATTGTGCTAGGGAAATTGATGGGATTGAAGGCCAGTACATCTCCGAGGCCTGATAGACTGCATCCCAGAGTACTTAAGGAAGTGGCCCTAGAAATAGTGGATGCATTGATGATCATTTTCCAACAGTCTATCGACTTGGGATCAGTTCCTATGGACTGGCGGGTAGCTAATGTAACACCACTTTTTAAAAAGGGAGGGCAAGAGAAAACAGGTAATTATAGATTGGTTAGCCTGACATCAGTGGTAGGGAAATTGTTGGAATCAATTATTAAGGATGAAATAGCAGCGCATTTGGAAAGCAGTGACAGGATCGGTCCAAATCAGCATGGAGTTATGAAGGGGAAATCATGCTTGACAAATCTTCTGGAATTTTTTGAGGATGTAACGAGTAGAGTGGACAAGGGAGAACCAGTAGATGTGGTGTATTTGGACTTTCAAAAGGCTTTTGACAAGGTCCCACACAAGAGATTGGTGTGCAAAATTAAAGCACATGGTACTGGGGGTAATATACTGACGTGGATAGAGAACTGGTTGGCAGACAGAAAGCAGAGAGTCAGGATAAACGGGTCCTTTTCAGAATGGCAGGCAGTGACTAGTGGAGTGCCGCAGGGCTCAGTGCTGGGACCCCAGCTCTTTACAATATACATCAATGATTTGGATGAAGGAATTGAGTGTAATATCTCCAAGTTTGCAGATGACACTAAACTGGGTGACGGTGTGAGCTGTGAGGAGGGTGCTAAGAGGCTGCAGGGTGACTTAGAAAGGTTAGGTGAGTTGGCAAATGCATGGCAGATGCAGTATAATGTGGATAAATGTGAGGTTATCCACTTTGGGGACAAAAATGCGAAGACAGAATATTATCTGAATGGTGGCAGTGCAACGAGACCTGGGTATCATGGTTCATCGGTCATTGAAAGTTGGCATACAGGTGCAGCAGGCGGTAAAGAAGGCAAATGGTATGTTGGCCTTCATAGCTAGGGGATTTGAATATAGGAGCAGGGAGGTCTTACTGCAGTTGTACAGGGTCTTGATGAGGCCTCACCTGGAATATTGTGTTCAATTTTGGTCTCCTAATCTGAGGAAGGACGTTCTTGCTATTGAGGGAGTGCAGCGAAGGTTCATCAGACTGATTCGCGGGATGGCCGGACTGACATATGAGAAGAGACTGGATCAACTGGGCCTTTATACATTGGAGTTTAGAAGGATGAGAGGGGATCTCATAGAAACATACAAGATTCTGACGGGATGGGACAGGGTAGATGCAGGAAGAATGTTCCCGATGTTGGGGAAGTCCAGAACCAGGGGACACAGTCTAACGATATGGGTTAAGCCATTTAGGACTGAGATGAGGAGAAACTTCTTCACTCAGAGAGTTGTTAACCTGTGGAATTCCCTACCGCAGAGAGTTGTTGATGCCAGTTCATTGGATATATTCAAGAGGGAGTTAGATATGGCCCTTACGGCTAAAGGGATGAAGGGATATGGAGAGAAAGCAGGAAAGGGGTACTGAAGGAAAGATCAGCCTTGATCTTATCGAATGGTGGTGCAGGCTCGAAGGGCCGAATGGCCTACTCCTGCACCTATTTTCTATGTTTCTATGTGTATTTGGATTTTCAGAAGGCCTCTGATAAAGTCCCACATAAGAGGTTAGTGTGCAAAATTAAAGCGCATAGGATTGGGGGTAATGTACTGGCATGGATTGAAAATCAGTTTACTGACAGTAGGTATAGGAATAAATGGGTCTTTTTCCGGAGTGGCAGGCAGTGACTAATGGGGTACCACAGGGATCAGTGCTTGGGCCCCAGCTATTCACAATATATATAAATGATTTGGATGAGGAAACCAAATATAATATTTCCAAGTTTGCTGACGACACAAAACTAGGTGGGATTGTGAGTTGTGAGGATGATGCAAAGACGCTGCAAGGCGATTTAGATAGGTTGAGTGGGCAAACACATGGCAGATGCAGTATAACGTGGATAAATGTGAAGTTATCCACTTTGGTAAGAAAAACATAAGGACAGAGTATTATTTAAATGGTGATGGCTTGGGCAGTGTCGATGTACAAAGGGACCTGGGTGTCCTTGTACACCAGTCATTGAAAGCAAACATGCAGGTGCAGCAAGCAGTTAGGAAGGTAAATGGTATGTTGGCCTTCATTGCAAGAGGATTTGAGTACGGAGCAAGGATGTCTTACTACAGTTATACAGGGCTTTGGTGAGACCGCACCTGGAGTATTGTGTGCAGTTTTACCAAAGAAAGGATATACTTGCCATAGAGGGAGTGCAGCGAAGGTTCACCAGACTGATTCCTGGGATGGCAGGACTGTTGTATGAGGAGAGATTGGGTTGACTCAGCCTGTTTTCACTAGAGTTTAGAAGAATGAGAGGGGATCTCATTGAAACGTGTAAAATTCTGACTGGGTTGGACAGACTGGATGTGGGGAGGATGTTTCCCCTGGCTGGGAAGCCGAGAACAAGGGGGTCACAGTCTCAGGGTACAGGGTAGGAAATTTAGGATGGAGATGAGGAGAAATGTTTTCACTTAGAGGGTGCTGAACCTGTGGAATTCTCTACCACAGAATGGCTGTGGAAGCCAAGTCACTGAATATATTTAAGAGGGAAGTAGATAGATTTATAGACACAAAAGACATCAAGGGGTATGGGGAAAAAGTGGGAATATGGTGTGAATGATAGAGGATTAGCCATGATCATGTTGAATGCTGGTGCAGACTTGAAGGTCCGAATGGCCTACTACTGCTCCTATTTTTCTATGTTTCTATGTGAGGCAGTAGCAAGGGTTAGCAGAGTAGCTGGCTGGGGAACAGGCATGCTATATCCTTAGAGAGAACAGAAAATGCCTCTCCCATGAAGCCAAGTTTACTCTCCTCGGACTGAACCTTAGCACTCCTACGGATCTGCACACAACCAGAGGGCAGCAGTAATGTGATGCTCTGGAAACCCCTGTCAACAGTAACCCCCAGAGCCAAGATGATAGCCATCTCAGCTTACATGACAACAGTGTTAGCTGCCATGTGGAAGCTATCACTTGAAGTTCCATCATAGGTTTATGTGGCGCCACACCGGCCCGCTTCTATCCCGGGCTGAAAGGACACCGAGGCTTGCCGAGGCCCGCCGACTCTTCTGGGGCGCACCGGCTCTTCCGAGGCCCGTCAGGGCCCGCCAACTCTTCTGGGGCCCGCCAACACTGGGGCCCGCCAGCTCTTCTGGGCCTGCCAACTCTTCGAGGCCCACCTGCTCTTCTGGACCCGCTGGCCCGCCGGCCACAAGGAAGACACTGAGGTGGAGTGTTCCGGCAGTACTGTGAAACATTCTGCCCAGGGCCGGCACTCAACCGGCCGAAGGGACTCAAGGGCTGGCATCGAACCGGCCGAAGAGACTTCGGGGCTGGCATCGAACCGGCCGAAGGGACTTCGGGGCTGGCGCTGAACTGACCGAAGGGACTCTGGGGCTGGCGCTGAACTGGCCGAAGGGACTTCGGGGCTGGCGCTGAACTGACCGAAGGGACTTCGGGGCTGGCATCGAACCGGCCGAAGGGACTTCGGGGCTGGCACTGAATTGGCCGAAGGGACTTCGGGGCTGGCGCTGAACTGGCCGAATGGACTTCGGGGCTGGCACTGAATTGGCCGAAGGGACTTCGGGGCTGGCACTGAATTGGCCGAAGGGACTTCGGGGCTGGCGCTGAACTGGCCGAATGGACTTCGGGGCCGGCGCTGAATCGGCCAAATGGACTTCGGGGCCGGCAACGAACCGGCCGAAGGGACTCAATTTTTAAACTTTTAATCAACTTTTAAACTTCTTAAACAATTCGGAAAAACTTTTACATTTTTAATCAACTTGGAGAATTGTTTTTCTCTATAACTTTTAATCAACTCTTAATCTATTTATTAAACCTTCAATCAACCTGTGTAACTTTAAAAAAAAATAATCTGGAAATACTTTGGAAACTCTTAAACTTTAAAAACAACTTGGAAACCTTTGGCGAAATGTTTTACCTTGGAAGAAACTCTCCAAAACATCCCTCGGAACCCTTGCGGACAGCTGACCTTCCCAATACCTGCCCCCTAACCAAGTCTCGGGCCATCTACCATCAATGGCGCTACCCGGCGCCGAGCTTGCAGCCAACACCTCGCCCTAAACAATTAGGCTTATAGAGTTGTGCCTGGTCTCCAGTCATCTTGGACCCCCCTGCCACTGGACCAAGACCTTGCTCAGCTCAGCCCATGTGGTTGCTGGTGTGCAATGGCTACCCCACTTTAAAAGAACTCACGCATAGGCATCTTCCACTTTGCTAATATGAAGTTCGGGACCTGGAACATCAGGACCCTCATGGACAATTCCAACAGCAACAGGCCGGAACGCCGCATCACTATAGTTGTCCGGGAACTTATACCTTTTGACATTGACATTGATGCCCTAAGCGAGACCCGGCGGGCAGGGGAAAGCCAGCTCAAGGAACATGGTGGAGGTGACACCTTTTTCTGGAAAGGAAAACCGGAGGAAGAACGCCGCCTTCATGGAGTCGGCTTCGCCATCAAAAATGAAGTGGTCGATCACCTCAGAGACTCCCCCTGCGGGGTTAACGAACGCCTCATGTCTCTTCGCCTTACCCTATCCCAGAACCAATGCGCCACAGTCATCAGTGCGTATGCCCCAACACGCGATGCAACAGATGAAGCTAAAGAGGGTTTTTATTCCAACCTCGAGACATCCCTGTCCCGCATCCCCACGGGTGACAAGTTGATCTTCCTAGGTGACTTTAATGCCAGGGTCAGCAAAGACACAGCCCTCTAAGGAGACGTGATTGGCCGAGAGGGGGTAGGGAAAGCCAGCTCCAGTGGTACCCTACTCTTGACAAAATGTCTAGAACACGAACTCCTCATCACCAACACCCTGTTCCGCCAGAGGGACAATTACAAGGCATCGTGGCAACACCCTCGCTCCAAACACTGGCACCTGCTCGACTACGTCATCTCTGAGCCAGGGATCGCAAGAATGTGCATATCACCCGCACCGTGACAGGAGCTGACGACTGCTGGATGGACCATCACCTAATCCGATCCATCATCGACATTAACATAGCCCCAAAGCAGAGGGGACAGCAGAAGCAGTACCACAAAAAAGTTAATGCCGGGGCACTTAAAGACCCAGCTAAGAGAGCCCTATACAGCCAACGCCTCACAGCTAATCTGCCGTGCCTTGATGACCCTGAGATGCTGAATACCCACAATGCTTGGTCTGCCCTCCAGGTCTCCATAACCAGTGCCTGTGAAGAGACACTTGGTTACTCAACCAGAAAACACCAGGACTGGTTTGATGAAAATGATCAGGAGATCCAAGAACTAATAGATCGTAAGCGCAGAGCATTTCTGAGCCTCAAGCAACAACCCAACTCGGGAGCTGCAAAGCAACGTTACAGACGGCTCAAGGCTGAGGCCCAACAAAAAACTCGGGACTTAAAGGACAGGTGGTGGATGGAGAAAGCACAGGAGATACTGTTGAGTCTGTAAGCACTCTAGTAATGGGTCCAAATTTCCCCAAGAGTTGCCCCGTTTTTTTTGGAGTAAGTAGCTTTTTTTGGAGTAACTTAAAAATCACAAATTTTCCCATTTAACTTGCTCCAGTGTAAATCAGTTAGTTAGGTTTTTTTTTAGTTTCATTTGTTCTCTCCAAAAGGGGGCGTGACAAGTCACTTACACCTCTTTTGGCCATAGAAGCAAATTTGGCCAGCTGAAAGTTACTCCAAACTAACTTAGGCCAGCGTATGTGGCCACTTTTGTAGGCACAGAAACACCTTACCTAAATTTAAGAAATCAGCGCAGATAGACAGAGATAGGGAGGTTGGGGGGGTGGGGTGCGGGGAGGTGAGTTAGAGGATTCCAAAGCTCTAAAGACCTTCACAACACCAGCATAAATAAATGAAAGATAAATCAGCTACAGAAAATAGAGCAGTCCGACCTTGCTGACTGCAGAACGCACTGGCTAGCCCTCCCACCAGGGCTAGGGGCTGCAGGCACGCATGACTGTAAGGGTGAGGAATTTTTACTTGTGACAGTTGACCCTAAATGTTACATAGAAACATTGAAAATAGGTTCAGGAGCAGGTCATTCGGCCCTTCGAGCCTGCACCACCATTCAATAAGATCATGGCTGATCATTCACCTCAGTACCCCTTTCCTGCTTTCTCTCCATATCCCTTGATCCCTTTAGCCGTAAGGGCCATATCTAACTCCCTCTTGAATATATCCAATGAACTGGCATCAACAACTCTCTGCGGTAGGGAATTCCACAGGTTAACAACTCTCTGAGTGAAGAAGTTTCTCCTCATCTCAGTCCGAAATGGCTTACCCTTTATCCTTAGACTATGTCCCCTGGTTCTGGACTTCCCCAACATCGGGAACATTCTTCTTGCATTTAACCTGTCCAGTCCCGTCATAATTTTATATGTTTCTATGAGATCCCCTCTCATCAATCAAAACTCCAGTGAATACAGGCCCAGTCGATCCAGTCGCTCCTCATATGTCAGTCCTGACAGGAGTGTGTGGTCTCCCTGTCCTCCTTTGATTGCTGCGGTGTCTCCCTGCTGCCCTTCAGTGATGGTGGGAGTCTGGTCGTCCCAGGTCCCGTTGGGAAAGCTGGAGGATGCTCGCTTCTTGCTCCCGGTACTGGCCCTGGTGGCCAGAGAGGTACAAACGATCGGGAGCAGGGTACCGGTAGTGGTGCCTTTGCCATCCGCTGATCGCTGGCCCTGAAACTGGTATGCTCCCTCTGTGTGTGGCCACGCTCCTTGGGACATCACATTGGTCCCGGAGATGCAGGCTACATGACTCGGTAACCCGCTGGACCTGGGTGCTTCCGATGGGAGGTTGCCCTTGTTTTTGTCGGCATACATGTAGAACCCGGCATCGCACATCATTACTTCATTTACAGTCATATTACATTGGTTCCGACCGCAATTGCCCGACTTAACATGGTTAGTTACATTTACATACTTGCATTTGTCAATTACATCGTTTACATGTGTATCATCGGCATCGCTGTATAAAGAGTGAACTGTCCCTTTAATTGTGATGGGTTGCAGGTCTCCTTTAAAAGGGCCTTGCAATCTTTACCCCAATCCGGTTCGCTGCTCGGCATCACATGTAGCTCCCTCAACGCTGCCCCTCGTAATCTGGCCGCCGTCATCTTTACTTCAGGCGCTTCACCTCGTGGTGCGGGCACCATCTTCTTTCTCTCCACGAGGTAGGCTGTGGTGATCCTTTTTTCCTCAGGTTCTGCCACGGGAGCAGGGAAGTTACGTTCTGCGCTGATTCTCTTCCTCCGGAGTCCTACCACTGAAGCCTGGATGGTGAGGTCGGATCATCTCGCCATTGAGTTGAGCGGTCTGTGTCGTCTCCACGCAGTTGAGTTGAGCGGCTGGTTTTTCAGGTGCTGGATCCAACTTCGGGGCCACGTAGGGCGTCGATCGCCAGAGGCTGGAGGTTCTCCCAGATCCAACGGATTTGTTTCATCCATCTTCTTCCTTGGTCCATCACCAGCAACGATCCACAAAGGTAACTTGTGCATCGCGCCATTATGGGACACCTGGACATCCATGCTGCCAACGACTGTGATGGTGTCGTTTGTAAGGGTGAGCAGCTTCACTTGGATCGGGATCATTTTAGGTCGTTCGATTGGATTGTCCCAAAGTTTCTCAAAGGCCACCTGATTCCATCATGACTGCAACATTGTTGATTTCGACTCCATTTTCAACGGAGAGTTCTCGGTGGTGCAGGTAAACACTCCGTACACATCGTCGTGGGGCTGAGCTGCCTCATGGACTCTCTTTTCATCGTCGCTGGAGTCCAGATGATCGGCCAACTCTTCAGCGACTCGGTGAGTACAATTTCTCTTTCGCTGGAGGTGGCCCTTCATGTTACAGCCTTTGTAAGTATAATCCTATGTAACGGTACATTGAGTGTACAGGGAGTATACTTATAATATACATAGACAATGGATACAACAACTGGCCGACAGCCACGATATGCGGGGGTTCTTCATTGCAGTCAAGGCCACCGATGGTCCAAAATTCCAAGGCCTCACCCCACTCCTGGCCAAGAACGGGGAAACACTCATCAAGGACACTGAGGCTGTCAGTGCCCGCTGGAAGGAGCATTTTGAAGATCTCCTCAATCGAGACTCTGCCTTTGACTCGAGTGTTCTCAACTCCATCCCGCAGCATGCGACACGCCACCACGTCAGTGAAACCCCAACACTGCACAAGGTAGGCAAAGCCATAAAACAGCTCACGAATAACAAGGTGCAGATGGAATTCCTGCTGGGGTACTAAAGTATGGCTGTTGGTGCAGATACATGACCTCATCTCTCTCATCTGGAGGGAGGAGAGCAAGCCGGGAGATCTCAGAGATGCAGTGATCATGACCATCTTTAAAAAGGGGAACAAGTCCAACTGCGGCAAGTACAAGGGAATCTCCCTGCTATCAGCCACTGGGAAGGTTGTCGCTAGAGTTCTACTCAACTGTCTTCTCCCTGTGGTTGAGGAGCTCCTCCCGGAATACAGTGCGGATTTCATCCCCTACGGGGCACAATGGACATGATCTTTGCAGTGCGATAGCTGCAGGAAAAATGCAGGCCCTTATACGTGGCCTTTTTCGATCTTACAAAAGCCTTTGACACTGTCAACCGTGAGAGCTTATGGAGCATCCTCCTCCGTTTTGGATGGCCCCCAAAAGTTTGTCAACATGCTTCGCCTGCCCCACGACAACATACAGGCCGTGATCCTTACCAGCAGTTCCATCACAGACCCAATCCACGCCCGGACCGGGGTCAAACAGGGCTGCGTCATTGAGGGTTGTGGATCTGTGGAATTCTCTGCCCAAGGAAGCAGTTGAGGCTAGCTCATTGAATGTATTCAAATCACAGATAGATAGATTTTTAACCAATAAGGGAATTAAGGGTTATGGGGAGCGGGCGGGTAAGTGGAGCTGAGTCCACGGCCAGATCAGCCATGATCTTGTTGAATGGCGGAGCAGGCTCGAGGGGCTAGATGGCCCACTCCTGTTCCTATTTCTTATGTTCTTATGTTCTTATATATTGCTCCAACCCTCTTCTCAATCTTTCTCGCTGCCATGCTCCATCTCATAGTCAACAAGCTCCCCACTGGAATGGAACTAAACTACAGAACCAGTGGGAAGCTGTTTAACCTACGGCGCCTTCAGTCCAGGTCCAAGATCATCCCAAACTCTGTCGTTGAGCTGCAGTATGCAGACAAGTTCATATTACAAGTTCAGATGGTCCGGAGCCCTTCATTCCCTGGTTGACCATCTCAGTACAATCC
The DNA here is from genome assembly GCF_044704955.1 of Pristiophorus japonicus. NCBI lineage: Eukaryota > Metazoa > Chordata > Chondrichthyes > Pristiophoridae > Pristiophorus > Pristiophorus japonicus. The sequence goes on along the minus strand of NC_091977.1, from coordinate 382,784,699 downwards.
CAGTATATCCGAGTCTCTCACGACTTAAGATAGAACATGGAAAATAGCTGCAGGAGCAGGCCATTCGGCCCCTTGACCCTGCACCACCATTCAATACGATAATGGCTGATCGTGCAACTTCAGTACCCCACTTCCATCTTCTCTCCATATCCACTGATCCCCTTAGCCATAAGAGCCACATCTAACTCCCTCTTGAATAATTCCAACAAACTGGACTCAACAACTTTCTGTGGTAGGGCTGGGCGTTGACTACAGTGGGTTCTTCTGATGGCTGGACGTGAGTTGGTTGGTCGTCTAAGCTCGTGGTGTCTTCTTCCAACTGTTCCGGTTCATCAGTGTGTCTTAGTTTGATTTGATCAATGTGTTTCCTGCACATCTGCCCATTCTTGAGCTTAACCATATACACCCGGTTACCCTCCTTATCCGTAACAATGCCTGGGAGCCACTTGGGTCCTTGACCATGGCTAAGTATATACACTGGGTTATTTACAGATATGTCACGTGACACTGCGGTGTGGTCGTGATACCACTGCAGGCGTTGACGTCAGGCTTCGATGTGATCGTTAAGGTCAGAATGGACTAGCGAGAGCCTGGTTTTGAGGCCTCTCTTCATCAATTGTTCCGCGGGCAGGACCCCGGTGAGCGTGTGTGGCCTTGTCCTGTAACTGAGCAGCATGCGTGACAGGCGTGTCTGCAAGAAACCGTGAGTTACGTGTTTCAAGCGCAGCTTGATGGTTTGAACTGCCCGCTCCGCTTGACCATTGGACTCGGGTTTGAACAGGACTGACCTCACGCGTTTTATGCCGTTGCATTTCATGAACTCTTGAAAATCCAGGCTCGTGAAACACGGTCCATTGTCGCTGACAACGATATCTGGTGGACCATGTGTGGCAAACATAGCTCTCGGGTTCATCTTTGGTGACAGTGGAAGTGCTGGATGACATGATCACACATTTTATCGATTGTGTTCCTAACACAGATGAGGCTGCACACAGGGAGGTTAAAGTAACAGTGACCTCAGCCTTTAATAAGACACTGCAGAGTAAGGAACAAGCCTTAGGGGCCGGCTTATATACAGTGCTCCCAAGGGATGCTGGGATCCCTTGGGACTTCAGGGGATGAGCTCCCTAGTGGCGGAACATAGGAGTGCATGCTTTACAGATACACAACATCACTCCTCCACATCAAAGTCAAAGTGAAAACTATTTACAAGGTGAGGCGGTCGGGAGCCTTTCTTTCCCTGATGGACCGCCTTGGTACAAATGTCTGTTCTGGTGTGTTGGCTGTGCTCTCGCTGGGCTGACGTGCTGTTGGCCCTGCTGGGCTGCTAGGTGAGCCTGGCCTTGCTGGGCTGTTGGGTGTGATGGGTTCGATTTCCTGGTCCAGCGTGGTGTCGTTGATCCTTTGGGTGTGTGTTGTGGGCTCGAAAAAGGTGGTGTCTGCTGTGGGTTGTTCAGGGCAGTCTGTGAACCGCAGCCTCGTTTGGTCCAGGTGCTTTCTGCAAATTTGTCCATTGTCTAGTTTGACAACAAACACCCTACTCCCCTCTTTAGCTATCACCGTGCCCGCGATCCACTTGGGACCATGTCCATAGTTTAGCACATACACAGGGTCATTCAGATCAATTTCCTGTGACACAGTGGCGCGACCATCGTTTACATTTTGTTGCTGCCGCCTGCTCTCTACCTGATCATGCAGGTTGTGGTGAACCAGCGAGAGTCTGGTTTTAAGTGTCTTTTTCATGAGTAGCTCAGCCGGGGGCACCCCTGTGAGCGAGTGGGGTCTCGTGCGGTATCTGAGCTGTACTCGGGACAGGCGGGTTTGGAGTGAGCCTTCTCTGATTCGTTTGAAGCTCTGTTTGATGGTTTGTACTGCCCGCTCTGCCTGCCATTGGAGGCTGGTTTAAACAGGGCCAAGGTGACATGTTTGATCCCATTGCGTGTCATGAATTCTTTAAATTCGGCACTGGTGAAACATGGCCCGTTGTCATTGACCAGTATGTCAGGCAGGCTGTGGGTGGCAAACATGGCCCTCAGGCTTTCAATGGTGGCGGTGGCGGTGCTTCACGACATTATTTCACATTCAATCCATTTTGAAAAAGCATCCACCACCACCAGGAATATTTTACAGAGAAACTGGCCCGCATAGTCGACATGGATCCTCGACCATGGTCTGGAGGGCCAGGCCACAAACTTAGTGGTGCCTCTCTGGGCACGATGCTCAACTGAGCACATACGCTGCATTACCGTGCACAGGACACTAAGTCAGAGTCGATACCAAGCCACCATACATGGGATCTGGCTATCACTTTCATCATTACTATACCTGGGTGTGTGCTGTGGAGATCCGAGATGAACGTCTCCCTGCCCTTTTTTGGTAGCACTACGCGGTTACCCCACAACAGACAGTCTGCCTGAATGGCCAGCTCGTCCTTTCGCCTCTGGAACGGCTTGATTGTTTCTTGCATTTCAATGGGGATGCTGGCCCAGCTCCCATGCAGTACACAGTTTTTTACTAGGGACAGCAGAGGATCTTGGCTGGTCTAAGTCCTAATCTGGTGGGCCGTGACAGGTGATTTATCATTTTCAAACGCTTCCATGACCATCAACAAGTCTGCGGGCTGCGCCACCATCAACAAGTTTGCAGGCTGCTCCATTTCGACACCCGTGGTGAGCAATGGTAGTCGACTAAGAGCATCCGCACAGTTCTCGGTGCCTGGCCTGTGGCAGATGGTATAGTTATATGCTGGTAGCGCGAGTGCCCACTTTTGTATGCGGGCTGAGGCATTAGTATTTATCCCCTTGTTTTCAGCAAACAGGGATGTGAGGGGCTTGTGATTGGTTTCCAGCTCAAATTTGAGGCCAAGCAGGTACTGATGCATTTTCTTTACCCCGAACACACACGCTAATGCCTCTTTCTCAATCATGCTGTAGGCCCTCTCGGCTTTAGATAAGCTCCTGGAAGCATAGCGACAGATTGCAACTTCCCCGCAACATTAGCTTGTTGTAATACACACCCGACTCCATACGACGATGCATCAAATGCTCGCACAAGTCTTTTACACGGGTTATACAATACAAGCAGCTTGTTGGAGCATAAAATGTTTCTGGCTTTCTCAAAAGCAATTACTTGTTTTTTTCCCCATACCCAGTTCTCACCTTTGCGCAATAACACATGTAGGGGCTCTAAAAGGGTGCTTAACCCCGGTAGGAAGTTACCAAAATAGTTGAGGAGTCTCAGGAACGATCGCAGCTCCGTGATGTTCTGTGGCCTGATAGCCTCTGTCTTGGCGTCTGTGGGCTGAATGCCGTCCGCCGTGATCTTTCTCCCCAAAAACTCCACTGCTGTTGCCATGAAGACGCATTTTAACCTCTTCAGCCGCAGCCCTACGCGATCCAGTCACTGGAGCACCTCCTCCAGGATTTGTTGATGCTCGGCGGTGCCCCGACCCGTGACCAATATGTCATCCAGAAAGACCACCGTGTGTGGTACCTACTTGAGGAGGCTCTCCATTTTTCTCTGGAAGATCGCTGCAGCCGACCGAATTCCAAACGGGCATCTGTTGTAGATGAAGAGTACCTTGTGCGTGTTGATGCAGGTGAGGCCCTTCGAATACTCCTCCAGCTCCTGTGTCATGTAGACCAAAGTCAGGTCGAGCTTGGTGAATGTCTTGCCTCCTGCCAGCATCGTAAATAGGTCGTCTGCCTTAGGTAGCGGGTATTGGTTCTGTAACGAGAAACGATTAATAGTTACTTTATAATCGCCGCAAATCCTGACCGTGCCATCACTTTTGAGTACTGGAACAATCGGGCTGGCCCACTCGCTGAATTCCACTGGGGAGATGATGCCCTCACATTGCAGCCTGTCCAGCTCGATTTCCACTCTTTCCCTCATCATGTGAGGTACCGCTCGCACCTTGTGGGGAATGGGTCGTGCCTCTGTGACCAAGTGGATCCGCAGCTTTGCCCCGGAAAAGATTCCAATGCTTGGCTCAAAAAGGAAGGAAATTTGTTAAGAACCTGGGAACATGAGGCCTCATCAACATGTGATAGCGCTCAGATGTCATCCCAGTTCCAGCGGAATTTGCCCAGCCAGCTCCTTCCAAGCAGTGTGGGGCCATCGCCCGGGACAATCCAGAGTGACAGTTCGTGCACCATGCCCTTGATCATGGCGCTGCCCAGGACATTGATAAGCTCTTTGGTGTACGTTCTAAGTTTCCTGTGGATGGGGCTCAGGGCTGGTCTGAATGCCTTGTTGCACCACAGTCTCTTATACATCTTTTTACTCATGATGGATTGGCTCGCACAAGTGTCCAGTTCCATGGCTACGGGTAAGCCGTTCAATTTTATGTTTAGCATTATAGGTGAACATTTCGTTGAAAATGTGTGCACCCTGTATACTTCAGCATCTGCCTCCTCTCTCTGAGGCTCGAAATTGCTTTGATCCACCATGGACCGATCTTCCTCTGCCACGTGGTGGTTAGCAGGTTTTGCAGAGCTTACAGCTCATTTGCAAGCTTGTTGAAGGTGCCTCATTGTTCCACAGCTCTTGCAAACATACCCTTTGAAGCGGCATGTATAGGCTGAATGTAAGCCTCCACAACGCCAACAAGATGTGAATTGCCTTGCATTCATCCTTTGTTGGGGACTCTGAGTCATCTGGGTCACCTGAGGCCTGCTGGCAGTTGCAGACTCGTGGTTTCTGCCCTGTACATTTCTGTTCGCAAATACAGTTCCAGTTAATTTATGAACATCGCCAGCACTTGTGTGCTGAGAGATTTGTTTGGTGTTATCACTGGTGGACATAAACGCCTGTGCTATCACAATGGCCTAACTAAGGGTCGGTGTCTCTACAGTCAAAAGTTTTCATAGGATGGTCTCGTGGCCAATGCCCAGTACAAAAAAATCTTTGAGCATTTGCTGCAGGTAGCCATCAAACTCACATTGTCCTGCAAGTCGCCTTAGCTCGGCAATGTAGCTTGCCACTTATTGACCTTCAGATCGCTGGCACGTGTAGAACCGATACCACGTTATCAGCACGCTCTCCCGTGGGTTAAGATGCTCCCGAACCAGTGTACACAGCTCCTCATACGACTTATCTGTGGGTTTCACCGGAGCGAGAAGATTCTTCATGAGGCTCTAGGTTGGTGCCCCGCAGACTGTGAGGAGGACCGCTCTCCTTTTTGCGGCGCTTCCTTCTCCGTCCAGCTCGTTGGCTACAAAGTACTGGTCGAGCCGTTCGACATAGGCTTCCCAGTCCTCACCCTCCGAGAACTTCTCCAGGATGCCCTCAGTTTGCTGCATCTTTGCGTTGGATTTGTATACTCATTGCCAGTTATTGTGTTCCTAACACAGATGAGGTTGCACACAGGGAGGTTAAAGTAACAGTGACCTCAGTCTTTAATAAGACACTCCAGAGTAAGGAACAGGTCTTCGGGGCCGGCTTATATACAGTGCTCCCAAGGGATGCTGGGATCTCTTGGGACTTCAGGGGATAAGCTCCCTGGTGGTGGAATATGGGAGTGCATGCTTTACAGATAAACAACACTATCTATTTGGAGTATGCATCCACCATCACAAAAAACATTTTACCGAGGAAGGGGCCTGCAAAGTCGATATGAATTCTCGACCACGGTTTGAATGGCCATGACCACAGACTGAGTGGAGCTTCCTTTGGGCATTGTTTAACTGCATCCAAGTGCTGCACTGATGCACGCATGAGTCTAAGTCTGAGTCGATGCCAGGCCACCAAACATGGGACCTGGCGATGGCCTTCATCATGACAATACTGGGATGCGTACTATGTAACTCCCGTACAAATCTCACCCTGCCTTTCTTGGGCATTACATGATTCATCATCATAGGCAGTCCCTCGAAGCGAGGATGACTTGCTTGCATGCCAAAAAGGGATGAGTTCACAGGTGTTTCAATAAAGGACCTAATATTCCAGATCCAGAACTACATCGTGAAGGGTGGAAGATGCCTGTGCTTGGATTTTTTTAACGTGTGGTGGCCGTTGCACACCAGCCACCACACAGGCTTGACAGAGTTAGGTCTTGGTCCAGTGGCAAGGATTACCCAAGACTAACTGGAGACCTGCTCTACTGCACAGACCGAGCGCGCGCACATATCGCAGTATGGGCTGGCCCGTGCTGCCCCTTGGCCTTCGCCTCTTTGGGCCCCAGATTCACGCCTCTCCTGGGCCCCGGTCACTTCCCTCTACAGACTCTTGCCACTCTTTCGCCCCTCCCGCTGTGCCTGCCTGCACTGCAATCAGTGACCTGGCTTCGTAGCCGTCGCCCTCCTGCAGCAGCATGCACTGCTCCCTGCAGTGGTATGCCGCCGCAAGCTGCTCCTTCCAATAGCCCTGGCCTGCTGATAGTCTTGCCGGCCGGGAAAGTGCCGATTTCCGGGCCGGGCTGCCGCACGCTGCTCCCTCCAATGGCTGGTTACCCTACAATAAACAGTCGGACAGGATGGAAAGCTCATCTTTGCATGGCTGTACAGTTTGGTTTCATCACCCATTTCCTTGGGGATGGTCGACCAGTCCCCGTTAAGTACACAATGTTATATAACCGATATGGTCAGATCCTGGCTGGTCCAGGTCTTAACTTGTTGAGCAGTGACAGGTGACCCTTCACTCTCAAAGGCATCCATGAGTAGGGCATTGGCGTTTTCACATTCGATGTGGGTAACGGTAACTGGTTCAATGCATCAGCGCAGTTGTCAGTGCCTGGTCTATGGCAAATGACAAAATCATAGGCTGGTAATTATTATGTATTTGGACTTGTATATACTCTGTACAGCCACCAGAGGGGTCATCCTCTGGGCTCCCAAGGGATCTCATAATTCCTTGGGAGCACATGTATTTAAGAGTGCTTCACAGGTTGGAGAGGCAATCTGGAGACCTGCAATAAAAGACTAAGGTCACACATTACTTTGAGCTCACAGTGTTCAGTCTGACTCTTTCTTCATACACTACAACTGGCGACGAAATACAGATTGCGAAACCAAAGATGCAGAGAACAGTGGGCATCCTGGAGAAATTCTCGGAGGGAGATGATTGGGAAACTTTTGTGAAGCAACTCGACCAATACTTCATGGCCAATGAGCTCGATGGGGAAGAGAGTGCTGCCAAACGTAGAGCGATCCTCCTCACCGTCTGTGGGGCACCAAAATATGGCCTCATGAAGAATCTGCTCAGTCCAGCGAAACCCACGGAGAAATCGTAAGACAATTTGTGCACACTGGTCCGAGAGCATTTGGACCCAAAGGAAAGCATTCTGATGGCGAGGTACCGGTTCTACAATTTCAAAAGGTCTGAAGGCCAGGAAGTGGAGAGTTATGTCGTCAAGCTAAGATGCCTTGCAGAACATTGTGAATTTGAGGGACATTTGGAGCACATGCTTAGAGACTTTTTCGTACTTGCATTGGCCATGAAACCATACTTTGCAAACTTTTGACTGTAGAGACCCCAACCTTGAGTAAGGCCATAGTGATAGCCCAGGCATTCACTGCCACCAGTGACAATACGAACCAAATCTCTCAGCACACAAGTGCTGCTACAAGTACTGTGAACAAAGTGATGTTGTTTTTGAATCGTAACGTATAGGGCAGGTCACACATACCTGCAGCTACACGTCCGCAGATGTCTCAGAGTCCACCATCAAGGGTGATGAAAGCGAGGCCATTAACACCTTGTTGGCACTGCGGGGGTGATCATCATTTCCATTCATGCTGATTCAAAGAGTATGTTTGCAAGGGCTGTGGAACAATGGGACACCTCCAACGAGTGTGCAGGCGAGCTGCTAGGCCTGCTAAACCTGCAAACCATCACGTTGCAGAGGAGGACAGATCCACGGAGGATCACGACGAAACAGAACCTCTGATAAAGGAGGCAGAGGTACATGGGGTGCACACATTCACCACGAATTGTCCCCCGATAATGCTGAATATTGAACTAAATGGACTCGTGGTGTCAATGGAGCTGGACATGGGCGCGAGCCAGTCCATCATGGGCAAAAAGACTTTCGAAAGGTTGTGGTGCAACAAGGCCTCAAGGCCAGTCTTAACTCCAATTCGCACGAAACTAAGAACTTACACAAAATAACTGATTCCTGTAATTGGCAATGCTACCGTAAAGGTCTCCTACGATGGAGTGATGCACAAGCTACCACTCTGGGTGGTACCGGGCGATGGTCCCATGCTGCTCGGCAGGAGCTGGCTGGGAACGATACGCTGGAACTGGGACGACATCCGAGCGCTATCGCCCGCTGACGATACTTCGTGTGCACAGATCTACAGATCTTAAACAAATTTCCTTCGCTGTTCGAACCAGGCATTGGGAAATTCCAAGGAGCAAAAGTGCAGATCCACCTAATTCCGGGGGCGCGACCCATCCATCACAAGGCAAGAGCAGTACCATATATGATGAGAGAAAGGGTAGAAATCGAGCTCGACGGTTACAAAGGGAGGGCATCATCTCACTGATGGAGTTCAGCGAGTGGGCCAGCCCTATTGTCCCAGTCCTCAAGGGAGACGGCACCATCTGAATCTGGCGATTACATAGTAACTATCAATCGTTTCTCCCTGCAGGGTCAATAAGCACTTCCAAAAGCAGACAACCTCTTTGCAACGCTGGCGGGAGGAAAGACGTTCACGAAGCTGGATCTGACCTCAGCCTACATGACACAGGAACTGGAAGAATCATCAAAGGCCCTCACCTGCATCAACACACACAAAGGTCTTTTTGTTTATAACAGATGCCCATTTGGAATCCAATCAGCGGCGGCGATATTCCAGAGAAACATGGAAAGCTTACTGAAGTCAGTACCACACACCGTGGTCTTCCAGGACGACATCTTGGTCACAGGTCAGAACACAGTCGAGCATCTGCAGAACCTGGAGGAGGTTCTCAGTCGGCTCAACCTTGTGGGGCTCAGGTTAAAGCTCGAAGTATGTTTTCCTGGCACCTGAAGTGGAGTTCTTGGGAAGGAGGATTGCGACGGATGGCATCAGGCCCACCGACGTGAAGATGGAGGCAATCGAGAACGCACCGAGGCCTCAGAACGTGACGGAGCTGCGGTCATTCCTGGGACTCTTGAACTACTTTGGTAACTTCTTACCGGGTCTCAGCACCCTGCTAGAACCACTGCATGTCTTATTACGAAAAGGGGGCAAATGGGTTTGGGGAAAAACCCAAGAACATGCCTTTGTAAAAGCGAGAAAATTGTTATGCTCAAACAAATTGCTTGCGTTGTATGGTCAATGTAAGCGTTTGGTACTAGCATGTGATGCGTCGTCATATGGCGTCGGGTGTGTATTGCAACAAGCTAATGATTTCGGGAAACTGCAACCGGTTGCTTATGCATCCAGGAGTCTGTCTAAGACTGAGAGAGCCTACAGCATGATTGAAAAAGAAGCGTTAGCGTGTGTCTATGGGGTAAACAAAAAGCATCAATACCTGTTTGGGCTAAAGTTTGAATTGGTAACTGACCATAAGCCACTTATATCCCTGTTTTCCGAGAGCAAAAGGATAAATACCAATGCATCGGCCCGCATCCAGAGATGGGCGCTCACGTTGTCCGTATACAACTATACCATCCACCACAGGCCAGGCACAGAAAACTGCACCAATGCTCTCAGTAGGCTGCCATTGCCCACCACGGGGGTGGAAATGGCGCAGCCCGCAGATCTACCCATGGTTATGGAAGCATTTGAGAGTGAGCAATCACCCGCCCCTGGCCGGCAGATCAAAACCTGGACAAGCCAGGACCCTTTATTGTCTCTAGTCCAAAACTGTGTGCTTCACGGGAGCTGGTCCAGTATCCCAGTGGAAATGCAGGAAGAGACAAAGCCGTTCCAGTGGCACAAAGATGAACTATCTATATGGATAGACTGCCTTCTGTGGGACAATCGAGTAGTTGTCCCCAAGAAGGGCAGAGACACCTTCATCAGTGACCCCCACAGTACCCACCCAGGCATCCTAATGATGAAAGCGATAGCCAGATCCCACTTGTGGTGGCCTGGCATCGATGCGGACTTAGAGTCCTGCGTTCACAAATGTAATACATGCTCACAGTTAAGCAATGTACTGAGCGAGGCGCCGCTAAGTTAATAGTCTTGACCCTCCAAACCGTGGTCTAGGGTACACGTAGACTATGCAGGCCTGTTCTTGGGTAAAATGTTGTAGAAGCGTACTCCAAGTGGATTGAATGTGAGATAATGTCGGCTAGCACATCCGCTGCCAATACTGAAAACCTGCGGGCCATGTTTGCCACACACGGCTTACCCGAAGTCCTGGTGAGCGACAACGAGCCGTGTTTTACCAGTGCTGAGTTCAAAGAATTTATGACCCATAACGGGATCAAACATGTCACATCTGCCCTGTTTAAACCAGCGTCCAATGGTCAGGCAGAGAGAGCAGTGCAAACCATCAAGCAGGGCTTGAAGAGGGTAACGGAAGGCTCACTGCAGACTCGCCTATCCCGAGTCCTGCTTAGAACCGCACGAGACCACACTCACTCACTGGGATCCCACCTGCTGACCTGCTCATGAAAAGAGCACTTAAGACAAGGCTCTCGTTAGTTCACCCCGATCTACATGAACAGGTAGAGAGCTGGCGGCTTCAACAAAGTGCATACCATGATAGCGCAAATGTGTCACGCGAGATTGAAGTCAATGATCCTGTATTTGTTTTAAATTATGGACAAGGTCCTAAGTGGCTTCCCGACACTGTCGTGGCCAAAGAAGGAGCAGGGTGTTTTGGGTCAAACTTTCAAATGGACTCATTCACTGGAAACACTTGGACCAAACCAAACTCAAATTCACGGACTACCCTGAGCAACCCACCTTGGACTCTATTTTTTTTGATTCCCCTACACACACACCAGTGGCAACCGACACCACGGTTGACCACAAAGCAGAACCCATCATCCACAGCAGCCCTGCAGGGCCCAACACACCAGGCAGCCCAGCAAGGCCAGCTGCACAGCAGCCCAGCGAGGACCCAACAAATGACTCAACAACACCAGCCTTCACACTGAGACGATCAACCAGGGCAAGAAGGGCCCCAGATTGACTCACATTGTAAATAGTTACACTATTGACTTTCGGCAGGAATGTTGTTATATATCTGGACTTGTATATACTCTGTACAGCCACCAGAGGGCTCATTCCCCGGAGTCTCAATGGATCTCATAATTCCTTGGGAACACAGGTATTTAAGAGTGCTTCACAGGTTGGAGAGGCACTCTGGAGACCTGCAATAAACGACTAAGGTCACATATTACTTTGAGCTCACAGTGTTCAGTCTGACTCTTTCTCCATACACTACAATAATGTCAGTGCCCACCTCTGGATGCAGAATGACGCTTTGGTATTGATACATTTATGTTCTGAGAACAACGATATAAGCGGCTTGTGATCGGTTTCCAGCTCGATACGAAGCCCAAACAGGTACTGGTGCATTTTTTTTACCCCATAAACACATGCCAAAACCTCTTTCTCTACCAAGCCATAGGTTCTTTCCGCCTTGGACAGGCTTCGAGACGGGTGTGCAACTGGTTGTAGTTTGCCTGACTCATTGGCTTGCTGGGTACGCAGTCGACCCCATAGGACGATGCATCACGGGTCAAAGCTAGACACTTGCATGGGTCATATTGTACCAGTAGCTTCTGGAAACACAACAGATATCTAGCCATCTCAAAGGCTCTGTCTTGAATTTCACCCCACACCCAGTTGTCTCCTTTCCTGAGCAGCATGTGCAAAGGCTGTGCTCAATTTGGGTAAGATGTTACCGAAATAGTTGAGAAGACCCAGGAACGAACGCAGCTCCGTCACATTCTGGGGCCTGGGCGCATTTTTGATGGTCTCTGTTTTTGCATCTGTCAGCCTGATTCCGTCTGCAGCAATATTTTGTCTAAGGAATTCCACCTCTGGTGCCATGAAAGCGCACTTCGAGGCCCACTTTGTCCAGATGATGCAGAACCTCTTCTAGATTGTGCAAGTGCTCGGCGGTGTCACGACCTGTGATTAAGATGTCGTCTTGGAATACCACGGTCCTGGGGATGGATTTCAATAGGCTCTCCACGTTTCGCTGAAATATGGCTGTCGCTGAATGAATGCCAAAAGGGCACCTGTTGTAAATAAACAGTCCTTTGTGCATGTTGATGCACGTAAATTTCTTTGATGATTCAACCAGTTCCTGTGCCATGTAGGCCGACGTTAGATCCAATTTGGTGAACGACTTTTCCCCGGCTAACGTTGTAAACAGGTCATCAGTTTTCGGTCGCGGGTACTGATCTTGCTTCGAAGCTCGATTTATTGTGACCTTGTCGTCTCCACAAATCCTGACTATGCCGTCGCTGTTTAACACCGGAACAATGGGACTGGCACATTCATTAAATTCGACCGGTGAGATGACCCCCTCGCATTGTAGCCTGTCCAATTCGGCTCGACCTTTTCTCTCATCATGTGCACAAAGGACTGTTTATTTACAACAGGTGCCCTGGCTTTGTGATGGATGGGCCTTGTGTCTGGGCCTAGGTGAATCTGCGCCTTGGCTCCCTTGAAGCTGCCAATTCCCGGTTCAAACAGTGAGGGAAATTTGCTCAGCACTTGAGCACACAAATCATCATCCGCTGATGACAAAGCTTTGATATCGTACCATTTCCATTTTATTTTCTCGAGCCAACTCCTGCCGAATAACGATGGGCAGTTGCCCGGGATAATCCATAACGGTAGATCATGAACCGCTCCCTCGTACGACACTCTTACTGCTGCACTACCGATCACTGGTATGAGCTCTTTGGTGTAGGTACGTAACTTCGCATTTATCAGACTCAGCTTGGGTCTCTCTGCCTTGGTCTCCCACAGCTTTTCGAAAGTCCTCGAGTCATTATCGATTGACTCGCACCCGTGTCTAATTCCATTGATACAGGCACGGCATTTAATTTTACCTCCATCATTATCGGTTGGCTCTTTATTAGGAATGTACGTACGCTATACACTTACTCCCTGGAGCTCTCAAATGCCTCGGGCTGCATCGCCAGATCCACGCAGAATTGATCATCATCCACGTGGTGTGTCGCAGCTCGCTTGCTCCGCTGCGGATACGTCCGCTGAAGAGGCCCTGTCTTCGCACACCCTCTGCATACGGCACTGATGGGGTCGATGATTGCCCCCGCAATGCCAACACGTTGAACTCGGATTTGTGCCCGATGGCGGGCTTTGAGTGGCTCCCATTCTCGCATACGCAATCGAGTAGGCCCTCGATGGCGAACTTTGAGCGGCTCCTGGTTTTGCAGACACAGTCGAGTAGGCCTTGCCATGTGCAGCTCTGCTGACCGTCAATACAATTTTGTACACAGTACTTGCCGTGGAGTTCCTGTTTTGTCGCGATATCTGCTTCATGCTTTTCTGCGTGGACACGCAAGCCTGGGCGAAGGTGATGACCTTGCTGAGGTCCGGCGACTCCGCAGCCAGCAGCTTACTTAAGATCGCCTCATGGTTGACCCCGATCACGAATAAGTCACACAGCGTGTCTTCCAACGCAGGCCCAAATTTTCAAGGCTCTGCAAGATGTCTCAGGTCGGCAACAAATGCCGCTACGTCCTGGCCTCCTGGACGAACGTGCGCATAGAAGCGATATCTGGATATGAGGATTCCTTCCGTGGGTTTAAGTATTCCCAAACTAGAGCACACAGTTCTTTGTAATCTTTTCTGTAGGAAGAGTGGGTGAGAGCAGATTCTTGATGAGTGCATAGATCGTGGAGCCACAGACGGTGAGAAGAAGTGCCCTGCGCTTCTCTGCATCCTCATCTTTGTTTAGGTCATTTGCCACGAAATTCTGATCAAGACGATCTGTGAAATCTCCACAATCCTCTCCCCCATTGCATCTCTTGAGAATTCCAACAGTACTCGATCGTGCTGTGCTCGCTATACTTTTGTGTGGGTTTGTATTTGGCCCGTCGCCAGTTGTGGTGTATGAAATGATAAAATGAACTCTGTACTGTGAACCAGTGATTAGTTGTAACTCGGTCAGTCTTTAATGGCTTCCAGAAGTGAAGATACAAAGGTGAAGTTCAGGTTATATACCGGGCCCAGCATGAGTGTACCTATGACCCTAGGACCTCCGACAGTAGTGCCCCCTGGTGGTGGGCAGACCTTATGTACATACATTACAGGGATGATCCCTCTGAATGTTGATCATCCCAAATTGCTGGGGCCTGCAGCTCCCTTTCCTCGGTAGCACTGGTGTCTCGTCATCACAGTTGAATTGATGGCCATCCTTCAGGTCAGAATTGTGCAGAGTGCAGCATGCTATGATAATTCTTTTGGATGTACTGCAGTTCTCCACTAGATGTGTTCGGATACTGAAATCTCTTCTTCAACATGGTCTTCTCCGTCACAAATCTTGTGTAGGTTTGATTGTATGCATCCTCTGCCTGCATTCTCGGTTGCCCAGTGGAGTCATGAAACGCCGCTGAAGGGTGTGTACCTTTGCTCTGAGGAGCCACCTTTGGACATTTGGAAGGGGTCAATGAGTGTAGAACAGTTCAGAAGGAAAGCATCATATCAGCTGCTGGCGTGTCTAACATTCATTTTCAGGACCTCCTGATTGGCATCGCAGATAAGCACAAAATTCATTGAATGGAACCCCTACCTGTTCACGAATGTCTGTGCAACTTCTTTTGCCACCTACTGTGGCACTTGTGTGCGATTTATGGCACCCTAGAAATCCAGCAATGAGGAGTCCCCAGCCCTCCTGCTTCTCCTGGCTTCACATCAAATTAAAAAAATTATTTTCACTTACATTTTTGGTGGAGGCTGCTTGGGAGGCCATATCTATGCCAATACAACTTGAGCAGAGCAGGCCTGGCAGTCCAATTGTCAGAGGGGTCCTAAAACATACGCTAAACCCCTTATTAGCATATGCAAGGGGCCTAACGCCTGTTTTAAGTGGTCACCTCGGACACCTGAAAAATGGCCTGACCTAGTATCAGGTCAAAGATCTTTCATGCATCCTTGAGGCATAGGACGTTGGACCCCGAAATTGGCCCTTTACACTGAGGTCCAATTTTATAGGTGAATATATTTAGGGAAGCAAAATTTAGTTGCACTGAAGTTCTGTCAAAGGAGGATTCTGATTATAGGAACATAAGAACAGGGGTAGGTCATTCGGCCGCTCAAGGCTGCTCAGCCATCCAATACATCATTTCCACTAACCCACCTTTGCTCGATATCTCTTGATACCCTGACCTAAAACAAAATCTATCTCAGTCTTGAAGACTTCAATTGACCCAGCATCCACAGGCTTTTGGGGGAGTGAGTTCCAGATTTTTACTACCCTTTGTGTGAAAAACTTCTTCTTGATTTCTCTCCTAAATGGCTTAGCTCTAATTTTAAAATTCTGTTCCGTTGTTCTTAATCCGTCCATCAGACAAAATAGTTTCTCTGTATCAGCTTTTCGAATCCTCTTAAAAATGTAAACACCTTGATTAAATAACCCCTAAATCCTATAAACTTAAAGGAATACTGTTATATATGTAAACTTGTATTTACTTTGTACAGCCACCACAGGGCTGATCCCCTGGAGTCCCAAGGGATCTCATAATCCTGTGGGAGCACAGGTATTTAAGGAGGCTTCACAGGTTGGAGAGGCACTCTGGAGACCTGCAATAAAAGACTATGGTCACACTTTACTTTGAGCTCACAGTGTTCTGTCTGACTCTTTCTCCATCCACAACAACTGGTGATGAGATACAGATTGTGAACCCGAAGACACAGAGAACAGTGGGCATCCTGGAGAAATTCTCAGAGGGAGATGATTGGGAAACCTTTGTGGAGCGACTCGACCAATACGTCGTGGCCAATGAGCTAGATGGGGAAGAGAGCACTGCCAAAAGAAGGACGATTCTCCTCACTGTCTGTGGGGCACCAACGTATGGCGTCATGAAGAATCTGCTCACTCCAGCGAAACCCACGAAGAAATCATATGACGATTTGTGCACACTGGTCCGAGAGCATTTGAACCTGAAGGAAAGCGTTCTGATGGCGAGGTACCGGTTCTACACCAACAAAAGGTCTGAAGACCAGGAAGTGGCAAGTTATGTCGCCGAGCTAAGACGCCTTGCAGGACATTGCGAATTTGAAGGACATTTGGAGCACATGCTCAGAGACATTTTCGTACTTGGCATTGGCCACAAAACCATACTTCGCAAACATTTGACTGTAGCGACCCCAACCTTGAGTAAGGCCATAGCGATAGCCCAGGCGTTCATTGCCACCAGTGACAATACGAAGCAAATCTCTCAGCACACAAGTGCTGCTACAAGTACTGTGAACAAAGTGATGTTGTTTTCGAATTGTAACGTACAGGACAGGTCACACATACCTGCAGCTTGAAGGATGCAAAATTCACAAGTACCTCCCCAGTGTTTGGGCTCATTCGAAAAGAAATTTAATTTGGGACTATCTAACGAAAAGTTTGGAACCCTAAGTGCTTATGGAAGAAACTACGAACTTTAATAGAATTTTGTATTTTTAAAAGACAAATTCAAGGCTGTGGGCGGGCCTAAGGGACTAGCAGGAGACAGTCCGATTAAGCGAAGCTACCTGGGTGTGAGGACTAAGTTAACCTGTCTGGAGGGATGAGTATTCGAGAATCAGTCTCCATAAGAAACATTTACATCACAAAATCACCCAGAGATAGCTACCTATCAACATGGGTCAGGAAACCCATTCAGAATCACCCAGAGATAGCTACCCATCAACAAGGGTTGGGAAACCCATTTCAGCATATCCATCACAAAGAGGCCCAATCCAGCCTGTATGCGAAAAACTAAGCACAAAAGGACATGGCAATCACCAAACTAATATTTCCATCGGGAAACAGTTTTCGAACATCAACTCACCCAAAACATGTCAACTTTTAACGAGCCTTCCAAAATATTACAAAGAAGAGCCAAGCCCACCAAATTTATACAAAGGATTTTGAACTGATTTGGTGCCAAGATTAGAACCACTAAAATCATATAACCTGCCCCTGTTTTCAACAGAGGTTAGGTTGCTAAGTAGCTGCAAGGTTGCTACTACCTCATCAAGACAAGGAGAGAAACCAATGCGACAGTTGTAAACTAACTTCTCCAGCCTCGAAGTCCTGAAGTTCTGAAGGAAGGAAGAACATCACCATCGCGGCAGCAACCGACCACAGTCAACGTGGTATCAAGGGAAAAACTGCCGCAATCGACCATACTCGAACAAAACTCCAATGGGAAAAAAACGAAGAATCTAAAAGTTCCAGTTTACAATCTAATCCTGACCTATCAATGGGTTAAACTTTACCTAACAGACAGTAGAAACCTATTTCTAAACAAAGAAAAACGGGTACCTACCCCACAGATCCAAAATGCATCTTACCGCATCAGCCGACTCAACCCAATTGAAGATTGCGCAGCAAGAAGTCTTCTCCGACGTTCTGGATATGGCAAGCAGACCCTACCTCATCCAGTTAACCCTGAAACCGCGATCTACCGCTAACTGTCAAAAGGATTGGTAAGCATAGTCCCTGCCTGCCCTGGAGTCCAACCTAGATAGAATTAGGTATTGGGAGGTGGGAGGTGTAATTTTACTGTAACCCCCTTTGAATATGTAGTGTATGATTCTTTATTAGAGTGATTATATGTTTGACCTTGTACCTTTCCTTGTATTGTCCTTTATTAGAGTGATTGTAAGTTTGGCCTTGTATTCTCTCACTAGAGTAATAAGCTTGTATTTCCTTGACTGTAATAAAAACAAAGTTATTTTGCATCAAACCAGTGTCCTTTGCACTTTTGTCACACCACCCAAATAAATCCAGAGTCTAGAAGCCAAGGGAGTGGGAGCGATTCGAACCGCTCAAGTTGGTCAGAAGGGAATCTGACCCCCTCATAGAGACCACCCCCTTACACAAGTCATCTTCAACCACTGAATTGGATTTTAAAAAAACGTGGTGAAAAGAAAATTAATCAAAAACAATATCAAAAATGGATTCAAAAGCAGATAGATAAAATTATACAGCAAGAAAGAAAGACTTGGATTTTTATAGTGCCTTTGACGACCTCCGGGCGTCTCAAAGCACTTTACAGCCAAGGATGTACTTTTGGAGTGTAGTCACTGTTGTAATGTAGGAAACGCGACAGCCAATTTACACCCAAGCAAGCTCCCACAAACAGCACTGTGATAATGACCAGATAATTTGTTTTTGTTATGTTGATTGAGGGATAAATATTTGCCAGGACACCGAGGATAACTCCCCTGCTCTTCTTTGAAAAAGTGCCATGGGATCTCTTATGTCTCAATTTAACGTCTCGTCCGAAAAACGGCATCTCCAACAGTGCAGCACGCCCTCAACACTGCACTGGAGTGTCAGCCTAGATTTTTTTTTTGTGCTCAAGTCTCTGGAGTTGGACTTGAATTCACAACCTTCTGACTCAGAGATAAGAGTGCGACCCACTGAGCCTACCCACTGAACCACAGTTGGCACATATGGGGAAAATGAAGAAACAGTGAGATCAGTTTGCTACTTTGCCACCTGGGCAGTGACCTAGTGGCACAGATTGCCTTCCCATTGTAGAACCTATCCAATTTTCATCCCATTAATCTCCTCTGTTCTAATTAAATCAGACTCCATTTTTCAAGTCTCTTTATTTCCTCACACCAAGCAGCATCCGAGTGAATCTGTACTGTACTTTTCTCCATTTTCTCAACATCTTTCTTACACTGCAAATGCAGGACCAGCACCCAAGACTCAAATATTGCAGACAGGTAGCACGTGCTCATTATGAGCCAGATTGTGCTGCCCCCATATTGGTATAGGCAAAAGAATAGGCATCCAAGGCCAGTGTCTGAAACGGGCTCTTTGCATTTGCAACTGGGGGGCCTAACACCTGTTGGAAGCTCTCTATGTAAAATTGGGCTACCCTGAATGCAGATGGCGCTGGCCCAGTTGAGCTCAGGATAACCAGGTCTACATGCGGCCAAACCAGTGGTCCTTAAAGGAGTTGCCCGTATGTGCAGCCAGGATATGGAGGCATCCTTCTCCTGATTCCACTGAAATCGAGTAGACTATTACAAGCCCCTGATCTCCCCTTCCCCATTCCCAAACACTGCCTCCCGCTCCCGATCATCCCGTCCCTCTCCCAGTCACCCCACCACCCCCCGATCATATCCCACCCACTCCCAATCGCCCTCCCTCCCGATTGACTCCCCTTCCCCTTTAATGACCTACTTGAGCGCTGTTGCCAGCGAAGCAATGGCTTGAAGCTCAAAGCCTGGAGCGCCCAGCAGATGCCGCAGCTCGCCGTTCTCATTTAAAAGAGGCATGAGTCACAATATTGGGTGGGCCTATGGCTTACACGTTCCAACGCAGAAATTGCTCCCTGTGCTCAGTTTGCGACTGCTGATCGGCTCAAAAGAATTTCTAGACCTCTGTGTTGTGAATTTTATAATTCTAAATATTAAACATTAGTAATAAAACTGAAAATGCTATTAACACACAGCAGGTCCATCAGCATCTGTAAAGAGAAAAGACAGATTCATATTTAGGGTTTGGACCTTTGGTCAGAACTGGAAGATTCATGAGCCTTTTAATAGAACTGATAAAGGCAGGGGAGGAAAGGAGGTTATGGGTGACATGCCAGGCAGGCTTCTATGAAAAAAAAGTATTCCTCTTATTTATTCGGTCAAAGGAGAAAGCTCAAAGTGACTGCTATCTAAATGATTTTAGATTGACAAGTCAATAAATATTCTATAAATAGGGAAGACAAGATAACTTGCTCGTTAAAATGTATTTGTACCAGCTTCTTCTTGGGACTTCTAATTAAACTCGTTACTGGTCGTATGGTTATTATTGAACACTGTAAGTCCCTGTAAATATCCACAATTAATACAGTGCCATCAGTATTTTTATACTGGAAATAGTGTGCAATTAGGTTTGGAGTTGTTTACATGCATGATAAATATTCCTTTCATGTTAGCATTTAATTGGTGCTTAAATACAGTAGATGTTCATTTTTTATCCTTTGTCACAGCAGATGGTCATTTTTAATCTTCTGTCTCCGATATAAATTAGAGACATTCTATAACAATGCAGGTCTTGTAGAGCTTGTGTAACTTGTGGCAAAATTTATTCTATTTAAGTGCATTTAACTCTTTACAATTCAACATTGTATTAGTTAGTACCTGTTCTAGGAAAAGCCTAACTTATTGGACTCGATTTTCCCCGGCTTTTGCACCGTTTTTCTGGTGCACGCCGTTTTTTTTGGCGTATTTATTTTTTTCCAAGTTTCCCCCTGCGATCTGTGCCGGCATAACGGACTTAATTATGATTTTTCTATGCCAGTTTTTTTTGACGCCATAGTTCCCTCATGTCTGCGCTGGTTTTTGTAATTTTTCACAATTTCGCCAATATTTTTTCCTCCCAGGTTGGCATATCAGGCCACTCCCGAAAAACTTTCTGGACACTGAAGAAAACCCGAGTGCATTAAGAAATCAGCACTGAAAGATGCTATTGTTTTTAAATCGAAGATTTTGGTGGGAGTCAAGAACACTGTCAAAATCAATAATAAAGTTCAACTTTTTTTACCTGTCAACATCGTAATTGTAAATTTGTTGCATTTCAGAATATTCTTATTTTTTTACTCACTCACACGCTACCACCGAACATCTTGAAGCAGGGCTGAAGGGTCGTAGCTTTGGCTGGCAGACTCGGGGCAGGGGCTCGGGGCTTGGCTGGAAAATAAGCTGTTGCATGGGGGGGAGTAGGGGGGCGCGTGGGTGGGGGGCGCGGTGGGATGAGAGAGAGAGAGCGAGGTGCCGATCGGAAGGCTTTGAGCCCGGGGAGCGAGGTGCCAATCGGAAGCCTTCTGCACTGAAGCCAGTGAGCAAAGTGCCAATTGGAAGGATTCTGAAGACTGCAATGAGTGGGTGGGGAGTACGGGGACGTGGGGGGGGGGTGGGGGTGGGGGGGAGAGAAGGGGAGAAGTCACAAGACTGCAATTAGTTAAGGGAGTGGAGAGAGGAGAAGTCACCTTGGGTGTGGCCCATCCATACAGACCTTGGGGAGAGAGAGAAGCTGTCCTGCCTGCTTTCCTGCCGTTTTGAGCTTCTTTCACCGCCCAAACAATCCATGACAGGGCTGTGGGCTTCTCCAGGATTGCTGGCTTCCCAATGGTATAGGGCTGCATTGATTGTACGCACATCGCCTTATGAGCACCCTTTGGAGGATTCCGAGATGTATAGGATCAGAAAAGGCTTCCACTCCATTAATGTACAGATCGTGTGTGACGACATGCATCATATCATGTTAGTCGATGCAAGACACCCTGGGAGCACTGTAGGGGGTGGTCTCTGGGTCAGGTTCACTTCTGACCTTCTGAGCGGTTCGAATCGCTCCCACTCCCTGGGTTCTAGACTTTGGATTTATTTGGGGATGTGACAAAGTGCAAGAGATAACTGGTTTTGGTGCAAAGAACTTTGATTTTATTAAGGACAAGAAAGTACAATGTCAAAACTGGTAATCACTAGAATAAAGAACATTTTATCACACGTTCAAAAGGGGTTACAGAAAATGATACACCTCCCACCTCCCAATACCTAACTCTGACTAGGTTGAACTCTAGGGCAAAACAGGGATAATGTTCACCAATCCTCTTATGGTCAGTTAGCAGTGGTCGCGGTTTTGAGGTTCGCTGGACTCTGTAGGTTCTGCTTGCCGTACCCCAAAAGTCATGGAAGACTTCTTACTGCAGAGTCTTTAGTTGGGTGGTGTTCGCTGATGCGGTAGGGACGTATTGGGGGTATGGGATGAGTACACACTTTCTTCCATCAGCAGTAGGTTTAAAAGTGCTTTTAGGTAATGTTTCACCTGTTGGTAGCTAGAAGCAGATTGTAGAGTGGAAACTTTAGAACCTTCAGTTTCTCCTTGAGGAATTTTGTTCTTAGAATTTGTCGATCGTGGTGGTTTCAATGTTACCACGTTGGCTGTGGTCAGTTGCTGCCGCGATGGCGATGTCCGAAGTTACTGGGAACTGCTTTTCTCTGCCTTGATGATGTTCTTCCTTCTTCGTCGGTAGCAGAGCAGTGTAGCCCAGGAATGTCGTCGAGGCTGAAGATGTTGATGTTCAGAAGAGCTGTGTAGAAGGCTGTGTAGCAAGCTCTCTGGAAGATTCATTCAGGCTGCGGTTTTTAAACCCGTAAAACAGGGCCTCAGTTATACTTTGGGAGCCGTTCTAATCTGCGCACCGATTCTTTGTCTTAATTTTGGCGGGCTTGATATTTCTTTGTTATATTTTGGCAGGCTCGTTAATGGTAATTCATTTCGGATGTATCGATCTGTCAAATTTATTTCTCGATCGGGAAAAATAGTTTTGGTATTTGCATTTGTCTGCCTAGGCCTGGGTTTTCCATGCAGGCTGGATGGGCCATTAACATTATATATGTGCTGGATGGGTTTCCTGCTTGGAGCTATGGCTGGCTATCTCTGGGTCGATTGTTGCAATGTTAATGTTTCTTGGGGAGAAGGGTTTTTGAGTTTGCACAATTCCCCAGACAATTTGTTTAGCTTCAATACCCCAGACAGTTTCAATACCCAAGATTGGCTTCTTTAGAGGCTAGTTGTTCCTCAGTTTTGTAGTTCTTTTTCTACACGGACCCAATATGCCTTTTAAAATCCCAAACTTGGTTAAAACTCGTAGTTTCTTCCACATGCATCTTAGGATCCCAAACTTTCTGGCTGATAGTCCCAAATTGAATTTCCTTTCCAATGAGTGCAAACACTGGGGGGGAGGGGGGGGGGTGTTCCACGAATTTTGCAATCTTACAGCCCCCCCTGTGATACTCTACATGCTAGAGTGTCATGCTAGGTGAGCAAAATTCTTGATTCCCGAGAGCCAACCTTCTCCTGTATTTACCTAGCTAAACTTAAACCTGCATACCCCCTTTGAATGTAATGCAGTTTACAGGAAAATACAGTTATTCCAATTATATTACAGCATAGCGGGGATCCAATGCCCCTCCATTACTCTGGTTTTACAGAAAATAAGGGCACATAGTCAAACACATTTTTTTTTTAAGTAAAATTCTTACAACACTCGACCTCTGCGTTTTTACAGCAACTGAAAATCCAGACATGATAATATGGTGTTATCTCTCCCTGTGTGATACCCAAGTTTGGCCAGGGAGTGTACAGCACACTTTGGTGCCAGACCTGACGGCCTCTGCATTTCACTCGGCAAGTGAGACACCATAAGTAAAGAATGATTGCGAGTTGACAGACAACCACAACATGGGAAGCTATTTTGACCCCAGCTGGGACTTCTATATTTCGGAAAATGTCCCACCAAGGTGGAATTGTGATCTCCAGAATTTTCCTCCCTATCTCGATTATTTTCTGTTCTAGAGTATAGAAATGTTTCAGTGAGATTACTACAGCTTCTAGTAGAGCGGTAAGATGTTCAGGTAGAGGGGGAATTTCACAGCCAAAATATGCAACATAATCTTGCAGGTTGGTAATGTTTTCACTCACAGTGAGGTGAACAGTGAAGGGTTCGGGAATGGGGACACTCCGTTCCTGGGCCACTTGAACTTCTGTCTCGGGTTTAAAGCAAAAACTGCTGTCACTCACCGGACACCAGAAGTGTCCATGCTGGTAGTGGGGTGCACTGGTGGTGACACAATATGTCCCACCCACTATGTATGGTACCTGTGGGGGAACATAGTCTTGTGCCATTACTTCTATGGTACAGTTGATAGGCTGTGCGCCAGCAGCTTTAAACCCACACTCTGGTTTAGAATAGGCATTCAAGTGCTGGGGACACAGTATTATGTGTGCACCCCGGCTCCGGCACCTGGAGAGGTCAGTACCTGTCATAGCATGCTCCCACTTTATGACATACGGTGGGACCGCTGTGAAACGAACGTGTGCACCTCCTTGAATGACACCAATGTTCTCCACCCTGTATACTGGTGCGGGCCAGGTTATCCCACCCATGACCAGCATCCTTAGTACTATCCCCATGAAGGTGTGATTAGAATGCCCGCAATCCACTGGGACAGGGTAGGCTTCAGAAGCTAGGCGGAGCTGACACGGGCTTAGTGAATTACTGTATGGGTGGAGGGCTGCGAGGTGCTTGTTGCTGATCCAAGAGGGGACTAAACCTTGTTTTAAATCCTCCAGGTTGTTGCGGCCCTCACCCAAAAACCATGCCCTGTACAGTACACACACCTCATTCTGTTCAGCCTGGTCTGAAGCATTCCTATCCTCCCGTATGAATGCATTCACCGTTTGTGCGTGCCTTTCCAGCTCAGCAACAATCTCCTTTAAATGGACCGTTATAGCTTGATCCTTGTGTAACTCTGAGCCCAGCACTGTGTTTTCCTCTTTTAGGATCTTTCTTAGTTGGTTCTTTAGACCATTTATTTGCGTTTGCAGTTTGATATCGTGGGCTATTTATCACAGAGGATCCTGTGTTATATGCAGTAAGAATGTTGTTCAAGGTTCCCCTTCTTGGTCTCCCCGTGCCCATGGTGTCCCTAGCGTGTAGGGTGTATAAATCTGCTTTGTCTAATTTGCTAAAAAGTCTAACTTGTAAAATTTCTTGAACATTTCTCTGAGTAAGGCCTGGTACAGCCGTTCTGTTTCCTTCGGGCACCAGTCAGGTAAGTGCACCTCGGTAAGGATTAAAATAACTGAAGCTACTGCATAGTGCACTCCCTGGTATAACACCTTTTTGGTCGGTACCAATACTAATCTGTTCCCTGGTCCCTTGGTGGGGGTAGGACACCTCTCCATTATTGTTCGCATTGGCGGGGTCGTAGGCAGGAGTTTCTTAATGCATGCTATAAGTTCGGTGGCGTTAATTGGGAGTGGGGAGTGTGGGACCGCACACGCGTGTAGGCTGGAATCCCACCCCTCCCTTCCCCGTCATCTTGCCATTGCCTGGCGAAGGTGATCGATATGCCTGCGGGACAGATCTTCACTGATCCCCATATGCAGACGTAAATTCCCTGTTCAGACTCCCACCACTTGTCCCAACACACCTTCACTCCACCCCGTGTCCCCGTGATGGTACGGTACATATCGTTACCGAGTCGTTCCCAGTCAGATTCCTGATCCCCGCGTCCTTGCTTAGCTTCCTGAGCCACCACCATCTACCCAGGGGAATCTTTCCTTTACAAGTCAAACGTACACTTTTCCCGTCCGTAACACTGACCCACGCAGCAACGATCCGTATCCTGGGGCATGGAACGGAAGCCTCCCCATAGGTAAACCCTTTCTGGCTGGAGTAGTGAGTGGAGTTAGACCCCATCCACCCTGGCCACCTCCCTTCGTGGGTGTAAATGGCGAGCTCTTCCACACCTGACGTGCCACCCCCTGCAGTTACGATCAGTGCTCTCCCTCCCGAGCACCCATAAATGAGGGATTCTTCCAGATCACCTCGGTCACCGATGCTCATCGCCATCAGTGCGAGCAGGAGCAAGACCCTTTTCATGTCATTCTCCTTCCTGTAGGGACACATAAAATAGATAGCCCAGCCCTGAGAAAAGCTCTCCGGCTTGACAAAAGGTGATCGAGTTCCAACTTAAGCTCATTTCTTTTCATAGAAACATAGAAACATAGAAAATAGGTGCAGGCGTAGGCCATTCGGCCCTTCTAGCCTGCACTGCCATTCAATGAGTTCATGGCTGAACATGCAACTTCAGTACCCCATTCCTGCTTTCTCGCCATACCCCTTGATCCCCCTAGTAGTAAGGATGTCACCTAACTCCTTTTTGAATATTTCGGAAGCTTAATAAAGTCTTTAACCAACTGGCTGTCTTTATTCCAGTTCCTGTCTCGGAACTGGTGTCTGTTTTTTAACTTTTGTCTCTTAGTCATATTAATCTTATCGTCCTTGTAGTGCCTCTTTTACTGACTACAAGATGTGGTCTTTTCCTTTCCCCAGAAAATACTACCAGTGCTTCCTTTAATAGCTGTACTGATTCGTGGTGAACTGTTTGCCACCAGGCTTCGGAGCCAGCGGGCTCTCTCGTCCTGGGTTAGGTGATCTCAGTTGAGGTCCTCACCACAGGCGCTCTGGTACACAGGCCACAGTCTGTCTGCGAAAGCCTGCGGGGTTTCCCCTGTGAGCTGCACTGTCTTCTCCACTCTGGAGAAGGGACTCCCGTCATTACAGCCCATAGCTTCCAGAATGTCCTCCCGGATGGCAGCATATGTCCTCTGCCTCCTTTTGCTCTCGACAGAGAGGGACATGTACACCTTGCCATCCAGTGAGAGGAGGACCATTTTTGCTATCAAGGCATCGTTGCACCTGTTAATATCCCCTGCCTGTTCCATAAAGTGAATCGAGGGGTCTCCCTTCGGTGTGAGCTTTCCCAGGTGGTTTATCATAGCCCTAAGCTGTTGGGTAGTGTGGGAAACCACAAATTGACTTTCTAGGGGCCCCTGACCCCCAGCACCAGTGGGCAGGCCAAACTTCTGTTGCCAGACCGGGCACATTTGCCCAGGCTCTGGCTCTTCATGCTCTGGCTCGCCCACCTCTCCCTGCTGCCAGACCGAGCTGAAACTCGGCGCCACAGGTGGTGGTGGTCCGCAATCCCTGTCCACCCCGCAACTCGTTCACCCCTCCTGCTGCCGAGCCGGTGTAGTCACCGGCATCACAGGCGGCGGTTGAACAGTTTCCTTCTTCTCTTCTAGGTTTATCTGGGCCGCACCCGGGCTTATTAGGCATGCCATGCCTTTTGCCTTGGACAGAGCAAGGGTTAAACTTCTGATTTGTTGCTGGCAGGGACCATGGTCTCCTGACTCAAACCCATGAGTGCTGGCTACTTTGTAAGCTGCCTGTACGTCTCTTAATCTCTCCTCCTGCTATTTTACTTGAAGGGTAAGGCGAGTATTTTCTTCCCGCAGTACCTTTTCATTATTCTTAGCCTCTGTGACCTGACACTGAAAGTAATCCTGGCTGTTCCTGAACCCCTCCATTAGCTGAGCCTTTCCATGCTTCAGCTTACGGAGTTCTCCCCATAACCTTTCTCCTGCCATAGCCCTTTCATGTGATGTTTCTGCCCATTCTATCAGCTCTGACTGCAGTGACTCGATGTTTTTATCTAGGAGCTGGACTTGTTGCTGTAAGCAGGCCAACCAAATTGCCTTTTCTACTGATTCTTTATGGTCTTTGCTTGCTGTCCACTGGACCACAGCATCTACCGGATGCTCAGCGTGCAACAGACCAAGCACCCATTCCTTAGTGACATTCACCTTCTTATTATTAATAAGAGGAAATCCTCTCTTCCATCTTAGTTCTTTCCTCCAAAAGACTACTCACAGCATCACATCCTTTGTACAAAAGTCCTGCCGCGGTCGCCATTCTGTAGGGGGTGGTCTCGGGGTCATGTTCACTCGTGACCTTCTGAGCGGTTCTAATTGCTCCCACTCCCTGGGTTCTAGCCTTTGGATTTATTTGGGGATGTGACAAAGTGCAAGAGACAACTGGTTTTGGTGCAACTGATTTTATTAAGGACAAGAAAGTACAATGTCAAAACTGGTAATCACTAGAATAAAGAACATTTTATCACACGTTCAAAAGGGGTTACAGAAAATGATACACCTCCCACCTCCCAATGCCTAACTCTGACTAGGTTGAACTCTCGGGCAAAACAGGGATAATGCTCATCAATCCTCTTATGGTCAGTTAGCGGTGGTTCACGGTTTCGGGGTTCGCTGGACTCTGTAGGTTCTGCTTGCCATACACCGAACGTCGTGGAAGACTTCTTACTGCATAGTCTTTAGTTGGGTGGTGTCCGCTGATGCGGTAGGGCACGTATTAGATGTATGGAGTAAGTACCGTCAGCAGTAGGTTTAAAAGTTCTTTTAGGTAATATTTCACCTGTTGGTAGCTAGGAACAGATTGTAGAGTGGAAACTTTCGAATCTTCAGTTTCTCCTTGAGGAATTTTGTTCTTAGAATTTGTCGATTGTGGTGGTTTCGATGTTACCACGTTGGCTGTGGTCAGTTGCTGCCGCGATGGTGATGTCCAAAGTTATTGGGAACTGCATTTCTCTGCCTTGATGATGTTCTTCCTTCTTCGTCGGTAGCAGAGCAGTGTAGCCCAGGAATGCCGTCGAGGCTGAAGATGCCTATGTTCAGAAGAGCTGTGTAGAAGGCTGTGTAGCCAGCTCTCTGGGAGACTGATTAAGGCTGCTTTTCTAACCCGTAAAACAGGGCCTCAGTTATACTTTGGGAGTCGTTCTAATCTGCGCACCGATTCTTTGTCTTAATTTTGGCAGGCTTGATATTTCTTTGTTATATTTTGGCAGGCTCGTTAATGGTAATTCGTTTTGGATATGTTGATCTGTTGAATTCGTTTCTCGATCGGGAAAATTAGTTTTGGTATTTGCGTTTGTCTGCCTAGGCCTGGATTTTCCATGCGGGCTGGATGCCTGCGTCTGCGCACATACAGAGGCTGAACTCCAGGACATAGTCGACGTATTTACTGAGGCATACAAAAGCATGGGCCTTACGCTAAACATCCGTAAGACATAGGTCCTCCACCAGCCTGTCCTCACGCACAGCACTGCCCCCCAGTCATCAAGACCGACGGCGCGGCCCTGGACACTGTGCACCACTTCCATATCTCGGGAGCCTCCTATCAACAAGAGCAGGCTTAGACGACGAGATCCAACACCGCCTCCAATGCACCAGTGCAGCCTTTAACAGCCTGAGGAAAAGAGTTTGAAGACCAGGCCCTCAAAACTGCCACCAAGCTCATGGTCTACAGACCTGTAGTAATACCTGCCCTCTTGTACAGCTCAGAGACATGAACCATGTACAGTCGACATCTCAAGTTGCTAGAGAAATATCACCAACGATGTCTCCACAAGTTCCTACAAATCCCCTGGGAGGATAGGCACACCAACATCAGTGTCCTCATTCAGGCCAACATCCCCAGCATTGAAGAACTGACCACACTCGATCAGCTCCGATGGGCAGGTCACATAGTTCGCATGCCAGACACGAGACTCCCAAAGCAAGTTCTCCACTCGGAGCTCCTTCACGGCAAACGAGCCAAAGGTGGGCAGCAGAAACGCTACAAGGACACCCTCAAAGCCTCCCTGATAAAGTGCGACATCCCCACTGACACCTGGGAGTCCCTGGCCCAAGACCACCCTAAGTGGAGGAAGTTCATCCGAGAGGGCGCTGAGCACCTCGAGTCTCAACGCCGAGAGCAAGCAGAAATAAAGCGCAGGCAGCGGAAAGAGCGTGCGGCAACCCAGTCCCACCTACCCCTTCCCTCATCGACTATCTGTCCCACCTATGACAGAGTCTGTGGCTCTCATATTGGACTGTTCAGCCACCAAAGAACTCACTTCAGGAGTGGAAGCAAGTCTTCCTCGATTCCGAGGGACTGCATATGATGATGATGATGAGTGGGGAACAGATTAGTGGAGGAGTTATGCAAGGAGAGGCAGGAAAGGTAAACTCAGGAGGAAACCTCCCATAACACCGGAGATTAACTGCAATGCCAGGTCACCGAGGCCAAGCTGAATGAGCAGGCTGTACGGAAGGTGAATGCCTGCTTAATGGGTAAAGTTGACGGGCTGGAGGAGCAACTCAGAGATATTAAGACAGCTTACAGGGTAGCTAGCAGTAGGGGGATTGAGAGGGGGAATCACAGGCCCTACCAAGAAAAAATCCAAATCTTGACTCAAGCTCTAGCCATAGCCAAAGACATGGTTTGGTTGATGCCCCCGGGAGAAGCTTGGGTGGACTGGGAAGAGGAAGGAGAAGATAGCGAGGATTGGGGGCAGGGTAGGGACGTCCTGTTATATATGTAAACTTGTATGTACTCTGTGCAGCCACCAGAGGGCTCATCCCTTGAAGTCCCAAGGGATCCCATAATCCCTTGGGAGCACAGGTATTTAAGAAGGCCTCACAGGTTGGAGAGGCACTCTGGAGACATGCAATAAAAGCCTAAGGTCACACTTTACTTTGAGTTCACAGTATTCAGTCTGACTCTTTCTCCATACATAACAACTGGCGACGAGATATAGATAGCGAACCCAAAGATGCAGAGAACAGTGGGCATCCTGGAGAAATTCTCGGAGGGAGATGATTGGGAAACTTTTGTGGAGCGACTCGACCAATACTTCATGGCCAATGAAAGAGATGGGGAAGAGAACGCTGCCAAACGAAGGGTGATCATCCTCACTGTCTGTGGGACACCAATGTATGGCCTCATGAAGAATCTGCTCACTCCAACGAAACTCAAGGAGAAATCAAATGACAATTTGTGCACATTGGTCCGAGAGCATTTGAACCCGAAGGAAAGCGTTCTGATGGCGAGGTACCGGTTCTACACCTACAAAAGGTCTGAAGGCCAGGAAGTGGCGAGTTATGTTGCCAAGCTAAGATGCCTTGCAGGACATTGCAAATTTGAAGGACATTTGGAGCACATGCTCAGAGACATTTTCGTATGTGGCATTGGCCACGAAACCATACTTCGCAAATGTTTGACTGTCGAGACCCCAACCTTGAGTAAGGCCATAGTGATAGCCCAGGCGTTCATTGTCACCAATGACAATACTAAACAAATCTCTCCGTACACAAGTGCTGCTACAAGTACTGTGAACAAAGTAATGTTGATTTTGAATCGCAACATACAGGGCAGGTCACACGTACCTGCAGCTGCACGTCCACAGATGTCTCAGAGTCCACCATCAAAGATGATGAATGCAAGACCATTAACACCTTGATGGCGCTGTGGGGTTGATCATCGTTTCCATTCATGCTGATTCAAAGGGGATGTTTGCAAGGGCTGTGGAACAATGGGACACCTCCAACATATCTGCAGGCGAGCTGCTAATCCCATTAAACCTACAAACCATCATGTTGCAGAGGAGGACAGATCCATGGAGGATCACGACGAACCAGAGCCAAGGACCGAGGAAGCAGAGGTACATGGTGTGCACACATTCACCACGAATTGTCCCCCGATAATGCTGAATGTTGAACGAAATAGACCCCCAGTGTCAATGGAACTGGACATGGGCACGAGCCAGTCCATCATGGGCAAAAAGACTTTCGAAAGATTATAGTGCAACAAGGCCTCAAGGCCAGTCTTAACTCCAATTCGTATGAAACTAAGAGCTTACACGAAAGAACTGATACCCGTAATCGGCAGAGCTGCCGTAACGGTCTCCTACGATGGAGTGGTGCACAAGCTACCGCTCTGGATGGTACCGGACGATAGTCCCACGCTGCTCGGCAGGAGCTGGATGGGAAAGATACGCTGGAACTGGGACGACATCCGAGCGCTATCACCCGCAGACGACACTTCGTGTGCCCAGGTCTTAATCATGTGCCCTTCGTTGTTCGAACCAGGCATTGGGAAATTCTAAGGAGCAAAAGTAAAGATCCACCTAATTCTTGGGGGCATGACCCATCCATCACAAGACGAGAGGAGTACCGTACACGATGAGAGAAAGGGTAGAAATTGAGCTAGACTGGCTGCAATGAGAGGGCATCATTTTATCGGTTGAGTTCAACGAGTGGGCCAGGCCGATCGTTCCTGTCCTCAAGGGAGACGGCACCGTCAGAATCTGTGGTGATTAAAAGTAACAATCATTTCTCCCTGCAGGACCAATACCCACTACCCAAGGTAGACGACCTCTTTGCAACACTGACGGGAGGAAAGACGTTCACGAAGCTGGATCTGACTTCAGCTGACATGATGCAGGAACTGGAGGAATCATCGAAGGCCCTCACCTGCATCAACACGCACAAAGGTCTTTTTATTAATAACAGATGCCCGTTTGGAATTCGCTCAGCAGCAGCGATACTCCAGAGAAACATGGAAAGCTTACTGTGGTCTTCCAGGATGACATCTTGGTCACAGGTTGGAACATAGTCGAGCATCTGCAGAACCTGGAGGAGGTGCTTAGTTGACTCAACCGCGTGGTGCTCAGGTTAAAACGCTCGAATGCGTTTTCCTGGCACCTGAAGTGGAATTCTTGGGAAGGAGGATAGCGGCAGATGGCATCAGGCCCACCAACACGAAGACGGAGGCAATTGAGAATACACCGAGGCCACAGAACGTGACGGAGCTGCGGTCGTTTCTGGGACTCCTGAACTACTTTGGTAGCTTCTTACCAGGTCTCAGCACACTGTTAGAACGACTGCATGCCTTACTACGGAAAGGGGACAAATGGGTATGGGGCAAAAGCCAAGGAAATGCCTTTCTAAAAGAGAGAAAATTGTTTTCCTGAAACAAATTGCTTGTGTTGTATCATCGATGTAAGCGTTTGGTACGAGCATGTGATGTGTTGTCATATGGCATCGGGTGTGTATTGCAACAAGCTAAAGATTTTGGGAAACTGCAACCAGTTGCTTATGCAAGCAGGAATCTGTCTAAGGCTGAGAGGGCCTACAGCATGATTGAGAAAGAAGCGTTAGCGTGAGTCTATGGGGTAAAGAAAATGCATCAATATCTGATTCAGCTAAAATTCGAATTGGAAGCTTACCATAAGCCAATCAAATCCCTGTTCTCCGAGAGTAAAGGGATAAATACCAACACACCAGCCTGCATCCAGAGATGGGTGCTCACATTGTCTGCATACAACTACGCCATCTGCCACAGGCCAGGCACAGAAAACTGCACTGATGCTCTCAGTAGGCTACATTGCCCACCACGGGGTTGGAAATGGTGCAGCCATGGATTTATCCATGGTTATGGAAGCATTTGAGAGTGAGCAATCACCCGTCACTGCCCGGCAGATCAAAACCTGGACAAGCCAGGACCCCTTATTATCTCGAGGCAAAAGCTGTGTGCTTCAAGGGAGCTGGTCCAGTGTCCCAGTGGAAATGCAGGAAGAGATAAAGCCGTTCCAGCGGCGCAAAGATGAAATGTCTATACAGGAAGTCTGCCTTCTGTGGAGCAATCGAGTAGTAGTCCCCAAGTAGGGCAGAGACACCTTCATCAATGACCTCCACAGTACCCACCCAGGCATCGTAATGATGAAAGCGATAGCCAGATCCCACGTGTCATGGCCCGGTCCCGTTGCGGACCGAGAGTCCTGCGTTCACAGATGTAATACATGCTCGCAGTTAAGCAATGTACCCATGGAGGCGCCGCTAAGTTTATGGTCTTGGCCCTCCAAATCGTGGTCTAGTGTACACGTCGACTATGCAGGCCCATTCTTGGGTAAAATATTCCTTGTGGTTGTAGATGCGTACTCCAAGTGGATTGAATGTGAGATAATATCGGCTAGCACATCCGCTGCCACGACTGACAGTCTGTGGGCCATGTTTGACACACGGCCTACCTGATGTCCTGGAGACTGACAACGGGCCATGTTTTACCAGTGCTGAGTTCAAAGAATTCATGACCCGTAACGGGATCAAACATGTCACATCTGCCCCATTTAAACCAGCGTCCAATGGTCAGGCAGAGAGCAGTGCAAACCATCAAGCAAGGCTTGAAGATGGTAACTGAAGGCTCACTGTAGACTCGCCTATCCAAAGTCCTGCTTAGCTAACGCACGAGACCCTACTCACTCACTGGGATCCCACCTGCTGAACTGCTCATGAAAAGAGCACTTAAGACAAGGCTCTCGTTAGTTTACCCTGATCTACATGAACAGGTAGAGAGCATGCGGCTTCAACAAAGTTCATACCATGATAGCGCAAATGTGTCACACGAGATTGACATCAATGATCCTGTATTTGTATTAAATTATGGACAAGGTCCCAAGTGGCTTCCCGGCACTGTCATGGCCAAAGCGGTGTTTCGGATCAAACTTTCAAATGGAATCATTCACCGGAAACACTTGAACCAAATCAAACTCAGATTCACGGACTCTCCTGAGCAACCCCGCCTTGGACCCGACCTGCTGTGTATGGAGACATAGTCAGACTGAACACTGTGAGCTCAAAGTAAGGTGTGACCTTAGTCTTTCATTGCAGGTCTCCAAAGTGCCACTCCAACCTGTGATGCCTCCTTAAATACCTGTGCTCCCAAGAGATTGTGGGATCCCTTGGGACTACAGGGGATGAGCCCTCTGGTGGCTGTACAGAGTAAATACAAGTATACATATATAACAACACTCGCCTGCCCAATAGTGTAACTATTTACAATGTGAGTCGATCTAGGGCCCTTCTTGCCCTGGTTGTTCATCTTGGTGTGAAAGCTGGTGTTGTTGAATCATTTGTTGGGCCCTCGCTGGGCTGCTGTGCAGCTGGCCTTGCTGGGCTGCCTGGTGTATTGGGCCCTGCTGGGCTACTGTGGATGATGGGTTCTGCTCCGTGGACAACCGTGGTGCCGGAGGCCACTGGTGTGTATTTTGGGGGATCAAAAAAAGGTAGGGTCCAAGGTGGGTTGCTCAGGATAGTCCCTGAATCTGAGTTTGATTTGGTCCAAGTATTTCTGGTGAATGAGTCCATTTGAAAGTTTGACCCAAAACATCTCTTTGGCCACGACAGTGCCGGGAAGCCACTTGGGACCTTGTCCATAATTTAATACAAATACAAGATCATTGATTTCAATCTCGCGTGACACATTTCCGCTATCATGATATGCACTTTGTTGAAGCCGCCTGCTCTCTACCTGTTCATGTAGATCAGGGTGAACTAACGAGAGCCTTGTCTTAAGTGCTCTTTTTATGAGCAGTTCAGCAGGTGAGTGAGTGGGGTCTCATGCGGTAGCTAAACAGGACTCGAGATAGGCGAGTCTGCAGTGAGCCTTCAGTTACCCTCTTCAAGCCCTGCTTGATGGTTTTCACTGCTCTCTCTGCATGACCATTGGACGCTGGTTTAAACGAGGAAGATGTGACATGTTTCATCCCATTACAGGTCATGAATTCTTTGAACTCAGCACTGGTGAAACATGGCCCATTGTCACTCACCAGGACATCGGGTAAGCCGTGTGTGGCAAACATAGCCCGCAGGCTTTCAGTGGTGGCAGCGGACGTGCTACATTATCTCACATTCAATCCACTTGGAGTATGCATCTACAACCACAAGGAACATTTTACCCAAGAATGGGCCTGCATAGTCGACGTGTACTCTAGACCACGGTTTGGAGGGCTAAGACTATAAACTTAGCGGCGCCTCCCTGGGTACATTGCTTAACTGCGAGCATGTATTACATCTGTGAACGCAGCACTCTAAGTCCGCATCGATACTGGGCCACCACATGTGGGATCTGGCTATCGCTTTCATCATTACGATGCCTGGCTGGGTACTGTGGAGGTCATTGATGAAAGTGTGTCTGCCTTTCTTGGGGACCACTACTTGATTGCCCCACAGAAGGCAGTCTGTCTGTATAGAAATTTCATCTTTGTGCCGCTGGAACGGCATTTTCTCTTCCTGCATTTCCACTGGGACACTGGACCAGCTCCCTTGAAGCACACAGCTTTTGACTCGAGATAAAAAGGGGTCCTGACTTGTCCAGTCTTTGATCTGCCGGGCAGTGACGGGTGATTGCTCACTCGCAAATGCTTCCATAACCATGGCTAGATCTGCGGGCTGCGCCATTTCTACCATCGTGGTGGGCAACGGCAGCCTACTGAGAGCATCGCGCAGTTTTCTGTGCCAGGTCTGTGGCGGATGGCGTAGTTGTATTCGGACAACATGAGCGCCCATCTCTGGATGCGGGCTGATGCATGGGTATTTATCCTTTTACTCTTGGAGAACGGGGACATAAGTGGCTTATGGTCAGTTTCCAATTCGAATTTTAGCCCAAACAGGTATTGATGCAATTTTTTTACCCAATAGACACACGCTAACGCTTCTTTCTCAATCATACTGTAGGCTCTCTCAGCCTTAGACAGACTCCTGGATGCATAAGCAACTAGTTGCAGTTTCCCAAAATCATTTGCTTGTTGCAATACACACCCGACGCTATATGACGACGCATCATATGTTGGTACCAAACGCTTACATGGATCATACAACATACAAGCAATTTGTTTGAGCATAACAATTTTCTCACTTTTACAAAGGCATTTTCTTGGCTTTTGCCCCAAACCCATTTGTCCCCTTTTCATAGTAAGACATACAGTGGTTCTAAAAGTGTGCTGAGATCCGGTAAGAAGTTATCAAAGTAGTTCAGGAGTTCCATAAACAACCGCAGCTCCGTCACGTTCTGTGGCCTCGATGCGTTCTCGATTGCCTCCGCCTTCACTTTGGTGGGCCTGAAGCCGTCTGCTGCAATCCTCGTTCCCAGGAACTCCACTTCAGGCGCCAGGAAAACGCACTTCAAGCATTTTAACCTGAGCCCCACGTAGTTGAGTCGACTAAGAACCTCCTCTAGGTTCTGCAGATGCTCGACTGTGTTCCGTCCTGCGAACAAGATGTCGTCCTTTGGTAATGGGTATTGGTCCTGTAGGGAGAAATGATTGATAGTTACTTTGTAATCGCCACAGATTCTGACGGTGCCATCTCCCTTGAAGACTGGGACGATAGGACTGGCCCACTCATTGAACTCGATCGGGGAAATGATGCCCTCCCTTTGTAGCCGGTGTAGCTCGAAATCTACCCTTTCTCAATCATGTAAAGTACTGCTCTTGCCTTTTGATGAATGGGTCAAGCCCCTGGAATTCGGTGAATCTGCACATTTGCTGCAAGGAATTTCCCGATGCCTGGTTTGAACAGCGAATGAAATTTGTTGAAGACCTGAGCACACGAAGTGTCGTCAGCGGGCGATAGCGCTCGGACGTCATCCCAATTCCAGCGTATCTTTGCCAGCCAGCTCCTGCCGAGCAGCATGGGACCATTGCCCGGTACCACCCAGAGTGCTAGCTTGTGCACCGCTCCATCGTAGGAGACCTTTACGGTAGCACTGCCGATTACAGGAAGCAGTTCTTTCATGTAATTTCTTCGTTTCGTGTGAACTGGAGTTAAGACTGGCCTTGAGGCCTTGTTGCACCACAACCTTTCGAAAATCTTTTTACCCATGATGGACTGGCTCGTGCCTGTGTCCAGCTCCATTGACACCGGGAGTCCATTTAGTTCAAGATTCAGCATTATCGGGGGACAATTCGTGGTGAATGTGTGCACCCCATGTACCTCTGCCTCCTCGATCTGAGGCTCTGGTTCATCATGATCCTCCGTAGATCAGTCCTCCTCTGCAACATGGTAGTTTGCAGGTTTAACATGTTTTGCAGCTCGCCAGCACATTCGTTGGAGGTGTCCCATTGTTCTACAGCCCTTGCAAATGTACTCTTTGAATCGGCATGAATAGAAACGATGATCACCCCCGCA
This sequence comes from Pristiophorus japonicus, assembly GCF_044704955.1. Classification (NCBI taxonomy): domain Eukaryota; kingdom Metazoa; phylum Chordata; class Chondrichthyes; family Pristiophoridae; genus Pristiophorus; species Pristiophorus japonicus. The sequence continues at coordinate 382,747,403 of NC_091977.1, read as the reverse complement.
GCCCAATAAGTTGTTAATGGCCTTGCATTCATCACCCTTGATGGTGGACTCTGGGACATCTGCGGACGTGTAGCTGCAGGTATGCGTGACCTGCCCTGTCCGTTACGATTCGAAAACAACATCACTTTATTCACAGTACTTGTAGCAGCACTTGTGTGCTGAGAGATTTGATTCGTATTGTCACTGGTGGCAATGAACGACTGGGCTATCGCTATGGCCTTACTCAAGGTTGGGGTCTCTACAGTAAAAAGTTTGAGAAGTATGGTTTCGTGGCCAATGCCAAGTAAGAAAAAGTCTCTGAGCATGTGCTCCAAATGTCCTTCAAATTCGCAATGTCCTGTAAGGCATCTCAGCTCAGCGACATAACTCGCCACGTCCTGGCCTTCAGACCTTTTGTAGGTGTAGAACCGGTACCTCGCCATCAGAATGCATTCCTTCGGGTTCAAATGCTCACGGACCAGTTTTCACAAATTGTCATACGATTTCTCCGTGGGTTTCGCTGGAGTAAGCAGATTCTTCATGAGGCCATACGTTGGTGTCCCACAGACAGTGAGGAGGATCGCCCTTCGTTTGGTGGCCCTCTCTTCCTCATCTAGCTCATTGGCCATGAAGTATTGGTCGAGTCGCTCCACAAACGTTTCCCAATCATCTCCCTCCGAGAATTTCTCCAGGATGCCCACTGTTCTCTGCATCTTTGGGTTCACTATCTGTATCTCGTCGCCAGTTGTTGTGTATGGAGAAAGATTTTGACTGAATACTGTGAGCCCAAAGTAAAGTGTGACCTTAGGCTTTTATTGCGGGTCTCCAGAGTGCCTCTCCAACCTGTGAAGCCTCCTTAAATATCTGGGCTCCCAAGGGATTATGGGATCCCGTGGGACTCCAAGAGATGAGCCCTCTGGTAGCTGTACAGAGCAAATACAAGTATACATATATAACACTACCTTTTTTGATCCCCCAACATACACAACAGTGGCAACTGGCACCACAGTTGACCACGAAGCAGAACCTATCATCCACAGCAGCCCAGCAGGACCCAAAACACCAGGCAGCTCAGCAAGGCCAGCTGCACAGCAGCCCAGCGAGGGCCCAACAAATGATTCAGCAATACCAGCTTTCACAACGAGATGATCAACCAGGGCAAGAAGGGCCCCAGATCAACTCACATTGTAAATAGTTGCACTATTGGCTTTGGGGGCGAGTGTTGTTACATATGTAAACTTGCAGAGACCTGGTTTGACTCCAAGGACCTCACGAATATGGAGGCGAGACAACCTCGCATTGTTCGCCGCACACAAGCACAATTGTGGTAGGGTGATGGTGATGGAAGTCCGAGTACAGGGGGACCCCATGTCACGGCCACAGAAGCAGTACAGTTTCCCCAGAGAGGCAGACGCCGACTTGGAGATGGCACTGGGATCCCTGGTAACACAGGAAGTGTTGAGGCCCATAGCCACTTTGGCCGGTTAGGAAACCGGACCAGTCGTGGAGAGCTACCGTGGACTATCGGGTGCTCAACAAAAACATCCCAGCCTGCATGCTCACAGTCACGGCCGTAGCTGATCTGATGGGGAGTATTCCAGCAAACGCAACCACATTTACGGTGCTGGACATTTCAAACGGGTTTTGGCCAATTCCCCTGAAACGGGAAGACCTGTACAAGTTGCCTTCACTTTTAAAGGACAGCAGTACATATGGACATTCCTTCCCCAGGGATTTCACAATAGCCACTCCAAATTCCACCAATGTATAGCAGATGCCTTAAAGGGATTCAGTAGACCCCAGCAGTTGGTGCAGTATGTGGACGATATGCTTTTGTTCTCCGATGAGGGGGAGGAGCATGGTCCGCTGCTGGCCGAGCTGCCGGAGCTGCTGAGAGACAGGGTTCAAGGTCACTCCGAAGAAAGCTCAGATCGGTCAGAGGGAAGTAAAATTCCTCGGGCTGACCATGAGGACTGGGGAAAGGGTTATAGATGAGGCCAAACGGAAGGTGGTACAGGAGTTACCAGCCCCCACGACCGTAATGAGGGTAAGATCCTTCCTGGGGCTCACGGGGTACTGCAAGGATTTTATTTAGGATTACGCAGCCACGGCAGCCCCTCTGCTTCGGCTGCTCCGCAAGGGAGTCGGATGCGAGTGGGATGAGGACTGCACGGCTCAAGGGAGACTTGCGGACAGCACCCGCATTAGGGGCAATTCATGGCGGGGAGGACTTTGTTTTGGAAGTAGCAGCCAGCAGGGAGCGTTTGAGCGGCTCTACTCCTGGAGCAGCACAGCAAACTGAGGCCCGTGGTGTACTCGTCAAAAGTCCTCATGGATGTAGACCAGGGATATTCCGATTGCGAGAGGCATCTCCTAGCCACACATTGGGCCGTAAAGGCAGCATTGCCCGCTGGACTTTAATGCTCTCACAAATACATCTTAGAGTGCAAGGCCTGAGTGAGCCCAATTTGGCCGGCAACATGATCGACCCAGGGACGGCCCACAAGTGTACGGTGGAAGGGATATGGAACGTGGAAGTAGGACTCCGGGCCGGGTTACATCATATGGGCCGAGAGAACTATGTCGACGTGTCTAATTCGGTGATGAAGGGAGTGCATTTCACCGGGTGCGGGATTTATAGTGTATGTAGATACCTTTAGCAAATGACTCCACGAGGCAGGGTATGACACTGAAACTGTGTAGATCTGTACTCCATTATTTACAGCTCCTCAAGTGAGGACACCAAGCTGTGAGCTCCTTTATAGACTGGGTTGCCTGCAAGGTGCAGGTAACCCTTAGGTCTCCAGCAGCAGCACCCTTTGGTGTACAGGTAAGGTGTGCACAGTGTAAGGGTACATTCAGTGTTGCATAACAGTGTTACAGATATCACACAGTAAACAGGCATGCATCCCCAACAGGATTTATGACCCCATGGCTGGGATAGGAAGGGCCATTAAATTCCCGAGCACCCTGAGCGCCCAGCATGCCGAACTGTCGGTAGTGGTGTACGTCGTTACCCACGCTGATGAGTTCCCGGCCCCATACACCATCTGCTCGGATTCCATGTTATCGTGCAAGTCGTGCACTGAATAATTGGCCATCTGGGCTCATCACGGTTTCACATCCACAGACGGGAAGCCCTTAGCAGCAGCACCATTGCTGAGAAAGATCTTGGAGGCCATGGGGACCTCGGGATGTCATTAAATCCACAAAGTAAAGGCTCACTCCAAGACCGAGCCCAGAGGGGAAGGCAACCAAAGGGGAGACGAGCTAGCAAAGGAGGGAGCCAGGGAAGGAATGTTTTGGGATCCATACGGTCTGGCCCAGTAGCAGTGATCCGGGACAAAGGGGGGACACCAGGGAGTGCAAGGGTAGCATTAGCCCCGGACTTGAGGCAAGTACAGGCACAGGATCCCGTCCTCAAGGTTGTCCTGGAGCAGCTGGCGAAGGGCGAGAAGATAGAAGGTATGTTCGCGGCAGCGGACATCACCGTAAAGGAGGGATGCTCTTTAAGGGGGATCAGTGGATAGTTCCCAAGATGCACCATGCAGCAAAGGAGGACAAAGGATTTAATTAGGAGGGGAAAATAGAGTAAGACAGGAACCTTGCTGGGAACATAAAAACTGACTACAAAAGCTTCTATAGATATGTGAAGGCAAAAAGATTAGTGAAAACAAACGTAGGTCCCTTGCAGTCAGATTCAGGTGAATTTATAATGGGGAACAAAGAAATGGCGGACCAATTAAACAAATACTTTGGTTCTGTTTTCATGAAGGAAGGCACAAATAACCTTCCGGAAATACTAGGGGACCGAAGGTTTAGTGAGAAGGAGGAACTGAAGGATATCCTTATAAAGCGGGAAATTATGTAAGGGAATTGATGGGCTTGAAGGCCAATAAATCCCTGGGGGCTGATAGTCTACATCCCAGAGTACTTAAGGAAGTGGCCATAGAACAATGCAGCGTCGAGGAGGTGCATGGAGAGGCGTGCCAGTGCAGCTACAGGGAGAAGGCAAAAAAGAAGTAGAAAGAAACAGAAAGGTGATGTCACAGCCAAGGGGGTAAGTGATTGGCTGGTGATTGGTGAGTAATTTTTCTTTTTTCTCTTCTATATCAGTGAGTAAACTTTAGCATTGTTGTTGCCAATTTAAGTGTATCTAAGGGTTAAGTCATGGCAGGAGAGCTCAGTCTCGTGTTATGCTCCTCCTGTACCATGTGGGAACTCAGGGACACTTCCGGTGTCCCTGATGACTACGTGTGCGGGAAGTGTATCTGCCTCCAGCTCCTGACGGACCGCATTGCGGAATTGGAGCTGAGGGTGGATTCACTCTGGAGCATCCACGATGCTGAGAATGACGTGAATAGCACATTTAGTGAGTTGGTCTTAGCGCAGGAGAAGGGTCCACAGCCAGCTACGGAATGGAAGACCAGCAGGAAGAGCAGTGCAAGGAAGGTAGTGCAGCGGGCCCCTGCGGTCATCCTCCTGCAAAACAGATACACCGTTTTGAGTATTGTTGAGGGGGATGACTCATCACGGGAGGGCAGCAGCAGCCAAGTTCATGGCACCATGGCTGGCTCTGCTGTACAGGAGGGCAGGAAAAAGAGTGGGAGAGCGATAGTGACAGGGGATTCGATTGTAAGGGGAATAGATAGGCGTTTCTGCGGCCGCAACCGAGACTCCAGGATGGTATGTTGCCTCCCTGGTGCAATGGTCAAGGATGTCTCGGAGCGGGTGCAGGACATTCTGAAAAGGGAGGGTGAACAGCCAGTTGTCGTGGTGCACATTGGGACCAACGATATAGGTAAAAAAAAGGGATGAGGTCCTACGAGACGAATTTAAGGAGCTAGGAGCTAAATTAAAACGTAGGACCTCAAAAGTAGTAATCTCGAGATTGCTACCAGTGCCACGTGCTAGTCAGAGTAGGAATCGCAGGATAGCTCAGATGAATACGTGGCTTGAGCAGTGGTGCAGCAGGGAGTGATTCAAATTCCTGGGGCATTGGAACCAGTTCTGGGGGAGGTGGGACCAGTACAAACCGGATGGTCTGCACCTAGGCAGGACCAGAACCAATGTCCTAGGGGGAGTGTTTGCTAGTGCTGTTGAGGAGGAGTTAAACTAATATGGCAGGGGGATGGGAACCAATGCAGGGAGACAGAGGGAAACAAAAAGGAGACAAAAGCAAAAGACAGAAAGGAGATGAGTAAAAGTGGAGGGCAGAGAAACCCAAGGCAAAAAACAAAAAGGCCCACTGAACGTAAAGGGGCTGCAGGAGGGGTCAAAACTAAAAATCATGGTTTAAAAACTAGTATTAAAACACTCTACCTAAACGCATGCAGCATTCGAAATAAAGTAAATGAGTTGACGGCACAAATCATTACAAATGGGTATGATTTGGTGGCCATTACAGAAACGTGGTTGCAGGGTGGCCAAGACTGGGAATTAAACATACAAGAGTACTGACGATTCGGAAAGATAGACAAGAAGGGAAAGGAGGTAGGGTAGCTCTGTTAATAAAGGAAGATATCAGGGCAGTTGTGAGAGATGATATTGGCTCCAATGAACAAAATGTTGAATCATTGTGGGTGGAGATTAGAGATAGTAAGAGGAAAAAGTCACTGGTCGGCAAAGTTTATAGGCCCCCAAATAATAACTTCACGGTGGGGCGGGCAATAATCAAGGGAATAATTGAGGCATGTGAAAAAGGAACGGCAGTAATCATGGGGGATTTTAACCTCCATATCAATTGGTCAAATCAAATCGCACGGGGTAGCCTTGAGGAGGAATTCATAGAATGCATACGGGATTGTTTCTTAGAACAGTATGTTACAGAACCTACAAGGGAGCAAGCAATCTTAGATCTGGTCCTGTGTAATGAGACAGGAATAATAAACGATCTCCGAGTGAAAGATCCTCTTGGAATGAGTGATCACAGTATGGTTGAATTTGTAATACAGATTGAGGGTGATGAAGTTGTGTCAGAAACGATCATACTATGCTTAAACAAAGGGGACTACAGTGGGATGAGGGCAGAGTTGGCTAAAGTAGACTGGAAACACAGACTAAACGGTGGCACAATTGAGGAACAATGGAGGACTTTTAAGGAGCTCTTTCATCGTGCACAACAAAAATATATTCCAGTGAAAAAGAAGGGCGGTAAGAGAAGGGATAACCAGCCGTGGATAACCAAGGAAATAAAGGAGAGTATCAAATTAAAAACCAATGCGTATAAGGTGGCCAAGGTTAGTGGGAAAATAGAAGATTGGGAACATTTTAAACGACAACAGAGAATGACGAAGAAAGCAATAAAGAAAGGAAAGATAGTTTACGAAGGTAAACTTGCACAAAACATAAAAACAGATCATAAAAGCTTTTACAGATATATAAAACGGATAAGAGTGACAAAAGTAAATGTTGGTCCCTTAGAAGATGAGAAGGGGGATTTAATAATGGGAAATGTGGAAATGGCTGAGACCTTAAACAATTATTTTGCTTCGGTCTTCACAGTGGAAGACACAGAAACCATGCCAGAAATTGCTGGTCACAGGAATGTGGGAAGGGAGGACCTTGAGACAATCACTATCACTAGGGGGGTAGTGCTGGACAGTCTAATGGGACTCAAGGTAGACAAGTCCCCTGTTCCTGATGAAATGCATCCCAGGGTATTAAAAGAGATGGCGGAAGTTATAGCAGATGCATTCGTTATAATCTACCAAAATTCTCTGGATTCTGGGGAGGTACCAGCGAATTGGAAAGCAGCTAATGTAACGCCTCTGTTTAAAAAAGGGGGCAGACAAAAGGCAGGTAACTATAGGCCGGTTAGTTTAACATCTGTAGTGGGGAAAATGCTTGAAACTATCATTAAGGAAGAAATAGCGGGACATCTAGATAGGAATAGAGCAATCAAGCAGACACAGCATGGATTCATGAAGGGGAAATCATGTTCAACTAATTTACTGGAATTTTTTGAGGATATAACGAGCATGTTGGATAGAGGTGTACCAATGGATGTGGTGTATTTAGATTTTCAAAAGGCATTCGATAAGGTGCCACACAAAAGGTTATTGCAGAAGATAAAGGTACGCGGAGTCAGTGGAAATGTATGAGCATGGATAGAGAATTGGCTGGCTAACAGAAAGCAGAGAGTCGGGATAAATGGGTCCTTTTCGGGATGGAAATCGGTGGTTAGTGGTGTGCCACAGGGATCGGTGCTGGGACCACAACTGTTTACAATACACATAGATGACCTGGAAGAGGGGACAGAGTGTAGTGTAACAAAATGTGCAGATGACACAAAGATGAGTGGGAAAGCGGGTTGTGTAGAGGACACAGAGAGGCTGCAAAGAGATTTAGATAGGTTAAGCGAATGGGCTAAGGTTTGGCAGATGGAATACAATCTCAGAAAGTGTGAGGTCATCCACCTTGGGAAAAAAAACAGTAAAAGGGAATATTATTTGAATGGGGAGAAATTACAACATGCTGCGGTGCAGAGGGACCTGGGGGTCCTTGTGCATGAATCCCAACAAGTTAGTTTGTAGGTGCAACAGTTAATCAGGAAGGCGAATGGAATGTTGGCCTTCATTGTGAGAGGGATGGAGTACAAAAGCAGGGAGGTCCTGCTGCAACTGTATAGGGTATTGCTGAGGCCACATCTGGAGTACTGCGTGTAGTTTTGGTCACCTTACTTAAGGAAGGATATACTAGCTTTGGAGGAGGTACAGAGACGATTCACGAGGCTGATTCCGGAGATGATGGGGTTAACTTATGATGATAGATTGAGTAGACTGGGTCTTTACTCGTTGGAGTTCAGAAGGATGAGGGGTGATCTTATAGAAAGATTTAAAATAATGAAAGGGATAGACAAGATAGAGGCAGAGAGGTTGCTTCCACTGGTCGGGGAGACTAGAACTAGGGGGCACAGCCTCAAAATACAGGGGAGCCAATTTAAAACCAAGTTGAGAAGGAATTTCTTCTCCAACAGTGTTGTGAATCTGTGGAATTCTCTGCCCACGGAAGCAGTTGAAGCTAGCTCATTGAATGTATTCAAGTCACAGATAGATAGATTTTTAACCAATAACGGAATTAAGGGTTACGGGTAGCGGGCGGGTAAGTGGAGCTGAGTCCACGGCCAGATCAGCCATGATCTTGTTGAATGGCGGAGCAGGCTCGAGGGGCTAGATGGCCTACTCCTGTTCCTAATTCTTATGTTCTTATGTTAGAAATAGTGGATGCATTTGTGATCATTTTCCAACAGTCTATCGACTCTGGATCAGTTCCTATGGACTGGAGGGTAGCTAATGTAACACCACTGCTTAAAAAAGGAGGGAGCGGGAAAACAGATAATTAAAGACCAGTTAGCCTGACATCAGTATTGCCGAAAATGTTGGAATCAATTATTAAAGATGAAATAGCAGCACATTTGGAAAGCAGTGACAGGATCGGTCCAAGTCAGCATGGATTTATGAAAGGGAAATCATGCTTGACAAATCTTCTGGAATTTTTTGAGGATGTAACTAGTAGAATGGACAAAGGAGAACGAGTGGATGTGGTGCATTTGGATTTTCAAAAGGCTTTTGAAAAGGTCCCACACAAGAGATTGGTGTGCAAAATCAAAGCACATGTTATTGGGGGTAATGTACTGACGTGGATAGAGAACTGTTTGGCAGACAGGAAGCAGAGAGTCGGGATAAACGGGTTCTTTTCAGAATGGCAGGCAGTGACTAGTGGAGTGCCACAGAGCTCAGTGCTGGGACCCCAGCTCTTTACAGTATACATTTATGATTTAGATGAAGGAATTGAGTTTATATCTCCAAGTTTGTAGATGACACTAAACTGGGTGGCGGTGTGAGCTGTGAGGAGGACGCTAAAAGGCTGCAGGGTGACTTGGACAGGTTAGGTGAATGGGCCAATACATGGCAGATGCAGTATAATGTGGATAAATGTGAGGTTATCCACTTTGGGGGCAAAAACACGAAGGCAGAATATTATCTGAATGGCGGCAGATTAGGAAACGGGGAGGTGCAACGAGACCTGGGTGTCATGGTTCATCAGTCATTGAAAGTTGGCATGCAGGTACAGCAGGCAGTGAAGACGGCAAATGATATGTTGACCTTCATATCTAGGGGATTTGAGTGTAGGAGCAGGGAGGGCTTACTGCAGTTGTACAGGGCCATGGTGAGGCCTCACCTGTAATATTGTTTTCAGTTTTGGTCTCCTAATCTGAGGTTCTTGCTATTAAGGGAGTGCAGCAAAGATTCACCAGACTGATTTCCGGGATGGCAGGACTGACATATGAGAAGAGACTGGATCAACTGGGCCTTTATTCACTGGAGTTTAGAAGGATGAGAGGGGATCTCATCGAAAGTTATAAGATTCTGATGGGACTGGAGAGGTTAGATGTGGGAAGAATGTTCCTGATGATGGGAAGTTCAGAACCAGGGGACACCGTCTTCGGATAAGGAGTAGGCCATTTAGGTCTGAGATGAGGAGAAACTTCTTCACTCAGAGAGTTGTTCACCTGTGGAATTCCCTACCGCAGAGAGTTGTTGATGCCAGTTCATTGGATATATTCAAGATGGAGTTAGATATGGCTCTTACGGCTAAAGTGATCAAGGGTTATGGAGAGAAAGCAGGAAAGGGGTACTGAGGTGAATGATCAGTCATGATCTTATTGAATGGTGGTGCAGGCTCGAAGGGCCGAATGGCCTACTCCTGCACCTATTTTCTATGTTTCTATGTTTCTATGAATTCCTCCAGTTGGCCCAAGGGGGCCCAGGAGTGGGACACCCAGGGCTGGAGACTACCTGGCAAAGGGTAGAACAGGCAGGGTGGTGGCTGTAACGAGAGAGGATGTGCACGATTTTTGCGCAGACTCTCTGGTGTGCGCAGCGAACAATGCCGATCCGCAGCGTAGGAAGGTTTCGTTGGGATACACGAGAAGGGTAGAGGGACCATGGCAGTCAGTACAGATCGATTACATCACAAAGCGGGGGTACAAGTCCTGTTTGGCCTTGTAGACGTGTTCTCCAAGTGGGTGGAAGCCTTCCCTTGCTGATCAGCCACAGCATTGGCGACGGCAAGGATTTTGCTAAGGGAAATATTCTCCAGGTGGGGACTGCCACAGGTCGTGGATTCTGACCAAAGGAGCCACTTCACGGGGCAAGTCATGCAGGCCACCTTGAAGGTTCTGGGAATAGAGGGTAAATGGCATGTGGCTCACAAACCACAGTCATCGGGGGTTGTGGAGGAACTTAATGGGAACATCAAAGAGAGGCTGCGGAAGGAAACAGGGCCATCCCCAAAAAGGTGGGATGAGGATCTGCCGTTAATTTTGATGGGGGCCGAGCCAGGAGCACAGGGTACTTCCTCCCCACATGGGCTCATGATCGGGAGGGTCATGCGCTTGCCCAACCATGTTCTGCATCGGTTCTCACCGAAGATCAAGTGAGAGAAGTAAACCGGGATAAGTTTGTCAAGAATCTGTATGAGAGGTTGAAGCAGATTCATTGGCAGGAAGCCAGTAACATGGGGAACAAGCACTGGAATAATCGGTTGCTGCTCGAGCCCCAGAGAACGCACGAGTGGAAGGTAGGGGACCAGGTGATGGTACGAAACTACGCTTGTGTAGGGACGTTTGAGCCACTGTATATGAGACCTTACAGTATAGTGGATAAGGCAAGCCCCATGGTTTACGCGGTTAAACTTCCAAGGCACACAAAGTAGTTCCACGTGAACCAGTGTACGTTGTTTAACCTGGGGGAAAGTGTAAGGAAAGGCAAGAAACACCAAGGCTCTGTAAACAGCATGGTGAACATGGGTCTTCCTCCCATAATTTGGGACAGTGAGGACTCCGTAGTGGCGGATATAAGAAGGAGCAGCAGGATCCCACGGCCAAGGGCGGCTCATAGAAACATAGAAACATAGAAAATAGGTGCAGGAGCAGGCCATTCAGCCCTTCTAGCCTGCACCGCCATTCAATGAGTTCATGGCTGAACATGAAACTTCAGTACCCCCTTCCTGCTTTCTCGCCATACCCCTTGATCCCCCGAGTAGTAAGGACTTCATCTAACTCCATTTTGAATATATTTAGTGAATTGGCCTCAACTACTTTCTGTGGTAGAGAATTCCACAGGTTCACAACTCTCTGGGTGAAGAAGTTTCTCCTCATCTCGGTCCTAAATGGCTTACCCCTTATCCTAAGACTGTGACCCCTGGTTTTGGACTTCCCCAACATTGGGAACATTCTTCCTGCATCTAACCTGTCTGAACCCATCAGAATTTTAAACGTTTCTATGAGGTCCCCTCTCATTCTTCTGAACTCCAGTGAATACAAGCCCAGTTGATCCAGTCTTTCTTGATAGGTCAGGCCCACCATCCCGGGAATCAGTCTGGTGAATCTTCGCTGCACTCCCTCAATAGCAAGAATGTCCTTCCTCAAGTTAGGAGACCAAAACTCTACACAATACTCCAGGTGTGGCCTCACCAAGGCCCTGTACAACTGTAGCAACACCTCCCTGCCCCTGTACTCAAATCCCCTCGCTATGAAGGCCAACATGCCATTTGCTTTCTTAACCGCCTGCTGTACCTGCATGCCAACCTTCAATGACTGATGTACCATGACACCCAGGTCTCGTTGCACCTTCCCTTTTCCTAATCTGTCACCATTCAGATAATAGTCTGTCTCTCTGTTTTTATCATCAAAGTGGATAACCTCACATTTATCCACATTATACTCCATCTGCCATGCATTTGCCCACTCACCTAACCTATCCAAGTCACTCTGTAGCCTCATAGCATCCTCCTTGCAGCTCACACTGCCACCCAACTTAGTGTCATCCGCAAATTTGGAGATAATACATTTAATCCCCTCGTCTAAATCATTAATGTACAATGTAAACAGCTGGGGCCCCAGCACAGAACCTTGCGGTACCCCACTAGTCACTGGCTGCCATTCTGAAAAGTACCCATTTACTCCTACTCTTTGCTTCCTGTCTGACAACCAGTTCTCAATCCACGTCAGCACACTACCCCCAATCCCATGTGCTTTAACTTTGCACATTAATCTCTTGTGTGGGACCTTGTCGAAAGCCTTCTGAAAGTCCAAATATACCACATCAACTGGTTCTCCTTTGTCCACTTTACTGGAAACATCCTCAAAAAATTCCAGAAGATTTGTCAAGCATGATATCTTTTCACAAATCCATGCTGACTTGGACCTATCATGTCACCATTTTCCAAATGCGCTGCTATGACATCCTTAATAATTGATTCCATCATTTTACCCACTACCGATGTCAGGCTGACCGGTCTATAATTCCCTGTTTTCTCTCTCCCTCCTTTTTTAAAAAGTGGGGTTACATTGGCTACCCTCCACTCGATAGGAACTGATCCAGAGTCAATGGAATGTTGGAAAATGACTGTCAATGCATCCGCTATTTCCAAGGCCACCTCCTTAAGTACTCTGGGATGCAGTACATCAGGCCCTGGGGATATATCCGCCTTCAATCCCATCAATTTCCCCAACACAATTTCCCGACTAATAAAGATTTCCCTCAGTTCCTCCTCCTTACTAGACCCTCTGACCCCTTTTATATCCGGAAGGTTGTTTGTGTCCTCCTTAGTGAATACCGAACCAAAGTACTTGTTCAATTGGTTTACCATTTCTTTGTTCCCCGTTATGACTTCTCCTGATTCTGACTGCAGGGGACCTACGTTTGTCTTTACTAACCTTTTTCTCTTTACATATCTATAGAAACTTTTGCAATCCACCTTAATGTTCCCTGCAAGCTTCTTCTCGTACTCCATTTTCCCTGCCCTAATCAAACCCTTTGTCCTCCTCTGCTGAGTTCTAAATTTCTCCTAGTCCCCGGGTTCGCTGCTATTTCTGGCCAATTTGTATGCCACTTCCTTGGCTTTAATACTATCCCTGATTTCCCTAGATAGCCACAGTTGAGCCACCTTCCCTTTTTTATTTTTACGTCAGACAGGAATGTACAATTGTTGTCATTCATCCATGCGGTCTCTAAATGTCTGCCATTGCCCATCCACAGTCAACCCCTTAAGTATCATTCGCCAATCTATCCCAGCCAATTTACGCCTCATACCTTCAAAGTTACCCTTCTTTAAGTTCTGGACCATGGTCTCTGAAATTACTGTTTCATTCTCCATCCTAATGCAGAATTCCACCATATTATGGTCACTCTTCCCCAAGGGGCCTCGCACAATGAGATTGCTAATTAATCCTCTCTCATTACACAACACCCAGTCTAAGATGGCCTTCCCCCTAGTTGGTTCCTCGACATATTGGTCTAGAAAACCATCCCTTATGCACTCCAGGAAATCCTCCTCCACCGTATTGCTTCCAGTTTGGTTAGCCCAATCTATGTGCATATTAAAGTCACCCATTATAACTGCTGCACCTTTATTGCATGCACCCCTAATTTCCTGTTTGATGCCCTCCCCAACATCACTACTGTTTGGAGGTCTGTACACAACTCCCACTAACGTTTTTTGCCCTTTGGTATTCTGCAGCTCTACCCATATAGATTCCACATCATCCAAGCTAATGTCTTTCCTAACTATTACATTAATCTCCTCTTTAACCAGCAATGCTACCCCACCTCCTTTTCCTTTTATTCTATCCTTCCTGAATGTTGAACCCCTGGTTGTTGAGTTCCCAGCCCTGATCATCCTGGAGCCACGTCTCCGTAATCCCAATCACATCATACTTGTTAACATCTATTTGCACAGTTAATTCATCCACCTTATTACAGAAAAATCCTTGCATTAAGACACAAAGCCTTCAGGCTTGTTTATTTAACACTCTTTGTCCTTTTAGAATTTTGCTGTACAGTGGCCCTTTTAGTTCTTTGCCTTGGGTTTCTCTGCCCTCCACTTTTCCTCATCTCCTTTCTGTCTTTTGCTTTTGCCTCCTTTTTGTCTCCCTCTGTCTCCCTGCATTGGTTCCCATCCCCCTGCCATATTAGTTTAATTCCTCCCCAACAGCACTAGCAAACACTCCCCCTAGGACATTGGTTCCGGTCCTGCCTAGGTGCAGACCGTCCGGTTTGTACTGGTCCCACCTCCCCCAGAACCGGTTCCAATGCCCCAGGAATTTGAATCCCTCCCTGCTGCACCACTGCTCAAGCCACGTATTCATCTGCGCTATCCTACGATTCCTACTCTGACTAGCATGTGGCACTTTTAGCAATCCCGAGATTACTACTTTTGAGGTCCTACTTTTTAATTTAGCTCCTAGCTCCTTAAATTTGTTTCGTAGGACCTCATCCCTTTTTTTACCTATGTCGTTGGTACCAATGTGCACCACGACAACTGGCTGTTCTCCCTCCCATTTCAGAATGTCCTGCACCCGCTCCGAGACATCCTTGACCCTTGCACCAGGGAGGCAACATACCATCCTGGAGTCTCGGTTGCGGCCGCAGAAACGCCTATCTATTCCCCTCACCATTGAATCCCCTATCACTATCGCGCTCCCACTCTTTTTCCTGCCCTCCTGTGCAGCAGAGCCAGCCACAATGCCATGAACTTGGCTGCTGCTGCCCTCCCCTGATGAGTCATCCCCCCCAACAGTACTCAAAGCAGTGTATCTGTTTTGCAGGGGGATGACCACAGGGGACCCCTGCACTACCTTCCTTGCACTACTCTTCCTGCTGGTCTTCCATTCCCTATCTGGCTGTGGACCCTTTTCCGGCACCCACACCGACCAGGAGCTGTGAAGGCCCAGGCAAGAAGCGCCCTAGCGGGGCCACCCGGCGCCACGGGTGGTATTGTACATAGTTTCCTTTTAAAGAGTTTTGGTTCGTTGTAATGAAGCCAGGCCTGTGGAGGTAGACCCTCTTACAGCAAGGTGCTTGTTAGTTTGGTTTTGCAGGAAGCCAAGGACGGAATGGAGACAGCCCTGAGACTGAGCATAATTTGGATGTTAGCCGGAACAGGGCACAGCAAGAGAGGAGATAACGATTTGTCCTTCCTCTACGGCTGTACTGGGAAGAACAGACCCAACATGACACGGACGGGTAGGACACGGGACACGGACGGGATAGCAGCCTACGAGGGAAGGTGGCTCGGATGGCTGGGGTCGAATTTGACAAAATACTCCAGCCACGCCAGTATCATATATGGGGAGACTTCCATACCGTGTCCCAGACTGAAGGTCACAGCCACACGGGTTAGGGTGACTGAGGGCAAGCGCGTATGCTTGAAGTGCAAGGGACACATTTCCCTGGGACAGTGGTGGTGGCTCAGGAAATTGAATCAGGACATGGGGAGAGACTAGGGAACAATACGTACCGACAGATTACGGGGACACAGGGAGGAGTGGAAGTGTGCTGGGACAAGTGGTGGAAGGAGGAACAGGGAATTTATGTGTGTATGTGGGGGTCGGAGCGGATCTGCCCAGCGGGTGTGTCGATTGCCTTTTCGAGGCATTGGCAGGATGCCGGGGCTGGGATCAGATGGGATCGGAGTATGGACTCCTGCATGATCCCAGACCCTCCCAACACAATAAATTCCACGGAGTTTGTCGCACACAAGAGGAAGCCCCTGCCTACAGCCCCACCGGTACAGGTGACAAAAGTTAGGTGTCCTGCCACCACACCAGGCCCAGGGAATGGTTTAGTTTTAGTCCCGACCGGGAAGGTTCTATTCCAGGGGATGCATCACGTGGTCACGTTGGTCATTTTAAACTGAACCGGGGTACATCTGCCCGAGTGGTGTCCAAAAGAAACTAAGCAGCTGTATGAGGCCCTCATTAAAGAAATGTTCTGCTAGTTCTTTGAACTCAGTTATAGGGATGTGAGTCGGTAAAAGTTGTACGACATGGGAGTTATTATGTATGTAGGTACCTTTTGTAATGACTCCACGAGGCAGGATATGGGACTTAAACTGTGTAGTTTGTTGTCCTTTATTTGCAGCTCCTCAAGTGAGGACACCAAGCTGTGAGCTTCCTTTTATACTGGGTTACCTGCAGTGTGCATACATAACAGGAGTGTACGATAACGTTAGCCCGGGAAGACAGAGGCAAAGGGTGCTCAATGATGTCACGATGGCATTTAGTGCGGGTACATCCCTCGTCAATAGTATGGACGACGTGCAGCTGCCGATGCAGGTTCGTGGTTTAGAGGACCAGCTGCAGAGGATCCTGAGGGAAGGGAACGAAGTGGTAGGGTCGGAGCTAAAGGAGGACCAGGCAATGACTATTCACTTAAAGGAGGTCATCGCGGAGCTGGAGACACATGCTAAAACGGTTAATGAATTAATACGGGAGGACAGGAATGCATCGGCATAGGCAGCCATGAATGAAGTGTGCATGTTGTGCGGTGCCTGGTTGCTAGGCAATGGACGCAGTAATTTGGAGGACCTCCAACAAGGTCGCGTCCTATCGTGGGTCAGCAACTGGCATCTCGCAGCGCTCAGCCCGTATCATAATTCGATGAGTCTGTGTCAGCTCCATTTAGCTTCCGAAGCCTAACCAGTCCCAGTGGATTGCGGTCGGTCCAACCACTCGTTTATGGGGATTGTGTTGTGTATACCGGTGATGGGCGGGACACCACAGCCAGCGCCGGTATACAGAGTGGAAAACATTGGCATCTTACGGGAGGGGGTGCACGAGCGGTACCATGGAGCCCCACCATTTGTACTAAAGTGGGACCACGCCATGACCGGCACTGACTTCTAGGGGTGCCAGGGCAGGGGCGCACACGTCATATTGTGTCCCCAGCACTTGAAAGCGTTCGATCGGACAGAGTGCGGGTTTGAATCAGAGAGTGCAGAGCCTATTAATTGTACCATGATGGTGATGGCCCAGAGCCACATTCCACCTCAGGTAGCATATGCAGGCAACAGGACATACTGCGTCATGACAAGCATGGACCAGTACCGGGTGCACTCCGACACTTGGTGTCCAGTCACCGACACGACTTTCTGCTTGAAACCCCACAGCAAAGTTCAAGTGGTCCAAGAGGGCACCCTTCCAATCCCAGAGCCACCCATGGTACTCATAGAAACATAGAAACATAGAAAATAGGTGCAGGAGTAGGCCATTCGGCCCATCTAGCCTGCACCGCCATTCAATGAGTTCATGGCTGAACATGAAACTTCAGTACTCCATTCCTGCTTTCTCGCCATACCCCTTGATCCCCCTAGTAGTAAGGACTTCATCTAACTCCTTTTTGAATATATTTAGTGAATTGGCCTCAACAACTTTCTGTGGTAGAGAATTCCACAGGTTCACCAATCTCTGGGTGAAGAGGTTTCTCCTCATCTCGGTTCTAAATGGCTTACCCCTTATCCTTAGACTGTGACCCCTGGTTCTGGACTTCCCCAACATTGGGAACATTCTTCCTGCATCCAACCTGTCTAAACCCATCAGAATTTTAAATGTTTCTATGAGGTCCCCTCTCATTCTTCTGAACTCCAGTGAATACAAGCCCAGTTGATCCAGTCTTTCTTGATAGGTCAGTCCCGCCATCCCGGGAATCAGTCTGGTAAACATTCGCTGCACTCCCTCAATAGCAAGAATGTCCTTCCTCAAGTTAGGAGACCAAAACTGTACACAATACTCCAGGTGTGGCCTCACCAAGGCCCTGTACAACTGTAGCAACACCTCCCTGCCCCTGTACTCAAATACCCTCGCTATGAAGGCCAACATGCCATTTGCTTTCTTAACCGTCTGCTGTACCTGCATGCCAACCTTCAATGACTGATGTACCATGACACCCAGGTCTCGTTGCACCTCCCCTTTTCCTAATCTGTCACCATTCAGATAATAGTCTGTCTCTCTGTTTTTACCACCAAAGTGGATAACCTCACATTTATCCACATTATACTTCATCTGCCATGCATTTGCCCACTCACCTAACCTATCCAAGTCACTCTGCAGCCTCATAGCATCCTCCTCGCAACTCACACTGCCACCCAACTTAGTGTCATCCGCAAATTTGGAGATACTACATTTAATCCCCTCATCTAAATCATTAATGTACAGTGTAAACAGCTGGGGCCCCAGCACAGAACCTTGCGGTACCCCACTAGTCACTGCCTGCCATTCTGAAAAGTCCCCATTTACTCCTACTCTTTGCTTCCTGTCTGACAACCAGTTCTCAATCCATGTCAGCACACTACCCCAAATCCCATGTGCTTTAACTTTGCACATTAATTTCTTGTGTGGGACCTTGTCGAAAGCCTTCTGAAAGTCCAAATATACCACATCAACTGGTTCTCCCTTGTCCACTCTACTGGAAACATCCTCAAAAAATTCCACAAGATTTGTCAAGCATGATTTCCCTTTCACAAATCCATGCTGACTTGGACCTATCATGTCACCTCTTTCCAAATGCGCTGCTATGACATCCTTAATAATTGATTCCATCATTTTACCCACTACCGATGTCAGGCTGACCGTTCTATAATTCCGTTTTCTCTCTCCCTCCGTTTTCTAAAAGTGGGGTTACATTGGCAACCCTCCACTCGATAGGAACTGATCCAGAGTCAATGGAATGTTGGAAAATGACTGTCAATACATCCGCTATTTCCAAGGCCACCTCCTTAAGTACTCTGGGATGCAATCCATCAGGCCCTGGGGATTTATCGGCCTTCAATCCCATCAATTTCCCCAACACAATTTCCTGACTAATAACGATTTCCCTCAGTTCCTCCTCCTTACTAGACCCTCTGACCTCTTTTATATCCGGAAGGTTGTTTGTGTCCTCCTTAGTGAATATCGAACCAAAGTACTTGTTCAATTAGTCCGTCATTTCTTTGTTCCCCGTTATGACTTCCCCTGATTCTGACTGCAGGGGACCTACGTTTGTCTTTACTAACCTTTTTCTCTTTACATATCGAGAGAAACTTTTGCAATCCGTCTTAATGTTCCCTGCAAGCTTCTTCTCGTACTCCATTTTCCCTGCCCTAATCAAACCCTTTGTCCTCCTCTGCTGAGTTCTAAATTTCTCCCAGTCCCCGGGTTCGCTGCTATTTCTGGCCAATTTGTATGCCACTTCCTTGGCTTTAATACTATCCCTGATTTCCCTTGATAGCCACGGTTGAGCCACCTTCCCTTTTTTATTTTTACGCCAGACAGGAATGTACAATTGTTGTAGTTCATCCATGCGGTCTCTAAATGTCTGCCATTGCCCATCCACAGTCAATCTCTTAAATATCATTCGCCAATCTATCCTAGCCAATTCACGCCTCATACCTTCAAAGTTACCCTTCTTTAAGTTCTGGACCATGGTCTCTGAATTAACTGTTGCATTCTCCATCCTAATGCAGAATTCCACCATATTATGGTCACTCTTCCCAAGGGGCCTCGCACAACGAGATTGCTAATTAATCCTCTCTCATTACACAACACCCAGTCTAAGATGGCCTCCCCCCTAGTTGGTTCCTCGACATATTGGTCTAGAAAACCATCCCGTATGCACTCCAGGAAATCCTCCTCCACCGTATTGCTTCCAGTTTGGTTAGCCCAATCTATGTGCATATTAAAGTCACCCATTATAACTGCTGCACCTTTATTGCATGCACCCCTAATTTCCTGTTTGATGCTCTCCCCAACATCACTACTACTGTTTGGAGGTCTGTACACAACTCCCACTAACGTTTTTTGCCCTTTGGTGTTCTGCAGCTCTACCCATTTTGATTCCACATCATCCAAGCTAATGTCCTTCCTAACTATTGCATTAATCTCCTCCTTAACCAGCAATGCTACCCCACCTCCTTTTCCTTTTATTCTATCCTTCCTGAATGTTGAATACCCCTGGATGTTGAGTTCCCAGCCCTGATCATCCTGGAGCCATGTCTCTGTACTCCCAATCACATCATATTTGTTAACATCTATTTGCACAGTTAATTCATCCACCTTATTACAGAAAAATCCTTGCATTAAGACACAAAGCCTTCAGGCTTGTTTTTTTAACACCCTTTGTCCTTTTAGAATTTTGCTGTACTGTGGCCCTTTGTTCTTTGCCTTGGGTTTCTCTGCCCTCCACTTTTACTCATCTCCTTTCTGTCCTTTGCTTTTGTCTCCTTTTTGTTTCCCTCTGTCTCCCTGCATTGGTTCCCATCCCCCTGCCATATTAGTTTAACTCCTCCCCAACAGCACTAGCAAACACTCCCCCTAGGACATTGGTTCCGGTCCTGCCCAGGTGCAGACCATCCGGTTTGTACTGGTCCCACCTCCCCCAGAACCGGTTCTAATGCCCCAGGAATTTGAATCCCTCCCTGCTGCACCACTGCTCAAGCCACGTATTCATCTGCGCTATCCTGCGATTCCTACTCTGACTAGCACGTGGCACTGGTAGCAATCCCGAGATTACTACTTTTGAGGTCCTACTTTTTAATTTAGCTCCGAGCTCCTTAAATTCGTTTCGTAGGACCTCATCCCTTTTTTTACCTATGTCGTTGGTACCAATGTGCACCACGACAACTGGCTGTTCTCCCTCCCTTTTTATAATGTCCTGCACCCGCTCCGAGCCATCCTTGATCCTTGCACCAGGGAGGCAACATACCATCCTGGAGTCTCGGTTGCGGCCGCAGAAATGCCTATCTATTCCCCTCACCATTGAATCCCCTATCACTATTGCTCTCCCACTCTTTTTCCTGCCCTCCTGTGCAACAGAGCCAGCCACGGTGTCATGAACTTGGCTGCTGCTGCCCTCCCCTGATGAGTCATCCCCCCCAACAGTACCCAAAGCAGTGTATCTGTTTTGCAGGGGGATGACCACAGGGAATCCCTGCACTACCTTCCTTGCACTGCTCTTCCTGCTGATCTTCCATTCCCTATCTGGCTGTGGACCCTTTACCTGCGGTACGACCAACTCTCTACACGTGCTACTCACGTCATTCTCAGCATCGTGGATGCTCCAGAGTGAATCCATCCTCAGCTCCAACTCTGCAACGCGGTCTGTCAGGAGCTGGAGGCAGATACACTTCCCGCACACGTAGTTGTCAGGAACACTGGTGTCGTCCCTGAGTTCCCACATGGTACAGGAGGAGCATAACACATGACCGAGCTGTCCTGCCATGACTTAACCCTTTGATAATCACGGTGAACGACACAATCCATAATCTGCAGCAGTACATCACACAGTTCGGATATCAGATTCCTTTTCTGCCCAAACACCTCACAACGTTAATAAAAGCCATTGAGCTCTCGCAGAAACATTATTTAACATTGGAACAGACAAACCGGAACACAGGGGAGGAAATTAAAGGGATAAATTACCTGCCCTGGTGGGACATTGGTTTGAATGTGGAAGTTCCTCCGTGGATCCGGATTTGCTCACACACACTTGTAATTGTACAGTTTCTCATTGTCAAGTATTTGTTGCGGCTGTCTTGCAAAAGGCGAAGCAAGGCGCTCCGAGGTCGGTGGGAGACCTTGGTTAAAGGCTGAACCTGAATGTTTTTCTCCGTAAATATGTTGTACGAATGTGTTTGTGTTGTATTTTAAGGGATGTATTCAGGGTGTTGAACAGAAAAGTATATAGGGTTGGTTGGCTATGATGTGTTTTCACCAGCGGATGTTTGATATTCCAGAAGGATTCTTGAAATATCATTAGGGGGGACTGTAAGAATTCGGCGAAAGCATCGACAGCAAAAGCATAAACATTTGGACTTATACTTTGGGACTTTAAGTTTTGGAACTTTGCTGTTACTGCAGAAGGGCAGACAGCCTGATGTGGAACAGGTCCAAACATGTCCTACATGAATACACATCAGGTGGGCAGGAATTAATGGCTGAAATGGCAGGAAGATGGTTGATGGAGAGGGTGGGGGGGAGGAGGGGAGGTGGGGGTGGCGTTTGTCATGGAATCAGTGAGAGATCAAGAAGATTGGTCGGTGCTCAAGACACAAAGGTAGCTTTTCAACCACTCAGATGTGTTGGAGCTTTAGCCAGGTACAGCCCAATTGACAAAGACACCGGCCGAAAAGGTGTCTCTTTTGCTCTTTCAGTTGCACTGCCTCAGGAGAAGGACTGATTTTTGGCATGAAGAATTTAGAAGCATTTTGCAGGTATAAGAGAGGCAGTATCGGCTGCCATCTCTCGCTCTCTCTCTCTCCTCTTCTATTCTTACTTGCTTCATTCAACGCACCAGGACTGAGCACTCTGTCTGGGACGGAGAGAAGAAACACCATCTACAAGCAAAGAGAACCTTCCTATTTCGACTGGGAAGCTGACCTTGAGACTGGACTTGAATATCACAGGTTGGTAGAGAACCAGAAGATACGCCTCATCGGGAGAAGCAGCGAGTAAGCCAGAAGGGTAATTGGTGAGCACTTATTCCAGCCTACATATCTTAAAGACCATCACATAGTATGAAGGGGGAGAGGGAGGGTGAACAGCCAGTTGTCGTGGTGCAAAAAGGTACCAACGATATAGGTAAAAAATGGGACGAGGCCTACAAGCTGAATTTAGGGATCTAGGAGTTAAAAAGAAGAACTTCAAAGGTAGTAATCTCAGGATCGCTACCAGTACCACGTGCTAGTCAGAGTAGAAATTGCAAGATAGCTAAGATGAATATGTGGCTTGAGGAATTGTGCAAAAGGAAGGGATTCAATTTCCTGGGACATTGGAGCCGGTTCTGGGGGAGGTGGGACCAGTACAAACCGAATGGTCTGCACCTGGGCAGGACCGGAACCAATGTCCAAGAGGAAGTGTTTGCTAGTACTGTTGCGGAGAGGTTAAACTAATATGGCATGGGGATGGGAACCTATGCAGGGAGACAAAGGGAAGTTGAATGGGGGCAGAAGCAAAAGATAGAAAGAAGAAAAGTAAAAGTGGAGGGCAGAGAAACCCAAGGCAAAAATCAAAAAGGGCCACATTACAGCAAAATTCTAAAGGGGCAAAATGTGTTGAGGTAGACAAATTAACTGCACAGGCAGCTATTAACGGATATGTTATAATTGGCATGGAGACTTGGCTCCAGGGTGACCAAGGCTGGGAATTCAACATCCAGGGGTATTCTATATTCAGGAAGGATAGACAGAAAGGAAAAGGAGGTGGGGTAGTGTTGCTGGTTAAAGAGGAAATTAATTGTAAGGAAGGGCATTAGCTTGGATGATGTGGAATCTGTATGGGTAGAGCTGCGGAATACCAAAGGGCAGAAAATGCTCGTGGGAGTTGTGTACAGACCACTAAACAGTAGTAGTGAGGTTGGGGACAGCATCAAACAAGAAATTAGGGATGCATGCAATAAGGGTACAGCAGTCATCAAGGGCGACTTTAATCTACATATAGATTGGGCTAACTAAGCTGGCAGCAGTACAGTGGAGGAGGATTTCCTGGAGTGTATTAGGGATGGTTTTCCAGTCCAATATGGCGAGGAACCAACTAGAGGGCTAGCCATCCTAGACTGAGTGATGTGTAATGAGAAAGGACTAATTAGCAATCTTGTTGTGCGAGGCCCCTTGGGAAAGAGTGACCATAATATGGTAGAATTCTTTATTAAGGTGGAGAGTGACACAGTTAATTCAGAGACTAGGGTCCTGAACTTAGGTAAAGGTAACTTCGATGGTATGAGACGTGAATTGGCTAGAATAGACTGGCGAATGATACATAAAGTGTTGACGGTGGATAGGTAATGGCAAACATTTAAAGATCACATGGATGAACTTCAACAATTGTACATCCCGGTCTGGAGTAAAAATAAAACGGGGAAGGTGGCTCAACCGTGGCTAACAAGGGAAATTAAGGATAGTGTTAGATCTAAGGAAAAGGCATATTATTGGCCAGAAAAAGCAGCAAACCTGAGGACTAGGAGAAATTTAGAATTCAGCAGAGGAGGACAAAGGGTTTAATTAGGAGGGGGAAAATAGAGTATGAGAGGAAGCTTGCTGGGAATATAAAAACTGACTGCAAAAGCTTCGATAGATATGTGAAGAGAAAAAGATTAGTGAAAACAAGGGTATTTCCTTTGCAGTCAAAATCAGGTGAATTTATAATGGGGAACAAAGAAATGGCAGAACAATTGAACAAATACTTTGGATCTGTCTTCACTAAGGAAGACACAAATGACCTTCCAGAAATACAAGGGGACAAAGGGTCTAGTGAGAAGGAGGAACTGAAGGTAATCTTTATTAGTCAGGAAATTGTGTTAGGGAAATTGATGGGATTGAAGGCCGATAAATCCCCAGGGCCTGATAGTCTGCATCCCAGAGTACTTAAGGAAGTGGCCCTAGAAATAATGGATGCATTGGTGATCATTTTCCAGCAGTCTATCGACTTTGGATCAGTTCCTATGGACTGGAGGGTAGCTAATGTAACACCACTTTTTAAGAAAGGAGGGAGAGAGAAAACGGGGAATTATAGACTGGTTAGCCTGAGATTAGTGATGAGGAAAATGTTGGAATCAATTATTAAAGATGAAATAGCCGTGCATTTGGAAAGCAGTGACAGGATTGGTCCAAGTCAGCATGGATTTATGAAAGGGAAATCATGCTTGACAAATCTAGAATTTTTTGAGTATGTAATTAGTCGAGTGGACGGGGGAGAACCAGTGGATGTGGTGTATTTGGACTTTCAAAAGGCTTTTGACAAGGTCCCACACAAGAGATTAGTGTGCAAAATTAAAGCACATGGTACTGAGGGTAATGTATTGATCTAATGATAGAGAACTGGTTGGCAGACAGGAAGCAGAGAGTCGGGATAAACAGGTTCTTTTTAGAATGGCAAGGAGTGATTTGTGGGGTGCCACAGGGCTCAGTGCTGGGACCCCATCTATTTACAATCTACATCAATGATTTAGATGAAGGAATCCGTATTCAGATAACACTAAGCTGGGTGGCAGTGTGAGCTCGGAGGAGGATGCCAAGAGGCTGCAGGGTGAAGTGGACAGGTTCGGTGAGTGGGCAAATGCATGGCAGATGCAGTATAATGTGTATAAATGTGAGGTTATCCACTTTGGTGGCAAAAACACGAAGGCAGAATATTATCTGAATGGCGGCAGATTAGTAAAGGGGAGGTGCAATGAGACCTGGGTGTCATGGTACATCAGTCATTGAAAGTTGGCATGCAGGTACAGCAGGCGATGAAAAAGGCAAATGACATGTTGGCCTTCATAGCTAGGGGATTTGAGTATAGGAGTAGGGAGGTCTTGCTGCAGTTGTACAGGGCCTTGGTGAGGCCTCACCTGGAATATTGTGTTCAGTTTTGGTCTCCTAATCTGAGGAAGGACGTTCTTGCTATTGAGGGTGTGCAGCGAAGGTTCATCAGACTGATTCCCGGGATGGTAGGACTGACATATGAGGAGAGACTGGATCGACTGGGCCTGTATTCATTGGCGTTTAGAAGAATGAGAGGGGATCTCATTGAAACATAAAATTCTGACGGGACTGGACAGGTTAGATGCAGGAAGAATGTTCCCGATGTTGGGAAGTCTAGAACCAGGGGAGACAGTCTAAGGGTTATGGGTAAGCCAGTTAGGACCAAGGTGACAAGAAATTTCTTCACTCAGAGAGTTGTTAACCTGTGGCATTCTCTACCGCAGAGAGTTGTTGATGCCAGTTCGTTGGATATATTCAAGAGGGAGTTAGATATGGCCCTTACGGCTAAAGGGATCAAGGAGAAAAAGCAGGAAAGGGGTACTGAGGTGATGATCAGCCATGATCTTTTGAATGTTTCTATGTTTCTATGAAGGTGTGTATTGTGTCCCAACCAAGCCTTATGTGTTTAGTGGGGAGGTTTTTGCACAGATCTTAAGCGTATGCACAATTCTGTTGGACAGCTTCGCTGGTGCATTTTTGAATCCGAGCAGGGGTGTTTTGGACTTGGGTACTTTGCGTTAGGACAGGCCAGGATTGTGTGTTGTACTGTTTTTAACTGTTTTACATCATCAGGGTGTGTTTTACTGGGTGCAGGTGTGTGCTTTAACTTGAATAAAAGCATTGTGACGGTTGAGACCGAAAGATCTGGCTATAACTGTGTATTTCTGTTCACCACTATAATTCCGGTGTCTAGAACCGTTGTAAGGGGGGTGATTCTAAACCATCAAGGGCAAAACCACTTATGCCAGGAACAGATCGCCTGTCATTTGGATCTTGCATGGCTATTTTCTTTCAATTCCTATCTTAAAATCAAAGCATACTAAACATCTCAAAAGAAATCAATGCAATGCTACCTAATAAATGAATCAATAATGTTTTGTAGTTCCTATGTTGAATTTAGTGAATTGTAAAGATTTATTCTTCTGTAACAATAATATAAATTCTGAAAATTTGGGCTGCTAATTATCACTATCGATCCTACTGTTTGAACACAAAGATATTATCATTAATATTATGCATTTTACATATTCAGTGTTGTAACTATGCATTGTTTTTCATTGATAGTGTTTTGTCTTGGTTACTGTACAGGCAACTCTTATTTTTAAATTATTAGGCACCCAATAGCATTCATTTTATCTGTATAAGTGGTTTTGTATTGAGTACTGAGTCTCAAGTACACCTGGGTTGACCTGTATGGTTCTGATTGAGTGTCTTTATGTAGCTTCTGGTTTCTTGTGACAAAAATTGTTTTACAATAGCATCTTCATTTGTGAATTTCTTTCCTCCTTTTATTAAAAACTGAAATGTTTCAATTTTTGTATCAGTCTTTCTATGAGAGGATACGTTACGGAAACAAAAGTATTTTATTATTTTTCATCAAAAGGTGGGCTTTTTTGGAAAGCAAAACTTAGAAAAGGAATGGGGCAAAACAGGGCCTGCTTGTTCAAATAAACAACACAAATGTTCCTCAAGCCACATTCTAGCTTGTGGTCGAGCTGAAACTGGGCTTGCTGTAATTTATGGGAAGATGCTTGCAGTTGTGAACTACCTACATTGTGGCAGCCTGTTCTGAGGCTTCATCTACCCAAACTGTCCAATGGGATTACTGTAAACCTTCGCAGCGGCCTGCCAGCCACTGATCAGAAATTCATTTCCCTGGATATAAGATTGCTCTCTTCCTTCTGTCCTGTGATGACGGTGATTGCTGTCATTGTGTCAGACTATGTATTAGCATTTTTCTTACCCGTCCAGCTCATAATTAGTGAAAAAAACAGATGAATAGTAATTCCGTCAAAAACAGAAAACGCAGTGTTGCCCGTAATCGAGTAGTTTAAGGAACCCAGTTCAATAAATGTCAATGTCTGCTGCTGCTGTTAAACACACAACATAAAATAAACAGTTTTAATTTTTTTTGCTTATACTCTAACCCACATTTCATAATCAAATCATAATTTTCTTGTGTGTAAAAAAGCCCCATCGGAAGCCTTTTAAGCGCAGTGGATGAATTAACAGTGCTTGTAGCCTCCACATTAAGATTGTAGGCAGATAGTTTCAAGGACACGCTGAATTAATTGCAGGAGGCTGGTTAGCAGGAGGTTGCAGAGTGGCTTCTGAGCATCAGTTTGGGTCATATGTCTAGAGGCGATGGCTGTACATGCAACCCCTTTCTAGGTTACTATCTGATTCTAACTGGATGTACACTTTGAATAGGGCTGTTACAAAGAAGGGAAAACAACTGGTAAATATTCATAGTTTTTAACCATATTTATTAATAAATTGCAAAATCTGAATTATTTAGAGTGCAATTCTACATTATAATCTTCAACTTCCTTCTAATCCAGTTTCTGTGGTGCTCTAATTCATGCCACACATCACAAACACATTCCTTGTTGTCTCTGATGTCAAATATTTTATTACATAATTTTCAATGTTGATTTTGCACACATGATTAATGCTCTACAATTTATAGCACATGGCAGACTTCAGTTCAAATCTATATATATATATTATATATATATATACACATATTTGCCAACAACATTGGGTTAAAGAAGAAAACGAAAGGGTGTGAGTAATGACATTTACTATAGAGATGAAGGTAAATCCTCCAGTTGTGTTTTGTTTATCTGGAGTAATCTACAGGAACCCTAATTCTCCCTGCCATTAGGAGTGAACAAGCTGAGACCATTCTGACGTTTGAATTTGCACAGATTTACTATTAACAGCTCCTGATTTTCAT
The DNA here is from genome assembly GCF_044704955.1 of Pristiophorus japonicus. Taxonomy (NCBI): domain Eukaryota; kingdom Metazoa; phylum Chordata; class Chondrichthyes; family Pristiophoridae; genus Pristiophorus; species Pristiophorus japonicus. The sequence goes on along the minus strand of NC_091977.1, from coordinate 382,719,403 downwards.
CCATCCAATCTTATCCATCATATTTAATCATGCAAAAAGCAGCATTACTTTATCACAGCAGTTGAAAAGAAAGAAAGATTTACATTAGAATGAGTGACATAGGGGAAATATAAATTGAAAATAATCATCAAGTAAATTTAATATTTAGACTACAGCTCTATTGGTTTTGTAGTGCTCATTTAGAGCAATGATCTGTCAAAGTCCTAATGTTGAATTGATACGAGTCTTTCCTACAGAATCTCAATGCTTTTATATTCACACCTTAAATTGATATTCAGTTACAGAGGACATGCTAATTTCTTACATCAAAACAAAATTTAAAAGTGTGTTAACTGTGTCCTTAATTTTCGAAGAGGGTTGCACAGCTGTTTTTGCTGATGTGTGTTATGCATTCTGGTGCATTTGGCATGTCATTGCAAAATGGTGAAAAATCTGTATTAAACCTTGAAAAAAAAGCTGGTGGTGTAATGATGAGATGTCACATTGGGTCCTCAGTGACAGTGGTAATGACATTTGGGAATTATCTGATACTTATTGATATGTAATTTAAACAAATCATTATCGATTTTTTTCCCTCATGATAATTTTTCCTGTTGCCTACCTATCCAACAGACAATGTAGCCAATTTAAAGGGATTAATATTTTCATATGATCCTTCATTATTACTGTAGAATAATATTTATTTGATTGGTGAATACAGTGTGTGCTTAATAGTGTTGAATATGGTCAGTCCCAGAAATAATGTACGCCAGGGTTGGAGAGATAGCCTTTTTAAAGAATGAATGCATCATTGTTTTTTGAGACATCTCATCTATCAAATGATACCATGCAGTTATTTTTCAAGTAAATTCTTTTAAATACTTTATGATATAATTACTGCACTGTAGATAAAAATAGAAATGTTCTGCTCATTTAGCTGAATTGATTTAAAATATATATACATAATATAATTAATATAATATAATTAATATAACAAATATAATATAATATGATACATTCTGATGTCCATGTTGAGAATAGACAGGCATGTCCCACAGTTTCTGATCATTTAATTTTCTAAGCAAGGTTTTCATTTTCAGTGAGTCGTTCTATGAATGTGAGACGGTTCCTGAGGAAGAGTTGGAGACCTGGCTCTCACTTCCTTCTGGCCAGAGACAGAGAAATGCATATGTCCAGTAGATGTTTGATTTTTTTTTGCTGTTATTTTGTATTTTCTCTCATTTCCCTTCTATCAGTATCTCCAAAACGATGCATCATTCCTTGGCAACAAGTATGGATGCCCAGCTGGTCCTTGGCATTATCTGCCTGCAATTGTCACCACTTTAATGCAGGAGCTGAAACACTGTTTATTTATTCATTGTCTGCAAAACATTCACATTCTTTTTACACAAAAAACACAATTACATTATAAGACATGGGTACGATATGAACAAAAATACACATTAAAACTTTATTTTATGTTATGTGTTTAGCAACGACAACATTGGGGCTAGAAATTCGTTTTTCAAAAATGGTATTTTGTGAGAGAGGCCTTGGGAGGGGGGGGTAAACAAAAAAAAATTGGATAAAACAAAATTCACAAAACATTCACAAAACCCTTACCTACTAAATCGCTGAAAAAGAATTAAAAAATAAAAACTTCACTTACCTTTTTTGCAGTTCTTCATACTTACCGTTGATGGCAGGGCTGCAACAAAGGTTTTTCCCTGTCGGAATTCTGGGAGCAGAATTCGGGTGTGGAGAAAGCCAAATTTCGGGTGAAAATGTTATTTCGAGTGTTGCACGGCGGCGCTCCTCTCCCCGGCGGTACTTGGAAAGCACCGCCGTAAAAGGTCAGTGAAGTTCCCACCGACCATTTTTCGCCACGGAGTGTGAAATATCGCCAAAAACCCGGCGAATTTCTAGCTCCATGACTTTTACAGTACTAGGATGTTGCAGTGATGGTGCTAAAAGGAAGGAGACAATCAGAAACGAAACAATGTGAAAAATACTATGGATTTTTAATGAATTCTAAAAATAAATATTAAAAATAACTTAATAATTTCACAACATAGATGTAATAGGTACAGATGATCATATTCGTAGTGAAGAGGTGGAAAGGAAAATAAAAATCTATGCTTTCTCTTGTGGTTATTTTCTCTCTTTTCTTTCTTTCTGTCTCTGTGAGCTGTGTAGTATTCCCTGGAAGAAAGGGCAGGCAGTCAACAAGCTGTCAGCTCTGTGCCAGCAGTCTTCTGTAATCTGTCAGTACGAGGTGGGTGAGAGTGGCCTGAATTAATCACCCACTGATCTTCCTCTCTCTACCCATGGGGAAGCATTCTGAACACCCCTTCCCCTGCCTTGGTGCAGATAACTTCAGTAATTCATCGTAAACTTCTACCAAATCACGATACAAATTGTTGGTAGTCTAAAGTACTATGCCAGTTCACTGCCTAAGTAAGCAAATTGGAGTTTTGAAGTTGGTAACATAGGGCCTAAATTTGCCCAGGTGTTGGTCTGTTTTTTTTTTTGGAGCAACTTGATTTTTCTGGAGTATCTTAAAAATCCCCATTCTACACATTTAATTTGCGGCAGTGTAAGTAGTCTGGTTAGGATTTTTTTTTAGTTTAGTTTTTTTTCAAAAGAGGGCATTGCCAGCCACCTATGCCTGTTTTGGCCAATTAAGCCAGTTTGGACAGACAATAGTTGCTCCAAACTAACTTAGGCCAACGTATGTGGCCACTTGTGGCCGCACAGAAAACCCTTGCGGAGAGTTAAGAAATCAGCGCAGGTAGCCAGAGATAGGAGGGGGGGGGGGGGACGGGGGAAGGGAAGCACAGAGGACCTTGCAAAGCACTAAACACCTTCACAACAACATTCAAGAAGCATAAAAACCATCAATAATAAATACAAAATAAATGAAAAATAAAACTTAAGTCCTACCTTCATATCAAAACTCTCCTCCTCCCCTGCTCCCCCCCACCCCCATCTAAACAAAGCTCACCATCAATAAATAGAAAAAAAACCTCAAGTCCTACCTGGCCGAGGAAGTCAGCAGGCCGGGCCGGCCGGTACGGGAGGTCGCTCGGCCGGGGATAGGGGCGGGAGAACGCACCTACTCGAGAACGCACCGGCAAGTTCTTTGGCCAGGGCTAGGGGTGGGAGAACACACCGACTCTCTCTCTGAGGGACTTCTCCGAGGACTGGACTTCTCCAAGGACTGCACTGGACTTCTCCGAGAGACTTCTCCGAGGACTTCACCAAGGGGCTTCTCCTGGGAGTTCTCTGAGGACTTCTCCAAGGACTCCTCCGAGGGACTTCTCTGAGGACTTCTCCAAGGGGCTTCTCCAGGAAATTCTCTGAGGACATCTCCGACGACTTCTCCGAGGGACTTCTCCAGGGATTTCTCCAAGGGACTTCTCCGAGGGACTTCTGCAGGGATTTCTCCGAGGGACTTCTCTGAGGGATTTCTCCGAGGACTTCACCCAGGGACTTCTCCAGGGACTTCTCCGAGGGACTTCTCCGAGGGACTTCTCTGAGGGACTTCTCCTAGGACTTCTCCGAAGACTTCTCTGAGGGACCTCGGCTGGGGACAGGAGCTACTGCACATGTGCAAAACTTCCAGTACGTATGCGTCGAGCTGCCGGCACTGTTTTTTGCGCAGGGCCCTAGCTCCACCCCCAATGGACAGACCACGCTGTGCCAAGCCATGGGAGAGGCCACAGAGCGGGTAGAATAGACAGCTACATTTTCTGTGCCGTTTTGGGAGCAGAAAATTGGCGCACCTCAGGTAAGTGCGCCGAAAAATATGGAGGGCCAAATTTGGGCCCATTAACTTTATGACCCCACCCCTCCCCTCACCACTGAAACCAACTTCATTTTAAAGTGAACCATTTTCAATACATTTTAATATATTCTCTTTTGTTTTTTATTTTCTCTTTGATATACATTCCACTTACAAATCACGTTGACATTGACTCAGTTCTACTAGTTCCAGCTCTGTGATTTGTAAGGACTAATGTTGCAGAATCCAATTCAGCGCAGTTTGTAAATAGTGCGTTGATTGAAATTCCTGATCTCATGACAAAATAAAAATCTAATCTGTCTGAAATGGATTGCATTAGGAATTAGATTTTTGATAAATCGCTTTTTTAACGTGGAATTTAAATGCAGATCTATCAATATAAGGAGAGTTCCAGATTTATGCTAAGAGTGTGGCCTATTAGCTTTATTTTCAGCAGTTTCAAAATAGTCTGAGAGACAACCAGCAAAATGACTATAGGCTCTTTAAGACTAACACAAGCTCCATTGAGAAATACTTTAAGACAAAGCAGATACTTTGTGGTAGAATTAAGCTGGGTGTTTTTGGATTAACAGCATTTTTAATGACACATTTGCATGCTGAAATATATTTTATTATTTTGCAGAACATATAAAATGAATGTCCAAGCTTGCAAAAAATAATTGCACAAATTATATTTGTTCAAATCTATTTCAGTTTTAAATAATCTGATTCTAAATCTTTGTGAGTTGAACATTTTGACTAGAATTTACATATTTATTGACATTTGTTGTATGTATTCAATGAAGATTATTTCATGTAATTCTGTATATTTCTATTTTGATCTCAACAAAGAAAAACAGCTTAATATTTAGTAACACTGCATTGCCAGTCAGCGAGTAGACTTTAGATGCTCTGTACTTTCGTCTATGCAGTTACCATTTCAGCAATGCTGGTGTTAAAATGTGGTAGGCACCTTCAAAATGTTTCTTTCTATCTGCTTTGGCTTTGTAAAATTAATCATGAAACAAACATGTCACATAGTCATATACAACATTTTTTTAGTGATTCAAAAATGAAGAGCTAAGATTACAATTTTATCATTCAACTAACGGCATTCTTCGCCAACGATTGGCACTGTGTAGCTTTTACAAATGTAGTTCAAAACTATTTTTATTGCCTTGTGAATATCTGTAAAAGAAAAATCGAACAGGGTGTGGGAATGGGATAAAGAAATGGAACAGAGTAATAGTTATTTCAGAAAGCCAGCACAAAAGATTCTGGCCCACAGCTCAAATTGTCTCCTTCTGTGCTGTAAAAGTCTATGATTCTACAAATAAACAGCAAATGTTGTATTCCCTGTGTACTTGAAAGTTTCTGTAAAATCTTTATAATTAATACAGGTATTGTCTTTCATTATTGATTCATTGCAGAATCAACCAGGAGAGATTTTGAATTTAGAGTTGGCCAAAGATCTAATTTTTAAAAAAAAATTGTTTTGAGAATTTCTGACTAGTATTGTGTCTTATGTTTAAACTTGCTAACTTATTTCAGGCTGTTTAAACTTGCTAACTTATTTCAGGCTGTTAGGTATATTATTTGCTTGCAAACTCATGAATAAGATATTAAATAATAGATTATGGCATTTAATACAACATTGTGCACAGCTATGGGATCATATCAGTAATTTCTCATTTTTACTTTTATTAATTCCTTGTACTGGTGATTTCAAATGATTTATACGGTGTGAGGCCATTTCGTAGCTCTCATGATAAACCATTGATGGCATTTTTTTCTTTAGGTGGGGAGTGGTGTTGGCCACTTTTACTTTAAGTTTCAGTAAGCTGATTTTAAATGTAATTCTTTCACAAATGTAGAATTTACACTTTCTTGCAGTGAATTATAAAACAAATATCTCGGCTCTAGGTATATGGCTATACCTGTATATTTATTTTTAAAAGTTAAAGCATAATTAACCTTATTTTCCTCTATTAAAAAGTAATTGCTCTTATATTCTTGTAATATGCTTACTTAATATAAGCAAATTATTTATGGTCCAGTTAATGATTCTTTTAAGTAAAATGTAAGGATATTGCACAAATGCTATTAAGATTGTGTCTGATTTCACCATGAATGATTTCCGTAAAACTGTACCTGCTGTCCTTTACATCACTAAAGTCATATTTACATCTATTGTAAATCTGTAATTAATAATTGTGGAGGTTGTATTTTTGTGAGGTACACTGGATAAGGTAGCCATTGTTTCAGGTTTGTAAATCTTTGAAGATGTGCTTATATTTCAGCACAGCAGATGGCACTGTAAGCCAGATCATCTCCATTATTTTCAATTTGTGTACTGTAAATAAGGATGTAGGTCAGGGTGAATATTAGAATTGCTTATAGGCAGGGACTTGTACACAGCAATACTGGCTACACTGGTACTGAGCAATGCAAGGAGCAAATCAGTACTTTGGTAAACATTTGATTCTCAGAATGCTCTTATGCTTAGTTTTTGTACAATATTTGAATTATATCTAATTAATGTACCCTTATCGACTTTTTCACCATTATGAACATAATTTCTTAATACAGGTACAACTGTATTAACATATTAAGAATGTAAGAACCGTTTCTATATAGGCTTTCATGATATTTTTACAAACCAAATAACAGTATTTTTACAAGATATCAAATTCTGTTGTGGAATGGTAAAATGAGAAGAAAATTGACTGTTGTTCCCAGATTATTTTTGTCCGTATCATTTTTCTTCCTTTATATTTTCCAAGGGAAATTTGACCAGTTTAATATAATTGTTACTGTTACTAAAACATTGATAGGGATAATATAGGGAAAGTAGGTCAGATTTTTATAATGCATACTGAGAGGAAAATCACAAGTTTCTCATGAGTTCTCATCAGTGGGGATTTTATTCAGTTCCACAAAATCCTTCAACAATTTTCCACCAAATATACTGCAGCAATATTTTTTCAAGGCATAAAATGTGATTTCTGATGTTCTGAAACTGACCTTCAGCTTTTGCAGTGCACCATTTTCAATATCCAGCTGAAATCACTCAATCTATTCCAGAACATGTTACATTAAATAAGTATTTCAAAAAGATTGCTATCTAGGACAACCTTTGGTATCATTCTAATTTAAATAGTTTCTTGTTTGGTGACTTTCCAAATAATCATCCACACACTATTAGGTTGGAAGACCCGATCACTGGAACAATGACCAGTGTCAGGGATGAAAATGGATGGTTTCAGACATGATGATCTATGACAGTGCCCAGAAGTCTGATGAATCATGAAAGCATATGATGTAGATACTTGGATTGCTCTGCTGCAGCAGCCAAATCTGTTATTTAATGTGTTGGCCTTCACTTTGTTTATATGAGATAGAAGAAAATTGTATTTGTTTGTGGCACAGATTACCAATGGTTTTCAAAGAATTTTCATTTTGTTTCCTGCCTCTAAACTATGCAATAATAGATCATTGTATTTTTTACATGTAGTAAACGTAGTAATTAAAATTGCAAACAAATTAATCATTTTAATTCTGTTACAAGTCCTTTTAATCCTTAGACAGCTTTATATTCCTATGTAATTTGTGAAGGCAGGAAGTTAATAAAAATGGTGGATTATGTGTTGTTACAAATAAAAAATTACTTTCATATTTAGACAAAAAATTAAATGACTCGAATAAGACAGATAATATTTCTGATCATGTTTATTTTCACTCATGGACAGATGTTGGCATATTTTGTTTTTGCTTAAAATAAACTATTGTGTAAACTCATTTTCTTGGTTAAAGCAAGAAATGTTTGCTTAACAAATCGGTTAATATATTTTGCAGACTTTGGTGTACTTTAACAAATTATTCCTTTGGTAGTTCATTTAAGAACAAAGCAACAGATCCTGATATTTTAGCCGTTATGCGCAGTGCATAATAGAATTGGTATGGGGAGCAAGATATAATATATAATGAGTCAAAATACAGGAAATATACTTTGGCAGCTGGGGAAAGTGATGTTCAATTCTGGAATCTGTGACGCAGACATTAACTTATTTTACTAAAAAGAGAAACCAAAAAGTATTTTCTACATGTGTAGAACTATCATATCAGGTTGAAAGATTTTTTTGTATTAAATTAATTTTGTATATTCTTAAAAATATGAAATCAAAAAACTTGTAAATATGAAATATTTCAAATGTATTATAGAATTATTGCACATTTTGTTTCTTTTGACAGCATGGATTAAAAGATTAGAACAATAGTTGGTCAAGTTATGTATAATTTGTTTACAAATAATGCCTAAAATGCATTATTTTAAGTCTTGTTGCCAATATTTTAAATTGAGATATGCCCTTTTAAATATACAATTTGTAAACTAAATCGATTGCTTATCTGAACATTAGTGTAAAAATAGATTGCCTGACCTCCTCTGTATGTCACATTATGTTTGGTTTTTCATGTTTTGATGATACCTCAGTGTTGAATCACAGAAATAGATGCTTTTTTTTAGGTTTGACAATTAATGATTAATGGTGCATTGTATCATTCACGGAGCTGTAAAATGCTGTTGCTTTTTCCTTATCTAAAATTTAAATACCTTTTTTTTCTCCAACTTTACCAGACATCACCTCACTAATACTGCTGCTTAGTTACCCATGCTAATTACAGCATTGTAAGGTTTTAACTCTAAAACTAAGCATCATTTATCATTGTCTGGAGTAAAGCACTTAAAGTTGATTACTGGTATGCCATTCAAAGTATTTTGAAAAATAACCAATTAGCTATTTTAGAAGATAAAACTTTTTTAAACTTGTGAATACTAACAAATGCAATGGCAGAAATATAAATGAGAGAGATAAGAGAGTAATACAGGATTATGGTGCTTCTGGTATCTAAGCAGCCAAAAGCACAGTAGTACTCTTACAAAGCAAATTGAAACTGAAGGTTACATTCTTGTAGACTTTATCTTAAAGCAGTAAAACAAGTAGCTGCAACTACAGCTGAAGGTATTGATTTTGTAATTTCAGCAAATTAAGAACAAGACAGGAAACCTATTAAACCTTTTCACTGATTGCCATTGGTACTTTTTGGCGATACTAGGATTGACATTTAAACCAGTCACTGTGTTTTTTCTCTTCTCTAGTCAGATGCTCTGTTTGAAAAAAAATCGGAAATAGCCTAAACCAGAAGCCGTCTTGATAAAACATATTGATTTTCATATATTGTTAGTATACAATTTGAAAAATGCAGACACAGTAACATTGACGATATACAAAATATCTTAGCTTAATTTCCTATAACTAATGTATTTGAATATATTCCCATTAATGTTTTTCTTTTATGATGTGAAATGTTACAAAGCACAAGAAATCTTTTCCATAATATAATTTAGTAACCTTTGGCAACAATATTATCTGTCAGAAGATTTAACTAATGATTGTACAGAAAATTTCATATGAACCTAAGATTAATGGATATTATTATTGAATTATCTGTGATTATACTTAGGTACGTAATGCGATGATTTTATTTTAAAGCTGCAGTAACATTTTTCAGGGATTTTGAAACTATTGTTTATCATCTGATCAAATTGACTCTGTGTGCTGTGCTTTGTTTCTCTAGTTTAATGTGTACAGACTAATTCTATAAATTATATAATTTCAATTCAGACGTTTCTCAGTTTATCAAAACATAACTAAAAGTCAGTGTTTCCTTTTACTATTTCATGTTGTTTTATTATACAAAGAATGCAATATTGACAAACACACGCATATAATGAAACAGAGTACACCAAATATTTGATAAGCAGATGTCAGCAATAAATGTGGAACAGAAAAAAATCTGAACAATGAAAAACCTTGAATGAGATATTCATATGAATTTCAATTCATTTCTATAGGACTCAGTGAAGAATGTAACGAAGGCTAGTTAGCTGGGGTGAAAATGAATTTAAATTTCTTACAACAGAAAAGTCATTGTTCAGTCTGATTTCCATTTTAGAAGGCACTGAAGTGGGCACTGAATCTGTGGGAAAATCACAGGTTAATTCATTGATTGCCCCTTGGAAATTACTGCTGTTAATTGTTAGGTAATTAACGCCATGCTGCAATTATGTTGGCCTTAGGGGGTGATTAATGTTTCAACATGTCACATTAGCAGTGTCTGGATTCTAAAAGCATTCCTTTCACATTAGATTTACAGAACAGATGGTTGATTGTCTGTGGTAACATTTCTTTCTTTTATTATAATCTGAGTTAGACATTTTTTTTTTGTTTTAATCAATTAGCTACTCCATTAGTTGTGCTTGAAAAATGATTGCGTAATGCAAAATTATTCAGCCAGAAAATTGTCAGAAACCTTGTCTGATTTAGATCCAGTGGCTGCTCTTTCTTTTTTTTGTAAATAGATTTTTTTTTATTTGAATTTCTGTTTTCTACCTATGCCATGTGTCAGTCTATCCACAAAACCTTCAGCCATTTGGTGCCTAGGCATCAAGTTGACATTGATCACATTGGCTGTGGACTTGTTGTGGCGATATCTCTAGCATTAACACCTCTGGCTAATCAGCCTGACAGAACTTGGACCTAGACTGAAAAGCCGATCACGTCCCCAGAAGAGGCTGAAGTGACAAGGCCACCACCCCTTAAGGTCACATTTATCAAGGATTGTAGAGACGTGTGGATTCCAAGCCACTAACTATAAATTTATTATTAACTCCCATTTGAAACAGAAGCTTCCTGTCCACAATTTAAAAATGCCACACCACAAAGTCATCTCATAAAATCTTTTATTCAGTATTTATTGTTAACTTCTCTCGATATTATATTGTCATTCTTGAATTTAATATTCCAGATTAAAAAAACAATGTAATCCGTTAAAATGAATGTGTTATTGAGGTTTAAAGCTTTGCACATATCACATAGAATAATAAGAATAATGATACTGGCAAATTTCTAATTCATGGTTTACCTCACGTGCAATGTACAGCATGCAGTAATGTATTTCCTTACATCAAATTGCAAATTTAATTTCATTTGACAGCCTCATGCTGTGGTCACTGCATTAAAAGCAATGTGTTGTTATCCTGATGTGGGTATAACTAGTAGCAAATGAGCACTCAGCATGTTAGTTGGCAATTGTTCTGAAAAGATGACATTTAGCATCTCCCAAAGAGAGCCTTGAAACTGGAGTCTAATTTGTGCCATTATTAAAAATACAGAGGAAGAAGTGAACAAACAGTACAGCTAAATCATGAAATGTATGAAAGCAAAACAATCAAAACAAACAAGAAATAGAAATGACTAATAATTAAGCAAAATGGTAATGAAACAAAGATTTAATTTATAAACTGGAGCAATGCATAACTTTCTGCCTGAATTTAAAGACAGCGAGGTTATCTCATTTGAATGAATAAAATAATTTCTATATTTTTTACAGAAAACTTTTAATGATACTTTCTTTTAAAATTATATACACCCATTGATGTGTGTTCAATTGTACATCAGTCAAGCAATCAGTTTTGTATCTGTTTTTTAAAACCATCTTTTGTAATTTGATTGTTTTTGACATTTGATTATAGCTATTCCATGTTTGATTTAAGTTTTTTTATAAACATCAATCAAGATGAGTGGGTGGGGTATATAATTATTTACCTTGATTTGTCTTGCCTATTATTGTATTCAAATTTCTGTGTACTTTCACATTTCATATTCTATTGTTTATTCACCATAAAGATAATACTGTTGAATCCACTTATACCCATTATGTCATGACTTAATGCATTTAATGCAGCTTTCAGTATTTGTGGAGTATATTTTTGCTTAGAGCTTGACTACTTATCTTGAAATCTAATTATATGTAAACCACAGAGTTCTAGATGGGTGTACAAGATAAAATATAGAATTCGGCTTCACCCAAGGAACTGATCCACAGGACTTCACCCAGGGAACTGATCCACAGGACTTCACCCAGGGAACTGATCCACAGGACTTCACCCAAGGAACTGGTCCACAGGGCTTCATCAAGGCACTGGTCCACAGGACTTCACACAGGGAACTGGTCCACAGGACTTCACCCAGGGAACTGATCCACAGGGATTCACTCAAGGAACTGGTCCACAGGACTTCATCAAGGCACTGGTCCACAGGACTTCACCCAGGGAACTGGTCCACAGAACTCAAAGGGCTTCACCCAGGGAACTGGTCCACAGGATTCACCCAGGGAACTGGTCCACAGGACTTCACCCAGGGAACTGGTCCACAGGGCTTCACCCAGGGAACTGGTCCACAGGGCTTCACCCAGGGAACTGGTCCACAGGACTTCACACAGGGAACTGGTCCACAGGGATTCACTCAAGGAACTGGTCCACAGGACTTCATCAAGGCACTGGTCCACAGGGCTTCACCCAGGGAACTGGTCCACAGGGCTTCACCCAGGGAACTGGTCCACAGGGCTTCACCCAGGGAACTGGTCCACAGGGCTTCACCCAGGGAACTGGTCCACAGGGCTTCACCCAGGGAACTGGTCCACAGGACTTCACCCAGGGAACTGGTCCACAGGACTTCACCCAGGGAACTGGTCCACAGGACTTCACCCAGGGAACTGGTCCACAGGACTTCACCCAGGAAACTGGTCCACAGGACTTCACCCAGGGAACTGGTCCACAGGATTCACCCAGGGAACTGGTCCACAGGACTTCATCTAAGGACCTGGTCCACAGGGCTTCATTGAAGCATCTTATCAAAGAACTAGCAACCATTTCCCAATGAAGAAGCAGTGAATCTGAATACAGGCCAAGGCAAGGGTTTGAACTTGCAACCACATTGATCAGTAAGCTTGTGGTTCGCTGTTAGGGCTGTAATCTACTTGAGATGTTCTAATCCCTTACTGTTCCAAATTCCTCTAGCTGAAACGTCAATCTTGTTCAGCAGTTGGCATTCAGCACCCTGTGAGCTCATGTTGCTTCCAGTATGTTCACACATTTATTTGCATAATTCCATTGCATAATACAAAGAAGACAACAGAAAAGCATTTAATAATCAAAAGAATAATTATCCTTTTCTCTTTCTTCCCTTTCTATGCTGACGGAAATAAATATAAAGGTTCCCTTAAGAAAGAATAAAATGAGGAATGAATTAATTTGGAGGGAGCTTTCAGTAAAATTAATTAATCTTAAATTGAAATAAAAACAGAAAATGCTGGAAATACTCAGCAGGTCAGGCAACATCTGTGGAGAGAGAAACAGAGTTAATGGGATTACTTTCCTGGGGGTTCAGTGGGTGCGATCGGTGGCAGGTCGGGTGAGAAAGTGTTTTTTTTGATAGTGGGGTGGGACCATGATATGCCAGGTTGGCTCCACGCCACACCAACATCATAAAGCATCCCTACAATTCCCAAGGCATTCCTTTCACACTCATGACCATTGCGAGGGATACCGTTATAGCTCACCAGCGCATTAAGCCACTTCCAAAGGTGCACACAAATCTGTCCAAGAACAAAAAGGTGCTGAAATTGGCCACCACCAGAAATGCAGCGCACCTACCCTGTTTCAGCTGTTTTTACTGCCGCAATGGATGCGGTGGATTCTTGAGTGAAATTCCGCTCTTTGGCTTTTTTTTTCCAGCGGCCCGGAAGTCGGTCATAATGGGGGCGGAGATGCAGCAGTGAGTGGAAGTTCTCACACTAGGAGGGGCGCGGGCGGACTGTCCACCACTGTCACTCATCAGCGTAGTGCTGATGATGTCATCGCATTGGTGTGTCACCACATTTCTCCCCTTCACTTAAAGGGGAGGGCCGCTGCGAACCTGCATTTATTTTAGTTAGGTCCACTGGGCCACCAGGGAGGGTTTCGTCCTGGGCAGCGGCTGGCACCCAAGAGGGGCCATTTTACCAAAAGTGCACCAGCAGAAAAAGCAGCCGATGGCACCAAATGGTGGCAGCAACATTTTCTCGGCGGAATTTTGTGATCGGGAGTGGCGGAGGACATCGGCGATGCGCGTTCTGATGAAGCACTTAGGATAACTTGGCAGCAGTGGGGCGGTATTTGGGGGAGCGGGTCACCGCCGGGATACTGCAGGAGGGCAATTTTCAAAATGGCGGCCATTGCACGAAAAATCGGCGGCCATTCCACTCTGAAGCCTGGCTGCCGATTTCTGGCAGTAACAGGCTTTAAGGAAAGGGGAAATTTCAGCCCTGAAGTGTTGAAAATAAAAGTTTCAATGTTTGACAGCACTTTAACAGAAACTTTACATGAACATTGGCTAAAACAACCAAGTGCCTACCCTTGTGTGTTGTTAGTTGATATGATTGCACTGGATGAGTGGGAGTGTGAGGGGTGCCAATGAGATGGGAATGTGATTATGTAGATAGAGGGGGATGGGTGGAGGTGCAAGGTAAGTTAGTGTGTGTATGGATGTGCAGGAGTAGGGTAGGGAAAGCAGAGTGATGGGGATATGATGAGTGGCTTTGCAGTAACATTCTGTGATCTACTGAGATCAGTAAAAGGTTTGTGCCACTGCAGCCTGGTCCTTCTGACGACATCCCTGCTTGTGTCCTCCTGTGCAATGTGCAACCAGGCTGAGTTGATATCCTGGGGAAGTCTCTTCCGCCCATTGGAAGAGAAGAGAACCTCGCTGTGAGCTGTAACTACCCCATAAGCATCTGGAGGGTGCCATGGGAGAGCCTGGGGGCAGCCCTGCATCTTTGTGCAGTGCTTGTCAGTGTTTGCAGCACCTCAATGCTCTAGAACACTGAGAGCACAAATGTCAAAATAAATTTGTACATGGTCCCTTTAAGGAAACCAGCTGATGACGCGTCATCAAATGTCGTCATCAGACCCGCTTCCTTCAATTGGCTGTGAACGCACTGGGCGGGCTTAACAAGCCCAATGGGGGAAAATCATTCCACACAGCGGGCTGGAGCCGGCAGCGAGGCCGAGACCCGCCACCAACATTGCCCACCATTGACCCGCTGAGGTTGGTAAAATCCAGCCCAACGTTTCAGGTCGATGACCTTTCATCAGAACTTTCATCAGTCTTAAAATGATTTTAACAGTAAAAACCATGACAGTCTTCAATGCATAAAATTGCTTTATGCAGCTATCCATTTAACAGTTTTCCACAGCACATGCCAAGCTGAATTCTTTCGAAGTTTATCAAATAGCAGAACAAGCTGTTTACATTTACTTTCACAGAAATTACTTGAGATAAGTAGATTTGGAATTCATATAGCCATTCCATAATAAAAAAACTAAACCAAAAATGTTATCTTGCATTTTAAAGATGGGACTTGCTTAAGCCTAAAAACACCAGATAGAGAATTCTGCTTTCATTTTTCTTAAAAGAGATTTTGGGCATTAATGTAATTGTGCATCTTTAGAATTTATTAGATCACGAGAATTTCATACAGTGTAGTAAAGTATGAACATGAAAAGCATGTTCATTTATGAAATCTTTATGCTACAAAGATAATTAACAAGTTTGCTAACAATAAAGATAATATAGAAACAATCATTTCCATACATTTTTTAAATAAAACAATTCTGGACATTCTTCATCTGCAAATATATGAACCCATATGCTTTTCTTATTTACAAATTATGATATTATCACGTAAGAAAATTTGCTATTCACTATGTGATACAATTATATGGAAAATCAGAAAGTATGTCATGATGTACTGCATTAATTTACATATATAGAGGATTAAGAAAGATTAAATATTCAAAAATAAAAATTAAAGCATAATTTATATTGCTTTTCAAAGATTAAGGCATGTTCATCAAGAGAGCAAAAGAATAATTAAAGATTAGTTAGGGCTACTTACATATTAATCGAAAGAAATTAATCTAAATTAGAAACTACCTTAAACATGTGATGTTTTGTGTTTACACCTTAATTTAATCTGGGTTTCAAAATATTTTTGCTTCCATCACATTTTCGACTAACCCAGGATTAATGAAAGTGGGTCTGTGACTCCATTTTCTCCTCTGTACTCTCATTAGTTTACTTAGGAGTTTGTTTGGCTGTCAGTATAAAAAATACTGTGCCTAGTCTGGTTTCCATGAAAAGTGGTGCAGCAGCACAACAACCTCATACTTGCCGAACACCATGCAGAGTCAGCATTTACTCAAACATGTACTGGTGTTGGCTTTGTTTTCCCTTGTGCCTGGCACAATAAATTTACCATGACTGCTTAAAGCAACTAAACTATCCAATCCGTGGCTGCAATTTTGGCAACAGTGGCGAGACCGGTGCGGCCGGCATTGGTGGCATGTGGGGAACACACTCCAGCTCCATCCCGCCCTCTCAACACAATCTTCCGCTGATTGGGCTTGTTAAGCCCGCCTTGCAAGTTTCAGGGCCAATTAACAAGAAGCGGGTCTGCTAATGTCATCTGATGATGCATCATCAGCTGGTTTCCTTTAAGGGACCATGTCTAAGTTTTTTTGACAGTTCTTCTGTCAGTGTTCTACAACATTGAGGTGATGCAAACACAGGCAAGCACTGCACATAGGTGCACAGCTGCAATCAGGCTCTCCCATGACTCCCTCCAGATGCTTATGGAGGGAGTCACAGCACGCAGGAAGGTTCTCTTCCCTTCCAATGGATGGAAGAGACCTCCCCAGGGCACCAACGCAGCCTGGTTGCACATCGCACAGGAGGGCTCAAGCAGGGATGACGTCAGAAGGACCTGGCTGCAATGGCGCAAACCTTTTACTTATCTCAGTAGATCACAAAACGTTACTGCAAAGCCACACTCAACCTCATCCTGCTGTGCCACCCATCATATCCCCATCACTCTGTCTTCCCGATCCTACTCCTGCACATCCTTACTCACACCAACTGACCTTGCACCTCCACGCATCCCTCTCTCTCTCTCTCTTTCTACATTATCACTTACCCATCTCACTAGCCACCCCTCACACTCACTGTCTGCCTTGTCCAATCATACCAACTAACACACAACGGTAGGCACTTGGGTGTTTTAGCCAATGTTCATGTAGAATTTCTGCTAATGTGTTGTCAAATATTTAAATCTTTATTTTGAACACTTTGTATTCTTGGACAGATTTGTGTGAATCTTTGGAAGTGGCTTAATGAATTGTAGTGAAAGGTGAGACATAAGGGTACCCTACACAATGATGATGAGCGTGAAAGGAATAGCTTGGGCATTGCAGGGATGCTTTATGAAGCTCGTGTGGGGTGGTGCCAACCTGGTGCATCATGTGGCAACCAGGGTGTGCAGCGTCAAGTGAAGTAAATGTAGCCTCCCGGGCAGCAATATGGTCGGGTGCTGATGCCCTGTGTACTATGCAACATCACATGATTGCGGAGTAGGTGGGTGTTGTTGTTGGTGATGCTGTTGTGTTTAGTAATGTTGGTGTTGGGGCTGATCGTGGTAGGATTCTGAGGACCAAGGTGAGATTTTTTCCAGGACACCGATGCTGTTGGAATAGATGGCAGGTAAGGTTGAAATGATAGAAGCGATCTGTCAATGGTGAGAGAGGTTGCTCCAAGTAGGTGACAGTGAATAGAGAGTTCACTGCAAACACTTCCAAACTGCATACAGTTCAAAAGTTTCTTGCAAATCCTGAAGGCTTCAGCTTCTGATGTGAATTTATTTTATACCATTTATTACCATTTCTGTAGTTGTCAACTAGTCAAAGCAAAGGAGTCACTGAGAACTCGACACACTTACCTTTCGTGAAACCCGAGAGATGGCAAATGCATTGAAAACTTGGTAAAATGGTAATTGCCTGGGTAAAATCCATTTAAATACCTTTTACTGACCTCTTAAGCATCTTAATTGACTGGCCCGCCGCTTGGTGTTGGGTCTGCGATTCACACACGGACCCAACGGTTAAGAAACTGATACGGAGGCGGGTTTAGAGCATGCTTCCGCCCCGCTGTCAATCAATGCCATTTTGACAGCGGGCCCGCCTCCAAACCTGCACTCGCAGGGCTGGGAAAATTCTGGCCTGTATGTGCCAAACTGTTACATGTTCTGGACACTCATCAGATTCACCACTTTCGTATGAACTTTCTGAGTCAAAGTAAGACAATATGAGGTCCATTCTTCAAAAATCCCCAGTAATAGCCCCTTGTTTCCATAAATGTAAAGGCTTAAGCAGCTTAGAGCATTGTCATTCATGCCTGCAGCATTCCAGATATAATGCATCCATGTCTCCTAGAATGCAGTCAACCATATCCTGTAAAAGAAGGATTTAGACAGCAATTAGCAATTAAGCCTCTATATTAAGTGAAAATATTTAAAAACCTTCCCGTTGTAGTATTGCTAGCTTTATCAAGAAGGGTTTATATTGTACTTGGATTGAACAATTTAAAACAAATGTGCTAACTGAAATCAAGACTTCTATGGGGCCGAAATTGGTCGTCCACTCATTTCTCGGCGGTATGCCGGTGATATGTAATTTCATACTCCCGAGAGCGGATTGTGCACTATTTTCATCAGTTTTTTCCCAGCAGTATGCCGAGCAGAGTGCAGCAGGTAGAGCGGAGTGCAGCCGACGGTGTACGGGCAGTGAGTCCTTTTCTCTTGGGAATCTTCGGGTCCCGAGTTCTGCGCACGCGCATGCTGCTGTGAAGCTCCGCCCCCTGAGAGACACAGACCAGATTCGACAGAAACTGCCAGCCTGAGAGCAATGTGCAGGTATGTGGGGGGGGGGGGTGGGGGGTCGCTTCTTGGGGAAGGATTGCTTCTTGGGGGGAGATTGCTATTTGTAGGGAAGATCGCTATTTGGGTTGAGATCGCTACTTGGGGATGAGATTGCAACATGGGGATGAGATTGCAACATGGGGATGAGATTGCAACATGGGGAGAGATTGCTACTTAGGGGGGGAACAGATCGCTGGGGGGTGGGAGCGGGGTGGTGGGTGGCGAAGAGACTGAGGAGGGGAGAGACTGGGGAGTTGACAGATTTTTAAAAATTTACAGGTGAAAATGCTTACCGCCGACTGAAGATTGACTTAAAACCACCTTTTCTGCAGGGTTGGCGGTATGTCGGTGGTAAGTTATCAATTTGGCAATTTTTGTCGGTATGTCGGTGGTGTGCATGGGCGGACGGTATGCATAGTGCCCGGTGGTATGTCGCTGATGAATTTCCCGCTGAGTGGTATGTGGGCAGTATGTTGGTATTTTTCGATCAATTTCTCGATTTTGGGCGATATGTCGGCGGTCTGCGGGCAGTATGCAGCGGTATGTCCACCAATTTCGGGCTCTATGCATTTAATGCTGTGCACTGTATATGCAATTTACGTTTGATGTTCGGTACTTCTGGAATTTGTGTTTCTAATATATTTCATAGAAAAAATTGTAACCTCTTAAATATTGAATCATCTTTTGTTTTCCATAATCCTCTATTACATTTCAATAGGAAAATACAGATAAAATTTCAATTGCAATTTACTGACAATTTTAAGAGGCTTGCTTCACAATATTACCGATGATGAGATAGTAAAACTGCCTGAAACATGTTAAGTGCTTCTACGGTTTTCAATGCCAAATTGGTTTGATATTTTTGTTAACAAAAGCATGTAAGCTTACAAGCATATTATATAGACTATTCTGAAAATATTACTTTTGGCTAAAAATAAGGGATTTTTTTTTAAATTGGAGGAGCTTTGTCCCAAATATTAAATTAATTACAGCAAATAGGATTGTTGATTTAAGATGCCTGCAGGGTTAAAAGGTAGGTTTATGGGTGCTCACTAAAGTGGAAACTGCAGAATTTGTGCATAGAATAGATATTTTCTCGAATGGTCACAAAACACTTGTCCAGTATGTGATTGTTTGCTTTGATTAAATTGAGACTAAAATGGACTATACATTTTGCTAATGTGGAAATAAGAATGTTTTAAATCTTTCCTGTCATACTGTTTTTATACTTCTTTTTGAGAATAGACTTTCCTATGAGCCCCTCAATGCCCGATTGCCTGCTGAGAAGAACAGTTAATGTTTGGTGAGTAACGCTGGCGAGAATTTCCATTTTTATGTTTAAAGTAATTAAAACTAATCGCCCGGCAAGAAAATGGGCGTTGCACACTCATTGTCAGCGGTTTTCGCGGCGGTTAAGTAGAAAGTTAGTAACATGGGCAGTCGTTACCGGAATGGATGGTAATTATTTAAAATTTAGTCCGAGGCTGTGGTTGGGCTAGGGAGGGGGGGAAACTTTTTTAAAAATTTCAATAAAAACGTACAAAGCATTCCGAAGACACTTTTATACCAAATCGCCATTTTAAAATTAAAAAAAAAATAAAGAACCTTTAACTTACCTTTCTTTGCAGAGTATTCACCTACCGCCCTGTTTAAGCAGCTTTTACAGGGCGGTTCTCTCAGCGATCTGGACGTCGGTGGCTGTTCTCGGCATTGCACGTGGGCGGTTTGGTCCCGGCGGGCGTGTTCAGATGTGGGCAATACCATGAAAAAACTTAAGGGAAAACTTTCGTTGGGAGGAAAAACAGCTGTACCGCTGAGAAAATTGCCGAGAAATGATAGGAAAACCTAGCCCTAAGTATGTTAACACTTCATGGAAAATGAAGTCACACATAGAGCATTTAAAATATTTATTGAAAAAATGTATGAAAGAATTCAGTCATGTTAAAGTGGGTTAAAAATATTTTCTTATTCTGTTAAAAACAAAAAGGAGGAATGTTATACAAATAAGCAAAAACATAAAATTTTGTTTAATACCCTAATCTGAACTAAATTCCTCAAACAGAAACTCTACAAAAATACATTCCAGACACTTAATTTGTATTTGCTTGTTTCTTGCCAATGCCTTTGTTGTAACACTATTCTGAGGCTCCACTGCACATATTTGTCATGAATACTAAAGTAATGACTGAGATGGTATTTCATTAAAAAATTTAAAAGAAAATATGCAAAACTAGTTTGCCAACTTCACTAGCACTCTGGCACGTGAGTTTTTGGAGGTTCCTAATGTCATGAATCATCCATGGATTTTACACACCTTAAACAAAGAAAGGTGCAGCCACATGAGATATTTGATCCTTAAATTAAAAAAAAGTTCAAAGTAAAATAGAAAATCAGGATAATGCGGTAATAATAAACAAACTAAATTTCATAAATAAGTGGAAGCAGTGAATGTTCCCCTTCAAATTAATCTTTCTACCTCATCAAAAAGACATCCCTATGTTGACCTGATCTCATCAGCAGTGAATACACAGCCTGAAAAACATTTCTAGGAAAGACCAAACGAAAACAGCTTGCACAGCAAAAGCTTACGAAAGTGTCGGGACCACAACCAATAATTTATCACAAATGAGATTGCTGCAGAGCCGACAGATAGAGTGTTGCCTATGTACCTCACATTGCAGCAGTACAATAATAGCAATACTAACTCTGTATATCAGTATTTGTAAGCAAAATACCAGAGCCTTTTCACAAAAGCATTGCTCATTACTGCTATCAAAAAGTTTAATTAGTAAAATAAATTGTTACATTGAAACAATGTCAACAAAGGTTCCTGTGAATTGCAAACCATTTAGAATTTACATTTTACAAAGCAATTGTTTTACAATGCAAGAATTTCAATGTTTTTGTTTCAAAACAAAACAAACATATTATCAACATAATGTAGTAATGTTGTGTTGGAGAGGAAAACTTGTTTAGCAATGGAGAGGCTAACCCAGAAGACATCCATGTACCTATTATTGCTAAAATCAATACTGCGCTGGTTAAATTGATCAACCAATAGGGGACAAATACAAAAGTGAAAGCTCTCATCTTTCTTTCCGAAAGGTGAGTGAACTGTACAACAAACAAAGGCACAATGTAAATCATTCATGGTTTTGTTTAATGTACAACCTTGATAAAGTAACAGGCTTTAATGAAAACATTGAGCAGTGTTCAAGTATAATATTTAGAAAATTGCTGTAATAGAATTCTTACTGCAAATAATGCTGTATTGATAAATAGAGCACAGAATCAGCATTATTAAATTTACATAACTTCTATATATTTGCTCCTTAGCCATAAAAAAAAATCAATATTACTATATTACATGAAGGAAATATACACACTACTGCAATCTATAATGTTTGATCACAATTGAGCATTTTGTGCCATGAGATTATCATTTCCTAAAGCACGTCTGTTATGTGATATATCTTTATTGTAATGTGTGTGTGATAATAGTTTTGCTCCCCACCCACACCCCCAATTTATTCTGCATCTGTGGAAGAATCCTGTGTGTTGGTTTCATGCTTCTCCTGACAGATTGGAAAAACAGTTTGTTCTACTAAATTTAACAATGATATATCATTATCACAACTTTGGGAGGCAATCCATAAGATCAATAAGTTTATAGCCTAACTAGAATTTGGATTGCTTTCATGCTGAGTGGCTGCCATACCACAAGTCATGTATAGTGAGCCACAGGCAACAATAGTTCAGCAAAAGGATGTCTTGTACACTTGTTCTAACTATTGTAGTTAAAATTCCCTTTCCTAAAGCCAGAGGTAGAATAGATTTTTTTAAAGGCTTCTCTTAATGCTGAAATGTCACTACATTCATTTCAAGTTATGCCCATAAACATTCGGAGGAAGCACAACTAAAAATTGCAATGTACTGACATGAACTCAATTTAAAATAAAAATACAGATAATTGAGTTAATTTGGGAAATATTCAATAATTGAAATGAAGGCATCTGAAATTATGTTTGATAAGTACAGAACAACATCTGTGACATTTCCAAACAAGAACTGCTTTCGGATGCAGAAACTGTTCAAATTTGCATTAATTGAGAGATCAAGATTTGCTTGCCTGGTCCAAAATGAGTCCATTGTGCTTAAGGTAATCAGTGTTTGATAAACAGGCCTGAAATGAGCTAAGACACAGCTGTCTGTGTTTGTGGTAGAAGACATATCAGTGGCGGTACTACAACAATCGATTGGCGAGCTGTGACATCCCTCAAGCCATGTCACCAGAGTAAAAGAAACCCCAAATTGACCAATAATAAAGTGTTGGAAGTTGTAGTAGCTGCCTCATGGGGCTTGTACTTGTAGTGGAAAGCACACCCTTCCCCCACTGCCATCAATCCTCCCTGAAGGACTGTATGTGGCACTAAATTAGCAAACAGGCTAACATAACATCTAGAAGGGACATCTGTTAAAGATCCCCACCCTCTCCATGACAGTTCTTTTCCCAACAATATGTTTTGGTGGATAATTCTAAACATGTATTTCTTTGCTGTGTATTAAAGTCTAAA
The DNA here is from genome assembly GCF_044704955.1 of Pristiophorus japonicus. NCBI lineage: Eukaryota > Metazoa > Chordata > Chondrichthyes > Pristiophoridae > Pristiophorus > Pristiophorus japonicus. The sequence goes on along the minus strand of NC_091977.1, from coordinate 382,696,375 downwards.
TTTGATAACAAATTATTAGTATTGAATACTAGTAACTTTTTTATGATTTCAGATATTCTAAGGTTTTTATTAAATTTGTACATACTTCTTTGAATCAACAGAAGAAACAGAAGTTTAGGTTGCAAATCTCAAATAGGTATTATATGAGCCCTTATTGCAAAATAAAACCAACCAACGTCTATATGCTATTTTAAATGTTTGGCGTGGCTGAGAATGTAATGCCTTTTTTAATGACCCCAATTCATTTTTTTCACCTGAATCAAATATGTCAGCAATTGTTAGCTATTTCTTTTTTGATTTTTACTGCTCTGATTGTGCAGTCATTTTCTGTCATGGGCCACTGACCATATAGAGCATCAGCTGACGTTATATCAAAGACCAACAAGCATGGAAGCTGTTGGTGTTTGTGCATTGAAGACCAGTGACCATAAATATTTAATCCATCAGGAGCATCTACGGACCTTGACTGAGTCTCTCATCTATTCAGTCTTTTAAGTTGCATTGAAGAAAGATTAAAACAGTACATCAGAAGTTTTTATATGTACTATAAAATTACAAAGTGTAATGCAGGTGAATCTGGTTTCTTCAAAGCTAATTAAATAGATTTGTCAAGAGATTTTCTCGCAGAATGTTATAATCTATCAAGTTTCGTAGGAATTAGACAAAGGATAAAAATTATTACAATATTCCAGTGCTTTTATGTCTTAACTAAAATAGTTAGATGTTATGCTTTCTAAAACTAACACAGCTTAATAACAATTGTTATATAGTTACCATACATTGTGAGAAATCGATTATAGGTTTTACTATATCATAGAGACATTTTTATTTGATAATTTTTATGATTTTGTGGATTTAATATGACTAATCTTATGAAGTACACATCAGAAGTTTCAATGTAAATAATGCACATAAATATTCATGTATGTACATGTTTGGTTCTTCTAATCAAAACTGTTCCACATTGTTCCCCAGAATCATCACTGGTGCTGGGTGTTAATATTCAGAGTCACAGCTAATCCCAAACTCACAAACTTAGCTGAAGATGCATTTACAAATTCCTTAGACAAAACTAAAACATAAACAAGTTGCCTGAATGGATCAAAGGTTTACATGTTTGTCATAACAATTGTTAGTTGTTGCTTAATCTACCTACTTAAATCACTGCAAAGTAATGTTTTAAAAAGCAAAGCGCAGCATAATCTTAGTTCTTATTTAAAATATTATTTAGTAGCCGTGCATATTGTATAATAGTGAGGTAACAGCAATATTTAGGTTAATGTTCTAATTGTGTTGTTGATGCTCTGATTACTTCACAGCATATAGGAAGGGGAGAGGGTAGAATTTATGTTCTAAACATCATTTGTCTGTAATTAATGGACAAGTGTTTATCACCTTTCTGTGTGCAAATTGGATTCCATGTTTCCCGACATTGCAACAATGATTACACTTCAAAAAGTACTTCATTAGCAGTGAAGGTCATGAAAGGTGCTATTTAAATCTAAGTTCTTCCTTTCACTGCAATAATCTAAAGGTATTTTGGCAGGCTTGTGTCAAATGTTATACCATTTTGTTTTTGTTTATTCCAGAATAGTTCCTATTGAAAATAGAGTCATTACAATGAAATTCGAGTTTGAGTCCCCAACATTGTCATTGTCAACGGTATCATTTTGAAAATATGTGGTTTTACACAGAATTTAACATGGACATAGCTAATCGCCTTATAGATGCATTTAAAAGAGGGATCTGCTTTGACTTTACAGCTGCTTCACAGATATGTGCACTAAATTTAATAATGGCCTCGAAATCCGGGCCTCTCTGGGTCTGAACTGTGTGCACGGACCTGGGAAGGTATCGCAAAAGCCGGTTTTCAGCGCACAATGTGCATGAGCTGAAAACCGGCTTTTCCGACCTGTCAAGCTCCAGCTTGGCAGATCCTCCCTATCTCGGCAGCCAGGACATTCTCAAGCGCAAGATTATGGAATTTACTCATATCTTGCCCAGCGGATATCCTGAAAACTCTTGCGCCTAATAAAAGCAGGCACATAGCCTACTTTTACAGGAGAAGAGTTTTAAAACATACAAAAACATAACAAAATTAAATTAAAAAACACATTTTATTTTTAAAACCCTGCCCACTATGGTAAGTTTATTTTAAACCATAATTATAAAATCTTTTTAAAAAGTCGGAAACATATACATTTTTTATAAGGCATTAATAACTTTAATTTAAATTCATCTTAAATATGTAGTGTATTTTATTCTATTTTTTATTAGTGTTTAGGTGTTTGGGGGCTGTTTTGCAATTTGGTTGCCCAGAGTCATGTGACTCCAGCTCCAGCTTACGTCCGTCCAGACGTGCACACGCTCCAATGTGCAGTGAGTGGTGGCCTCAGGACCGGGATTTCTCGTGGGCGCAGCTGGAACAGGTAGGTGCGCATCTTTGAAGGTATGAGGCGTGAATTGGCTGAGATGGATTGGCGAATGATACTTAAGGGGTTGACTGTGGATGGGCAATGGCAGACATTTAGAGACCGCATGGATGAACTACAACAATTGTACATTCCTGTCTGGCATAGAAATAAAAAAGGGAAGGTGGCTCAACCGTGGCTATCAAGGGAAATCAGGGATAGTATTAAAGCCAAGGAAGTGGCATACAAATTGGCCAGAAATAGCAGCGAACCTGGGGACTGGGAGAAATTTAGAACTCAGCAGAGGAGGACAAAGGGTTTGATTAGGGCAGGGAAAATGGAGTATGAGAAGAAGCTTGCAGGGAACATTAAGACGGATTGCAAAAGTTTCTATAGATATGTAAAGAGAAAAAGGTTAGTAAAGACAAACGTAGGTCCCCTGCAGTCAGAATCAGGGGAAGTCATAACGGGGAACAAAGAAATGGCGGACCAATTGAACAAGTACTTTGGTTCGGTATTCACGAAGGAGGACACGAACAACCTTCCGGTTATAAAAGGGGTCGGGGGGTCTAGTAAGGAGGAGGAACTGAGGGAAATCCTTATTAGCCGGGAAATTGTGTTGGGGAAATTGATGGGATTGAAGGCCGATAAATCCCCAGGGCCTGATGGACTGCATCCCAGAGTACTTAAGGAGGTGGCCTTGGAAATAGTGGATGCGTTGACAGTCATTTTCCAACATTCCATTGACTCTGGATCAGTTCCTATGGAGTGGAGGGTAGCCAATGTAACCCCACTTTTTAAAAAAGGAGGGAGAGAGAAAACAGGGAATTATAGACCGGTCAGCCTGACATCGGTAGTGGGTAAAATGATGGAATCAATTATTAAGGATGTCATAGCAGTGCATTTGGAAAGAGGTGACATGATAGGTCCAAGTCAGCATGGATTTGTGAAAGGGAAATCATGCTTGACAAATCTTCTGGAATTTTTTGAGGATGTTTCCAGTAGAGTGGATAAGGGAGAACCAGTTGATGTGGTATATTTGGACTTTCAGAAGGCGTTCGACAAGGTCCCACACAAGAGATTGATGTGCAAAGTTAGAGCACATGGGATTGGGGGTAGTGTACTGACATGGATTGAGAACTGGTTGTCAGACAGGAAGCAAAGAGTAGGAGTAAATGGGTACTTTTCAGAATGGCAGGCAGTGACTAGTGGGGTACCGCAAGGTTCTGTGCTGGGGCCCCAGCTGTTTACACTGTACATTAATGATTTAGATGAGGGGATTAAATGTAGTATCTCCAAATTTGCGGATGACACTAAGTTGGGTGGCAGTGTGAGCTGCGAGGAGGATGCTGTGAGGCTGCAGAGCGACTTGGATAGGTTAGGTGAGTGGGCAAATGCATGGCAGATGAAGTATAATGTGGATAAATGTGAGGTTATCCACTTTGGTGGTAAAAACAGAGAGACAGACTATTATCTGAATGGTGACAGATTAGGAAAAGGGGAGGTGCAAAGAGACCTGGGTGTCATGGTACATCAGTCATTGAAGGTTGGCATGCAGGTGCAGCAGGCGGTTAAGAAAGCAAATGGCATGTTGGCCTTCATAGCAAGGGGATTTGAGTACAGGGGCAGGGAGGTGTTGCTACAGTTGTACAGGGCATTGGTGAGGCCACACCTGGAGTATTGTGTACAGTTTTGGTCTCCTAACCTGAGGAAGGACATTCTTGCTATTGAGGGAGTGCAGCGAAGGTTCACCAGACTGATTCCCGGGATGGCGGGACTGACCTATCAAGAAAGACTGGATCAACTGGGCTTGTATTCACTGGAGTTCAGAAGAATGAGAGGGGACCTCATAGAAACATATAAAATTCTGACGGGGTTAGACAGGTTAGATGCAGGAAGAATGTTCCCAATGTTGGGGAAGTCCAGAACCAGGGGTCACAGTCTAAGGATAAGGGGTAAGCCATTTAGGACCGAGATGCGGAGGAACTTCTTCACCCAGAGAGTGGTGAACCTGTGGAATTCTCTACCACAGAAAGTTGTTGAGGCCAATTCACTAAATATATTCAAAAAGGAGTTAGATGAAGTCCTTACTGCTAGGGGGATCAAGGGGTATGGTGAGAAAGCAGGAATGGGGTACTGAAGTTGAATGTTCAGCCATGAACTCATTGAATGGCGGTGCAGGCTAGAAGGGCTGAATGGCCTACTCCTGCACCTATTTTCTATGTTTCTATGTCTATGTTTTTTCCCTTTTTCAGTCATTCGCCTGCGAGAAGACCTCGACTGGGATTTCTAGGCCAATATTTTTGCTTATGGCGCCAATACCTTCTCCTCTTTAAGAAGTGAAACTGCAAGAAACAATTTCAGCATAAAGTACTTCTGTGCCTTCCTCAATTTTAAAGGGGCTGCCTATGATGATGATGATGATGATGATGACTTCTGTCCTAATGTGTGTTGCACCATTAGTTTTCAATTTTTAATTGTATAATTCTTAATACTGGTATTGCCGGCAGGTACTTACACCAAAATTTCCTGCTGACTGCATTATCATACACTGGAATGTAAAAACCAGATTAGACAAGTAGAAATGAGCATAAACAATCGGGGTACGAGGAAAGAGCACAAATTCCTTCTATAAGTAACACTTTATATCTAAGAAAATTCAAATTCTAAACTATTTAAAAAATAACATTTGCACATTAAGTACAGCACATTGAAGAAAATACAATCATGAAACTATTTAAATTTTTAAGGTGACTAATTCTATGTAGACAAATGTATTTAAAGATATAAAAAATACATTGCCGGTCTCAGTGAAATATTTTAACAATGCACACTAACAATAACACACTAGAAATATGACTTTGGGTCCTGCTGCAACTAAAATGTTGTTGCCGTATATGTACACGCATTCAAAGCAGCATAAATGCAGGAAACTCACATTTGCTCAACTTCTAAGTGGGGAGTGGGGCTATGCTAATTAGCAGCAGAGGGTTTTGGTAGAGGTTTCACTGTATTGGCACAAAAGATCGAGGTAATTTGGCAGTGGCGTAAAAATGGATGTAAGGCACCTAAGCCTGAGTTTCCTCGATGGTTTACGCTTAAATTTGGCGCAACATCGTACTTGTGCGTGTCAGGCCAGGCCTCCACAATATAAAGTACATTTTCTTTTGTCATCTCTTTTGAATGACGCCAGATGTTCAAAGTTATATTTTAAGAAAAGCTAATTTTTCCATTGGCCAATGTCAGGGCTCCTGATCTATGCTGCCGTATTCTCATTTCTCCCTAGAAACCATAGAAGTTTAGAGCACAGTGGAAGGCCAGTTGGCCCATCATACTTGTTCCAGCTCTATGCCAGAGTGATCTCGAACTGCTCCCATTGGCCTGCTTTCTTCAGACCTGTATCTTCTTTTACTTCAAATATTTATATAATTTTCCCTTAAAAATGGTCTCTGTGGAAAAAGTTCACTGCTCCAAAATCTCTGTATAAAGAACAAAGATTGAAATGTAGAGCAAGGAGGTAGAATGTTCATTGCTTTCTACATGTTCTCACTGATGGTGCACACTCTAAGGACAATAGCTTGGAGAACAGCATGTTAGAGCTGTTGTGCTTGAGCAGCGTGCGGCGGGAAACTGCCTGAGTTCTGCTAGGCACTGACATATTGGGGTAGATTTCCCTGGCTCTGCTGGCTGGAAACGGGGTGGTGCATCCAGAAATTTTGGGGGGATACCTTAGCTCCATGTTCCCATTACCGATCCAGCCAATGCATCATTGTTTGGGTCATTTTACTAGGCGGCCCAGGCGCCCACCTAAGGCAGATGGGAGGCTTCCTTCGACATTTAAATCGGGGTTCTATGATTTCAATGGACACCACCTGTCCACTTGTGCTCAGTGAATCACCTTGTGCAGCCCACTCTGACTCATCATCTATCCGAAGCGAGAGGCCAATTTCTGAGCTGATGGTTGGGAGGGATAGAGTGAGTGACGATAGTGCTTCTGGAATGTTCTTCCCCCCAAGGCTTCTCTTGCAGATGAACCTAGAGAAAGGGGAAAGAGATAAAGATCAGCATGGCTGGAAAAGGTTATGCAGCACAATACCTGTAAGACTGACAGCGCTAGGCAGAAACAGGCTGCAATGCTGACTATATGAATAATTGCTAGAGGAAGAAGAGAAGCAATCAACATGTCTTCCTTCCCGTCTGGGCCTGGATGGAGGTTGGTAACTCCCACCCCCCACTCCCCCCCCCCGCGCCTTCTTTCCTGTCCTCTCCCTTTATCAGCTGTGATTCAGTCAGTAGCATTCTCGCCTCCGATTCAGAAGGTTGTGGGTTCAAGTCCCACTCTAGGGACTTGAGCACAAAGAATTGGAGTGAGTTATAGCGTGGTTATTTCAACTGGTCTTCAGCTGTATGAGGCATCTTCATCTATGTGTATGGTGAGAAGGAGAAGCAGCAAACTGGGAGAATCCTGTGGAGGCGGTCATGTGCAGGATATTGCTGCAGTGAGAAGTGTGTTGATGATTAGCAGAAGAGTGGATGGCCTTCCAGTTGTGACCAGGTGAACCCAGACTGCTGTGTGCACCTGTTGAGATGGCGTGGGCAGCAGGTGAGTGTGTGATTGTAACAAGAAAGAGAGCTCTTGCCAGGTCCATGACCTGCTGTGATTTGAAAAGAAACATGTGAAGTGGAGGAGAGAAGAGGTTAGAGTGCTGGTGGAAGGGGGAGGGGGTAAAAAGCTAATGTGGCAAGGTCTAATGTAGAGAGATCAAAAGAGCGGCTCCTTTACTTCATGTGGCATCATTTTAGAATGCAAAGATTGGAAGTGGGGCCTCCTGTTGATACAGTACACACTGACTACAAAGTGTCTTTTTAACCCATGCAGACATTATAATCTGTTCCTTCCTGGCACCAAATTTGAACAAAACAAATGTGCTAGAAAGGTGAAGTAACATATTTCTATTTAATTATAGGTGAATAGGCTGTTAAATCCCAACTATTAAAAATAGAGATAATCCTTGGTTAAAGTCATTAACCAACGGCATGAAAAATTAATTTCTCATACAGATAATCCTGCAATGGAAGGGATTTGTTTTGATCAGTTATCTATTTAACAATGATTTTACATTTATTATCACGTCTATTGTGTGTTTGGTCTTTAACTTTAACTCATGATTTCTCTGTGAAACAGCGCTGTACATATCAGCAAAACTGGGTCGACTGTATAATATTCAGTTAACAGCAATTTATCAGCTAGATAGATTCCATACCTTAGCAGAACATAAATCAAGACAGTTTAGTGACAGGTTGGAATGGATGCTTGATAAGACATAGACAATAAAAGTTTATTTACCAAAGCAATTCTTTCATCTCTGGTGCCAGGTTGACGACTCCTAAAGATTTACTCCTATAAATAACCCACTTCTCCTTCCATTTCCTATGGAACAGAATTTGGGCTATTTGAAGTCATAGGGCTAGAGTTTCCTCATGTTTTGCATACTTAACGCCGACTTAACGTCCATTTTACCGCTGAAATCATGTCTAACGCCCATATATCACCCATTTAGGCACAAAATGGAAACTGATGGGCATTTTTTAGAAACTTATTGCCGAGCGTTACTTTCCCCATGTGCTTAATGCCAGGAAAAATAATACCGCCCGCCCACTTATTTTGGGCGGAATCATCAGAATGGGCGAAATCAACGCCCATAATATCGACCAGCGTTACTTTCTGCACGGAATTAACGCTGAGATTCAATAATACCGCCCGCCCATTTTTTTCTTGTCGTAAAGAGCACATTTGGTGAAACTAACGCCCAGGAGATCGCCCACCATCACTTTCACCACTCGCACACATATCACCCACAATATCACTCATCCCAAAAAACGCCCAGAAAAAGTGGAACTGTTCTGAACTAAAGCCAGCGGTGTGGCTGCCATTTTTTAAATCGCAGTTCGCTTCATTCAAAAGGCTGCTTCAACATCGGGGGAGTTTGGATTGACTCTGGAGTTCTTCTCAGGTGAAGTGACCATCTCAACAGACATATTTTCAGACTCTGGACTATTGGGGGTTTACTCTAGATGTATTTTAGTGAGGAAATTATTGTTTCTGATCAATCGTTATTATACTTTCATTGCCATGGGGACAGCCATTTCTCAGCCTGTATCGGTTAATACGCAGATGCTGCAAATGCAGATGGCTCAATGTGTGATGCACATCATTATATCCCCAATTTAAGACATGCAAGAATGAGGAGACGGGCCAGCCCATACACACCCTGCACGTACAGGGAAAAGAGGTCTTACCTCGACATGTCCGACCACACCTGCCTTCGGAGACTGTGCTTCCACAAGGTGGTGATCAATGAAATATGTGAGCTCATCAGGCCACATATGCAGCCTGCAATCAGGACATCAGTGTCGGTCGAGGTCAAGGTCACCGCGGCACTGTCGTTCTATGCGTCCAGTTCCTTTTGGGCCTCCGTGACCGAGATTTGCCCTCTGTCTCACCATGCAACCCATCGCTGCATTAGACAGGTCACGGAGAGCCTTTACACGAGAAGGATGGACTTTATCAGCTTTCCCATGACCACTGAGGCTCAGACTGTCAGGGCTGGAGCATTCTACCACATTGCTAAGTTCCCCAGGGTGCAGGGAGCTATACAGTGCACTCACATCGCCATGCAGTCACCTTCTCAGGACCGTTTTCATAACAGAAAAGGATGTCACTCCCTGAAGGTCCAACTAGTTGTCAACCACAGCCAGATAATACGGGCAGTGAATGCCAAATTGCCGGGCACCTTCGATGAGGCTCACATCCTGTGTGAGAGTGCTGTCTCTGACATCTTTAAGAGTCAGCCACAAGGACAATGCTGGATGCTTGGTGACAACCGATATGGCCTAGCCACCTGGCTGATGACCCCACAGCGTGACACCCACACCGAGGCTGAGAAGCGATACAACCAGAGCCACAGAGACACACGCAATGTGGTCTAGAAAACAATAACTGTGCTTAAGCAGTGCTTCAGATGTCTGGACCACTCAGGAGGGGAGCTTCAATACAACCCTGAGCAAGTAGCTACATTCGTGGTCGTGTGCTCCATGCTGCACAATCTGGCTATCAGGAGGGGCCAAGAATTGCCAGAAGGGACTGATGCTCCACCTCAGGAGAGAGAGGAAGAGGAGGACAAGGGGCTGGATGCTGACCTAGGGCCAGACAATCAGGCTGGCTATGCAACCATGCCCACAACCCCCTCCAGACTGCAGGAAGGGGCCCATAGTGGCTACATAGCTGCAAGACTCTTATATGAGGAGCTGATATCTGAATGATTTGCCTGAAAGAATGTTGCTGTGAGTGACAATGCTGACACACTGATGTGTGTGCAGCTCAGGTATCAATGGTGCCCATCAACTTGGTGCCAGTTAAAGTTTACGTTTATTTAAGTTTTATTTAACTCTTTCATGTTAAGGAATCACCAGTGTGTAACGGTCCAGCTATCTGAGACAATGCGCAACAAAGTTGTGTTCAATAAAAAAATTTTTAGACCAACATTGGTCTGAAATAATAAGTATCACAGGCAAAAACACCCAAACCCGCCCACACTCCACTTTTTCCACCATTGACATCAATCAAATGTTCAATATGTCCAGCAACACAGAATACAAAGGCAAAGCAGGAGGGTGGTCACCTCCCACCATACTTTGCAACAAATTGCATACACCCAGATGGAGATATAACACAGCCATCACCTGCGGGCATGCACCTCACTTTCCCTTTCCCCTCCCCTTCTTCTCCCCACCTCTACCCTTTCCCCTCCTCATTCCACGGTGCCTGGCCGAGGAGCTCCTCAGGTGGTGCCTCATTGGGGAGGGATGACGGCAGAGGCGGTGGTTGCACGGGTACGGGAGCAGGTAGTGCTTAGGGGACAACATTCTCTGATGCAGAAGCAGGATCTTGGTCCTTGCTCTCATCTGTCATTCAAAGTGGTGATACGAACATAGGGGTGGAGTGCCGCGCTCTGGGACCACTGGGAGGCCTGTGGCAGCAGTGTTCCTGGCTATCGCAATCAGGGCCTCTGCCATCCGCGGAACGTACTCAGTCATGGTGGCTAGCTGTCGGGATATGCCCCCCAATGCTTCGATGAGCTGGTCACCAATGTCTACAGTCCTCCTGGACAACTGTACCATTTCTTCGCTCTCACGTGGAACTCGTGGAACAGACCTGCCACGTCCACGAAATCTCCCCGGGGTCGGCGCCATCCTGGGGACAAATGGAGTGCCCTGTGGCGAGGTGCTTGGAGCCGGTACCTCCAGAGTGGAGGCGGGAATGAGCGGAGGACCACTAGGTGGCCTTGGGGTGGAATGGCTTCTGGAGCATGGCGATGCAAGTTCCTCGAAGTCCGTGCTCTCATCCGTGGAGAACAGACCCAGCGGATTGACGGGTGAGAATCGGAGCTCCTCAGCACCAGTTGTAGGATCGTCCGGAGAGTCCGGCCTCATGTCCCCACCTTCTGGTCTCTGTGGTCTTGCCTCGAGTCGCGCTGCTGGCTGAGCTGCAAAACACAAATGAGGTTATTAGAGGAGAAGTGGGTGCTAGGGTCACAAGGTGAGTCCAGCGCTACACACAGAATATGCACGAACACCACCGCTATCAAAATCATCACAGGCATCACATTTCATGACCATCAACCCATTTGCATTGCAATGATTTTCATTAGTCCAGCATTATTTCCGGGACAATTGTAGAAATCATCTTTCATATATGATTGTTCGGATATGAGTGGGTGTGGCATCTATTGACTTTACATCAAGCAATGGTGTAAACTTTACTCAGGTGGCATCACTTCAGGGTCTGGAGATGCATCCGTGGCTGTTCAGATGTGCTTCCCCATGTGTGCGAGCACTCGCTCCTCCATCTCAGTGATGTTGCTGGGGACTGGTGACCCCCCACACTGCATGGACCTCATCGTTGATTGCTTCTTCTATAAAAGGTGACAGGACGACATGGCATGAGATCATTGCGTGATATCATTGCTTGGTACTGTCACAGAATACGACTGGAGGCCAGGCACTGCTGCATAAAGCTAATTGCCTGTGGCGAGATGTTGGCCGCAAGCTCGGCGCTGAGTAGCGCCATTGATGGTAGATGGCCCGAGGCTTGGTTGGGGGGGCAGGCATTGGGAAGGTCAGCTGCCCATTGGGGTTCCGAGGACTGTTTTAGGAAGTTTCTTCCAAGGTTAAAAATTTCCCCAGAGGCCCCACCCCACTCTTGGCCAAGAACGGGGAAACACTCATCAAGGACACCGAGGCTGTCAGGGCCCGCTGGAAGGTCTCCTCAATCGAGACTGATACGTCCTTACTATACAGTATAAATGCACACGAGGCCCATGCTGGAGAGAAGGTCAGTTTGTGACCTGTCCTTTATTTCATAGCACTCAAGTGCTGGAAGTGGGTGGAGCTTCCCCTTTTATATCTGAAGGTCTAGGTTAGGGGTGTCTCCCACAAGTTCACCACCTAGTGGTCATTGTTCTCACAGTGTACAACTTAGGTCAGATTATACATGGGTTACAATGCTGGTTGAATACATGACAGAGACTCTGCCTTTGACTCAAGTTTTCTCAACTCCATCCAGCAGCATGCGACCCACCACCACCTCAGTAAAACCCCAACAATGTACGAGGTAGGCAAAGCCATAAAACAGCTCAAGAATAACAAGACTACGGGTGCGGATGGAATTCCTGCTGAGGCGCTAAAGTATGGCGGAGAGGCGCTATTGGTGTGGATACATGACCTCATCTCTCTCATTTGGAGGGAGAAGAGCATGCCGGGAGATCTCAGAGATGCAGTGATTGTGACCATCTTTAAAAAGGGGGACAAGTCCGACTGCGGCAACTACAGGGGAATCTCCCTGCTATCAGCCACTGGGAAGGTTGCTGCTAGAGTTCTCCTCAACCGTCTTCTCCCTGTGGCCGAGGAGGCTCCTCCCGGAATTACAGTGAGGATTTCGTCCCCTACGGGGCACAACAGACATGATCTTTGCAGTGCGATAGCTGCAGGAAAAATGCAGGGAGCAGCACCAGCCCTTAAAGATGGCCTTTTTCGACCTTACAAAGACCTTTGACACTGTCAACCGTGAGGGATTATGGAGCGTCCTCCTCCATTTTGGATGCCACCAAAAGTTTGTCAACATCCTTTGCCTGCTCTGTGATGACATGCAGGCTGTGATCCTTACCAGCGGTTCCATTACAGACACAATCCAGGCCGGACCGGGATCAAACAGGGCTGCGTCATCGCTCCAACCCTCATCTCAATCTTCCTCGCTGCCATGCTCCACCTCACAGTCAACAAGTTCCCCGCTGGAGTGGAACTAAACTATAGTATCAGTGGGAAGCTGTTTAACCTACACCACCTTCAGGCCAGATCCAAGATCACCCCAACCTCTGTCGTTGAGCTGCAGTATGCGGACGACGCCTGCGTCTGCGCACATTTTGAGGCTGAACTCCAGGATATAGTTGATGTATTCACCGAGGCATATCAAAGCATGGGCCTTACGCTTAACATCCATAAGACAAAGGTCCTCCACCACAGCACTGCCCCCCAGTCATCAAGATTCACGGCACGACCCTCGACAACATGGACTACTTCCCATTAATCGGGAGCCTTTTATCAACAAAGCAGATATTGATGCAGAGATTCAACATCGCCTCCAGTGCGCCAATGCAGCCTTCGGCTGCCTGAGGAAAAGAGTGTTCGATGCTCTCAAATCTATCACCAAGCTCTTGGTCTACAGGGCTGTAGTAATACTCGCTCTCCTGTATGGAACAGAGGCATGGACGATGTACAGAAGACACCTCAAGTCGCTGGAGATATATCACCAACGAGGTCTCCGTAAGATCCTGCAAATCCCCTGGGAGGACAGGGGCACCAACATCGGTGTCCTCACCCAGGCTAACATCCCCAGCATTGAAGCACTGACCACACTCGATCAGCTTCGCTGGGCAGGCCACATAGTACGCATGCCAGACACGAGACTCCCGAAGCAATTGCTCTATGCGGAGCTCCTTCACGGCAAGCGAGCCAAAGGTGGGCAGCAGAAACGTTACAAGGACACCCTCAAAGCCTCCCTGGTAAAGTGCGACATCACCACTAACACCTGGGAGTCCCTGGCCAATAACCGCCCTAGGTGGAAAAAGTGCATAGAAACATAGAAAATAGGTGCAGGAGTAAGCCATTCGGCCCTTCGAGCCAGCACCACCATTCAATAACATCATGGCTGATCATTCCCTGAGTACCCCTTTCCTGCTTTCTCTCCATACCCCTTGGTCCCCATAACCGTAAGGGCCATATCTAACTCCCTCTTGAATATATCCAATGAACAGGCATCAGCAACTCTCTGCGGCAGGGAATTCCACGTTAACAACTCTCTGAGTGAAGAAGTTTCTCCTCATCTCAGTCCTAAATGGCTTACCCCTTATCCTAAGACTGTGTACCCTGGTTCTGGACTTCCCCAACATCGAGAACATTCTACCCGCATCTAACCTGTCCCATCCTGTCAGAAGCTTTTATGTTTCTGTGAGATCCCCTCTCATCCTTCTAAACTCCAATATATAAAGGCCCAGTTGATCCAGTCTCTCCTCATATGTCAGTCCGGCCATCCCGGGAATCAGTCTGGTGAATCTTCGCTGCAGTCCCTCAATAGCAAGAATGTCCTTCCTCAGATTAGGAGACCAAAACTGAACACAATATTCCAGGTGAGGCCTCACCAAGGCCCTGTACAACTGCAGCAATACCTCCTTGCTCCTATACTCAAATCCCCTAGCTATGAAGGTCAATGTACCATTTGCATTCTTCACCACCTGCTGTACCTGTATGCGAACTTTCAATGACTGATGAACCATGACACCCAGGTCTCGTTGCACCTCCCCTTTTCCTAATCTGCCGCCATTCAGATAATATTCTGTCTTCGCGTTTTTGCCCCCAAAGTGGATAACCTCACAATTATCCACATTATACTGCAAGTGCCATACATTTGCCCACTCACCTAACCTGTCCAAGTCACCCTGCAGCCTCTTCGCATCCCCCTCACAGCTCACACTGCTACCCAGTTTAGTGTCATCTGCAAGCTTGGAGATATTACATTCAATTCCTTCATCTAATTCGTTAATGTATATTGTAAAGAGCTGGGGGCCCAGCACTGAGCCCTGCGGCACTCCACTAGTCACTGCCTGCCATTCTGAAAAGGACCCGTTTATCCCGACTCTCTGCTTCCTGTCTGCGAACCAGTTCTCTATCCACGTCAGTATATTACTCCCAATACCATGTGCTTTGATTTTGCACACCAATCTCTTGTGTGGGACCTTGTCAAAAGCCTTTTGAAAGTCCAAATACACCACATCCACTGGTTCTCCCTTATCCACTCTACTAGTTACATCCTCAAAAAATTCCAGAAGATTTGTCAAGCATGATTTCCCTTTCATAAATCCATGCTGACTTGGACCGATCCTGTCACTGCTTTCCAAATGTGCTGCTATTTCATCCTTAATGATTGATTCCAACATTTTACCCACTACTGATGTCAGGCTAACTGGTCTATAATTACCCACTTTCCATCTCCCTCTCTTTTTAAAAAGTGGTGTTACATTGGCTATCCTCCAGTCTATAGGAACTGATCCAGAGTCGATGGACTGTTGGAAAATGATCACCAATGCATCCACTATTTCTAGGGCCACTTCCTGAAGTACTCTGGGATGCAGACTATCATGCCCTGGGGATTTATCGGCCTTCAATCTCATCAATTTCCCAAACACAATTTCCCACCTAATAAGGATATCCTTCAGTTCTTCCTTCTCACTAGACCCTCGGTCCCCTAGTATTTCTGGAAGGTTATCTGTGTCTTCCTTCGTGAAGACAGAACCAAAGTATTTTTTCAATTGGTCTGCTATTTCTTTGTTCCCCATTATAAATTCACCTGAATCTGACTGCAAGTGACCTACGTTTTTCTTCACTAATCTTTTTCTCTTCACATATCTATAGAAGCTTTTGCCGTCAGTTTTTATGTTCTCGGCAAGCTTCTTCTCGTACTCTATTTTCCCCCTCTTAATTAAACCCTTTGCCTTCCTCTGCTGAATTCTAAATTTCTCCCAGGCCTCAGGTTTGCTGCTTTTTGTGGCCAATTTATATGACTTCTCCTTGGATCTAACACTATCCTTAATTTCCCTTGTTAGCCACGTTTGAGCCACCTTCCCCTTTTTATTTTTACTCCAGACAGGGACGTACAATTGCTGAAGTTCATCCATGTGATCTTTAAATGTTTGCCATTGCCTATCCACCGTCAACCCTTTAAGTGTCATTTCCCAGTCTATTCTAGCCAATTCACGCCTCAAACCATCGAAGTTACCTTTCCTTAAGTTCAGGACCCTAGTTTCTGAATTAACTGTGTCACTCCGGGAGGGCGTTGAGCTCTTCGAATCTCAACGCCACGAGCGTGAAGAGATCAGGTGCAGGCAGCGGAAGGAGCATGCAGCAAATCAGTCTCACCCCCCGTCCCTTCCCCTGACGAATGTCTGTCTCACCTGTGACAGGGTCTGTGGCTCTCGCATTGGACTGTTCAGCCACCAAAGGACTCACTTTAGGAGTGGAAGCTAGTCTTCCTCGATTCCGAGGGAGTGCCTATGATGATGATGACTGTCACAGAGACTGATACAACACATAACCGACAGATGTAATCATGATTATTATGATAATTATCATTCTTTACCTAAGGACGTGCACCATGACCGCAGGCTTTGAGTAAAACTTTTTCGGTAAAAGTGATTATAATCACTCATGACTGTTACAAATCAAATTATATAAATACATAAGTACATGTAAATAAATGTAATATTTACTCTTGCGGATCCCACAAGGTTGTTCCATCATTTGCAGCATTGGTTGCCCTCACGCACCTCGTTGGTCGCAGACGAGACCACCTCTGCTATCTCGGTCCATATCTTCTGGTAGGCTTCCCACGCTCTCCCTGTGTCAAATCACCCCAGCGTGACTCGCCCTCGATTTGCTTCGTCCGAGAACCTCCTGGCTCTTTTGCGTCCTCCAATGTGCTCCTCTGCCACCTCACTGCTCTCTCCAGCGTCAGTCTCCACAGCGTGCTGTGATGTCTCCTCCCCTCCCTCCATTATAGGCCAAATTCTGGCAAATATGTGGCTGGTAACAGCTAATTTTTGTTTCCCTATTTGCTGTAAAGCTCAAAACTCTCCCTCCTTCCTCCCAAAGCAGCCACAACACAACCACCCACGCCTTCAGTCCCTCTCAGCTCACGCTCTCTCTGTCTCCTCTTCACTGCATGTCACGATGATCCTTGACCTCTTGAATAGCGGGAATCGAGCGTTGCCATGCCGTTGCTAAGACCGGTGACACTTTATGGCAGAAGGTCAGTGAGATTTAACACTACCACCCATTTCATATTGCCCGCAGTAATGCCCAATTTAAAAAATGGGGACGAGGTGCTTTGAGAATGGGCGAGAAGCCGACAATCTGAAAACCCATTTTTACCGCCCATGCCGGAAATAACGCCCATTTTTGGGCGATAAGCCCAAAAGTGTAAAATCTAGCCCTATAGATCAAGTGCTGTCTTTTTTAAATATGTCAACTTCAGATGCATTTAAGACTCTTGCCCGAGAACATGACTTTTACCATTGAATTTGCTTGAAAAATGTTAAATTATCGTTGAAATAGATAAGTGACTATGATATATCCTTTACTAAGTGATTTAATATCTTTGATTACTTTACAAAGTTAGAACAATGAAGCTTTGAGTAACGACATTACTCAGTTAAACTTGGCCACTGGGGACTAATATGACAGTATATCTTTATACTTGTTTTCAAATAAATTTAATATTGATAATTGACATTTCTGCATAATTAGGAATGCTTACAAATATTTAGTAATAGACTATTTGTACTTTTGGAATAAATTACTGTAAAATAAGCACAATATCTTCATAACAAGTAATTTTGTGTCTTATTTTACTTTAATAAAGTGCAGTATATAGGTCATGCACCTGTTCGACAGAAGCAGCTGAAGATGGTTGGGTCTAGGACACTGCCCTGAGGAACACCTGCAGCAATATCCTGGGGCTAGGATGATTGACTTCCAACCATCTTCCTTTGTGCTAGGTATGACTCCAGCAAGTGAAGAGTTTTCCCCGATTCCCATTGACTTCAGTGTTACTCGGGCTCCTTGATGCCACACTTGGTCAAATGCTGCCTTGATGACAAGGGCAGTCACTCTCACCTCACCTCTGGAATGCAGCTCTTCTCTCCATGTTTGGACCAAGGCTGCAATGAGGTTTGGAGCCATGTGGTCCTAGCAGAACCCAAACTGAGCCTTGAAAAGCAGGTTATTGGTGAGTAAGTGCCACTTGATAGCACTGTCGATGACACCTTCCATCACTTTGCTGGTGATTGAAAGTAGACTGATGGGGCAGTAACTGGACAGATTGGATTTGTTCTGCTTTTTGTGGACAGGACATACCTGGGCAATTTTCCACATTGTCGGGTAGATGTCACTGTAGTAGCTATACTGGAACAGCTTGTCTAGAGGTGTGGCTAATTCTGAGGCATAAGTCTTCAGCACGACAGCCGGGATGTTGTCAGGGCCTTTGCTGCATCCAGTACGTTCAACCATTTCTTGATATCTCGTGGAGTGAATCGAATTGGCTGAAGACTGGCTTTTGTGATGGTGGGGACCTCAGGAGGAGGCCAATATGGATCATCCACTCGGCATTTCTGGCTGAAGATGGTTGCAAATGCTTCAGCCTTGTCTTTTGCACTCATCTGCTGGGCTCTACCATCATTGAGGATGGGAATGTTCATGGAGCCTCCTCCTCCTGTTAGTTATTAAATTGTTCACCACCATTCATGACTGGATGTGGCAGGACAGCAGAGCTTTGATCTGATCTGTAGTGCCTCCCTTTTTATCCCAGTTGAAACCGACAAATTCAGCACTGACCAGGAATTGAAACTGGGACCTTCCCATTCACTATGGCACAGTACCATATTATACAGTGCATTTAGCCTGTAAACCAATGTACATCAGGGCACATCTAAAATGATATAAAACGGCAACTACCACCTCATCTCTAATGTTTACTTCTGTGCTTGTGAGTTGATTGTGTTTTATTGACTAAATAACAATATATAAAACTCAACAACATGCCAGGCATTATATATTTCTCAGACTGTAAGAAAGAAAATGTTGGAAAGTGTGAGGTCATGCACTTTGGCAGAAAAATCAAAGAGCAAGTTATTATTTAAATGGAAAAAGATTGCAAAGTGCCACAGTACAGCAGAACCTGGGGGTACTTGTGCATGAAACACAAAAGGATAGTATGCAGGTACAGCAAGTGATCAGGAAGGCCAATGGTATTTTGGCCTTTATTGCAAAGGGGATGGAGTATAAAAGCAGGGAAGTCTTGCTACAGTTATACAGGGTATTGGTGAGGCCACACCTGGAATACTGCATGCAGTTTTGGTTTCCATATTTTCGAAAGGATATACTTGCTTTGGAGGCAGTTCAGAGAAGGTTCACTAGGTTGATTCCGGGGATGAGGGGGTTTACTTATGAGGAAAGGTTGAGTAGCTTGGGCCTCTATTCATTGGAGATCGGAAGAAGGAGAGGCGACCTTATCGAAACGTATAAGATTATGAGGGGGCTTGACAAGATGGATACAGAGAGGATGTTTCCACTGATGGGGGAGACTAGAACTAGAGGGCATGGTCTTAAAATAAGGGACCGCCCAATTAAAACAGAGATAAGGAGGAATTTCTTCTCTCAGAGGGTTGTAAATCTGTGGAATTTGCTGCCTCGGACAGCTGTGGAAGTTGGGACATTGATTACATTTATGACAGAAATAGACAGTTTTTTGAGCGATAAGGGGATAAGGGGTTATGGGGAGCAGGTGGAGAAGTGGAGCTGAGTCCATGATCAGATCAGCCATGATCTTATTGAATGGTGGAGCAGGCTCGAGGGGCCGTATAGCCTACTCCTGTTTCTATTTCTTATGTTCTTATGTTCTTATGTAAAATGCCAAAAGGGGTTACATGTGTGATATTGAGCGGCAAAAATAGTTTGGAAATTTGGCCCAACGTTGTGCATTTTAAAAGTAAAATTATGAGAGGCATTCCAGAAAATGCGAGAAAGGAAGATGTATCAATTAAACAGTAGCCATTTCAAATACATTCATAAAATATTCTGATCATACACCTCTGCAGGCTAGTAAAATGAATCTAAAAATGCTGATCCTGCAGAGCTATATTATGTCCTGAGGTTAAGATTTTAAACATTGAGACGTATAAGAAGAATCTCACTGCTACAAATGCAGAGTAACCGTACTTATGGATAATTCCTTGAAAACTGGAAATTATTTGAACCTAGTTCTGAAAGTGCCAATTTAATGAATAGTTTACAAGATGGCAGTTATGATTTGTTTTGGATAGCTGCTCAATACTTCTCATTGATTTTTATATTAACATACTCGATATAGTCATCATTCCTACCCCGAGGAAATCTTGAGGGGGAACTATCAGAAATTCTTTTCATTTACTAATTTTGTTACCACTGCCTTTTTTGTTACAAAGCACTTTAAACTAACAATAGAAGCAGAATGAATAAAATAGTGATGATCCATTCAATTTTCAGATGCTGATTGCAATCGTGTATTTTATTTCTGCATTTATTTACTGTCTCAGTGATTTATGCACTATTTTTGGACTTCTATGAAACAGAACAAAAGACTATAATTTAATTCTCCAAGTTTCTGTTGAACTATGATTGCATGCTAGTTTAAGCAGAGTAAAGCAAGAATTAAGAACATTAATGTAATACTAGCAGAGTATCCCTATAAAGTTTTGAGCAGGTTTTAGTCTTTTCAGGTCTTTGGGAACAGCAAATTAAGTCTGCCTGCTACTTGTTATGGGAACTTTCACAGCCCTGAATGTGCAGTCGGAGGCTTCCCATGGGGAAATGCCTCCGATCCGCAAATAAAATGACCACATACCCGGTGGTCTGGGAGGTACGGAGATATGTGGTCCTGGGACTTGCCGGATGTGTGTGGGTAGAGTCCCATATATCTCAGGGGCGCATGCGTTTCGCAAGCACCTCTGGGATCACGTGGGCCAGCCAACCAATGACAGAAGGGAATCCCCATTCATACTTATGGGGATTCTGAAACCCCATAAAAATGAATGGGAATTCCCCACAAATAGATCCAGACATCAAATATATATTTTTTAAAACCCTTACATATTTAAAATTAATTGAAATGGCATGTTTTACAGGAGCTAAAAATAAAATTACCTTATTTCAAAGTTTTTTAAATGTATAAATTATTGATAAAATTTTATTTTTCTGATTTTTAAAACTCTTACACTAGTAAAAACAGGCTTTTACCAGCATAAGAATTTCACAGGTATTCACTGGGCAGCAGTTGGGAAAATAGCAAATAGCCCAACTCTCTGCCAGCGAATGCCCTTTTCCTGGGGATGCATTGGATTTGTTAAGAAGATTCTTGACAGTTTGCAAGTTCCGGAGTTTCGCGCATGCACAGCGCATGCCTAAACCCGGAAGCACCTGTGGGCGCATACACACCACATACGTGCTCTTGGGGCTGAAAATAATGGCCCAATAAATGTACATCAAGTAAGTTTGTTTACTTTACAGAAGTAACCCCAAAAGATTGTAATTATCATATATTAATATCACTTTAGTGAACATTTGGTTTGTGTACATTTAACTATATAAGAACATGAGAAATAGGAGCAGGAGTAGGCCATTTGACCACTCGAGCCTGCTCCGCCATTTAATAAGATCATGGCTGATCTGATCATGGACTCAGCTCCACTACCCTGCTCGCTCCCAATAACCCTTTATTCCCTTATCGCTCAAAAATCTGTCCATCTCCACCTTAAATATATTCAATGACCCAGCCTCCACAGCTCTCTGGGGCAGAGAATTCCACAGATTTACAACTCTCTGAGAGAAGAAATTCCTCCTCATCTCAGTTTTAAATGGATGGCCCCTTATTCTGAGACTATGCTGACCAGTTTTAGCTTCTACTATGAATGGAAATATCCTCTCGTCATCCACCTTGTCGAGCCCCCTCATTATCATATATTTCGATAAGATCACCTCTCATTCTTCTGAACTCCAATGAGTATAGGCCAAGCCTACTCAGCCTATCTTCATAAGTCAACCCCCTCATCTCCAGAACTGCCTCCAATGCAAATATATATTTCCTTAACTATGGAGACCAAAACTGTATGCTGTACTCTAGGTGTACAGTTGTAGCAGGACTTCTCTGCTTTTATACTCTATCCCCCTTGCAATAAAGGCCAACATTCCATTTGTCTTCCTGATTACTTGCTGTACCTGCATACTAACTTTTTGTATTTCATGCACAAGGACCCCCAGGTTCCTCTGTACTGCAGCACTTTGCAATTGTTCTCTACTTAAATTAAAATTTGCTTTTCTATTTTTTCTGCCAAAGTGGATAACCTCACATTTTCCCACGTTGTATTCCATCTGCCAAATTTTGGTCCACTCACTTAGACTGTCTATATCCCTTTGCAGATTTTTTGGGCCCTCCTCACAATTTGCTTTCCCACATATTTTTGCATCAGCAGCAAACTTGGCTACATTATACTCAATCCCTTCATCCAAGTCATTAATATAGATTGTAAATAGTTGAGGACCCAGCACCGATCCTACGGCACCCCACTAGTCATTGTTTGCCAACCGGAATATGACCCGGAATATAGTTGCACATGTCTCTAAAAGAGGGCTTAGTTCAGCTTTAATTACAGTAGAAAGATTTAATTTTAAGAAATAGACTTTTTTATTTATTTTCCTTTGATAAAACTATTGTCCTGAAGAGTGTTTGCCAAACCTTTCTTGGTTTAGAAACACACAATATAATGGCATAAACGGTGTTCAAATATATTGAGATGTCACATGTCAAATGTCACCTTTTAAAATTTTAAATCTTTTTTTCTCTGCTGTAAGGATTTTACGATGGAGTCATGTTCAAGGGTTTGTTTTAAAACAAACTAAATTTACACAGGTTTAAAAAAAAACCCTAGCTTCAGGCATTGGAGAATGTGTATTAAAGGCATCTGGTTCAGATGGGATGTATCCAGGGTTGCTGAGGGAAGTAAAGATAGAAATTGCGGAGGTGCTGGCCACAATCTTACAATCCTCCTTTGACACAGGGATGGTGCCAAAGGACTGGAGGATTGCAAATGTTTCATTATTGTTCAAAAAAGGGGAGACGGATAAAGCTGACAATTACAGGCTAGTCAGTTTAACGTTGATGTTTGGGAAGCTTTGAGAAACAATAATCCGGGAGAGAATTAACAGCCATTTGGACAATCATGGACTAATAAAGGAGAGCCAGCACGGATTTGTTCAGGGAAAATCATGTTTGATTAACTTGATTGAGATTTTTGATAATCTCATTGTGATAATGCTAATGAGAGACGCAAATGACCCGAATTTCTCCCCCCAAGATTCTATGAGAGCCAGATGAGCCAATTTGGGGGATGTCACAACCCACAACATATTTCAAAATGATACATATGAGGAACTATTGTGTCATCTCGGGATGACCAGGAACTTCAAGCAATTTGTCAGCTCTTCTCATCTCAAATGATCTGGATGACAGGCTTGCTGACTATCTGTGCCTAGAAAGGTGTTGAGGACATCACCCTTGAGTTTGGGACTAGAATTAACAAACAGAGAAAAGTTACAAAGAGACCCAGGGGCATTCAGGTTTTGAACACAGCACTATGAGACAAATCCCTTGGTCCAGAGCTCGAAGGTAAAACTTCAAGAGGCCAATTTTGCAGTTAGATGTAGACTGAAAGAAAAGTAATGGCAAGAACAAGAAAGACAGCCCACAAAAAAGATGAGCTTGTGTTTTTTTCCCATGCTTCCAAAGAGTGGTGAGATTGAGCTGTTGAGAAAGAGCAGTGTAGCAATTTGGATAAAAATAAGTTACATGTGACAGGAAGGACAGAGGGGCCGAAATTGGACCGCGCCCCGATTGGGGGCAGTAACCTTACGGGGCCGGGACTTTTATCACCCGGTACGGAAGTCCCGCCCCTAGCTTGGAATTGGGATTTCAGCCCCTGAAACAAGGCGGAGCGCTGTCTCAGGCACTCCACCTCACTGGAGGGATGCTCCCGGGACAGCAGCGTGCTGTTGAGTCCAGCACTGTGCTGATGAGGCCAGTGTTACGCGGAAGCTCCATGTAGCGCTAACGTGCTACAAAGCCCCTCCCTTTCAGTTAAAGGGGAGGGCTGCTGTGCACTCTGCAGGCCCTTTGGTGACCACCACTGGAGTGCCTGTCTGCACAATGGCGGCCAGGTCGAGGCGAGGGCCGCCATTGTCGAGCTGACCACAGAGTCGGCCGACAAAATAAAACGGTGTCCCAGTGCACACACAGCCTTCCCTTTAAGGGGTGCCCCTGCAGCGGATGACCAGCAGCTTCATGCTCCATGAAGCAATTTCCACCGCGGGGCGCAAAAGGGTCAGCGCAGGGCGCAAAGTGTTCGGCGTGCACGGCGGTAATGTCATTGTCTGTTGCATGCCAGCCCACGGTGTTACCAACACATTGCCCCCAAAATCTCCAAAGTACATTTTGCCCGAGGCACTACTGCCACCCGCTCTCAGGTACAAAGACCATTGCGCCCCATTAGTGCTTCCCGGAGAGTGAAATAAAGCGGCAATTTCGACAGAGAGTTTAACAGTAGCAGTGCAGCAGAGAATAAGGTCAAAGCAAGGAATAATGATAAAAAAAATTAAATTAAAGGCTCTTTATCTGAATGCACGAATCATTCGTAACAAGATAGATGAACTAATGGCACAAATAGAGATAAGTGGGTTTGATAGCCATTACAGATCCATGGTTGCAAGGTGACCAAGTTGGGAACTAAATGTTCCAGGGTACTTGACGTTTTGAAAAAACATACAGAATGGAAAAGGAGGTTGTTAGCCCTGACAATATAAGATGACATAAGGACATAAGGGCAGATGACATACAGAGAGAAAGGATCTTGGCTTGGAAGATCAGGCAGTAGAATCAGTATGGGTGGAGATAAGGAATAACAAGGGGCAGAAAACATCGGTGGGAGTAGTATAGGCCCCCTAACAGTAGCTATAGCATTGGACAGAATATTAATCAATAAATAGTGGGAGCTTGTAACAAATGTAATGCAATAATTGTGGGGGGCTTAATCTTCATATAGACTGAACAAATCAAATTGTCAAAGGTAGTCTGTAGGAAGAGTTTGGACAGTTTCCTATAACAATACATCATGGAACCAAGCAGAGAACAGACTATTTTAGATTTTGTATTGTGTAATAAAACAGGGTTAATTAGCATTCTCAAAATAAAGGATCCTCTGGGGCCGAGTGATCACAATATGTTAGAATTTACCATTAAGTTTGAGAGTGAATTACCTAAGTCCGAAACGTAAACAAAGCCAATTACATCGGTACGAGGAGCGAGTTAGCTAAGGTAGATTGGAAAAATAGATTAAAAGGTATGGCGGTAGATAAGTATTGGCTAGCATTTAAAGAAATATTTCATAATTCTCAACAAAAATACATTCCATTGAGAAACAAAAACTCCACAGGAAAAGTGATCCATCCGTGGCTAATTAAAGAAGTTACGGATAGCATTAGATTGAAAGAAGAAGCTTATAATGTTGTGAAGAATAGTAGTAAGCCTGAGGATTGGGAGAGTTTCAGAAACGAGCAAAGGATGACCAAAACATTGAGAAAATGGGAAAAAAAAGAATATGAGAGAAAACTAGCAAGAAATATGTAAACAGATTGTAAGAGCTTCTTCAAGTATTGTAAAAAGAAAGAGAGTAGCAAAAGTAAATGTTGGTCCCTTAGAGGCTGATACAGGATAAATTATTATGGGGAATAAGGAAATGGCAGAAACATTAAACAATTATTTTGTATGTGTCTAAACATAGAAACAAAGAAACATAGAAAATAGGTGCAGGCGTAGGCCATGGCTGATCATGTAACTTCAGTACCCCATTCCTGCTTTCTCTCCATACCCCTTGATCCCTTGATCCCTTTAGCCGTAAGGGCCTTTTGAATATATCCAATGAACTGGCCTCAGCAACTTTCTGTGGTAGAGAATTCCACAGGTTCACAATTCTCTGCGTGAAGAAATTTCTCCTCATCTCGGTCCTAAATGGCTTACCCCTTATTCTTAGACTGTGACTACTGGTTCTGGACTTCCCCAACATCGGGAACATTCTTCCTGCATCTAACCTGTCCAATCCCATCAGAATTTTATATGTTTCTATGAGATCCCCTCTCATCCTTCTAAATTCCAATAAATATAAGCCTAGTCGATCCAGTCTTTCTTCATATGTCAGTCCTGCCATCCCGGGAATCAGTCTGGTGAACCTTCGCTGCACTTTCTCAATAGCAAGAATGTCCTTCCTCAGATTAGGAGACCAAAATTGTACACAATATTCAAGGTGTGGCCTCACCAAGGCCCTGTACAACTACAGTAAGACCTCCCTGCTCCTACACTCAAATCCTCTCGCTATGAAGGCCAACATGCCATTTACCTTCTTCACCACTTGCTATACCTGCATGCCAACTTTCAATGACTGATGTACCATGACACCCAGGTCTCATTGCACCTCCTCTTTTCCTAATCTGTCACCACTCAGATAATATTCTGCCTTCCTGTTTTTGCCACCAAAATGGATAACCTCACATTTATCTACATTATACTGCATCTGCCATGCATTTGCCCACTCACCTAACCTGTCCAATTCACCCTGCAGCCTCTTAGCATCTTCCTCACAGCTTAATGTCATCTGCAAACTTGGAGATATTACATTCAATTCCTTCGTCTAAATCACTAATGTATATTGTAACTAGCTGGGGTCCCAGCACTGAACCTTGCGGTACCCCACTAGTCACTGCCTGCCATTCTGAAAGGGACCGTTTATTCCTATTCTTTACTTCCTGTCTGCCAACCAGTTCTCTATCCGCGTCAATACATTACCCCCAATACCATGTGCTTTAATCTTACACACTAATCTCTTGTGTGGGACCTTGTCAAAAGCCTTTTGAAAGTCCAAATACACTACATCCACTGGCTCTCCCTTGTCCACTCTACGCGTTACATCCTCAAAAAATTCTAGAAGATTTGTCAAGCATGATTTCCTTTTCATAAATTCATACTGACTTGGACCGACCCAATCACAGTAGAAGACCCAAAAAGCATACCTAAAATGGTGGGGAATCAACGGTCGAATGATTGTGAGGAATTTGACGTAATTAATATAAGTAGAAAAAAAGTACTAGAGAAACTAATGGGACTAAAAGCCGACAAATCCCCTGGACCTGATGGCTTACTTCCTAGGGTTCTAAAAGTGGTGGCTAAAGAGATCGTAGATACATTGGTATTGATCTTCCAAAATTCTCTAGAATCTAGAACAGTCCCAGCAGATTAGAAGTTAGCAAATGTAACACTGCTGTTCAAGAAAGGAGGGAGAAAGAAAACAGGGAACTACAGGCCAGTTAGCCTGACATCAGTCATCAGGAAAATACTGGAATCCATTGTTAAGGAAGTTATATCAGGGCGCTTAGAAAATCATAACATGACATGGTTTTATGAAAGGAAAATCGTGTTTGACAATTAAGAACGTAAGAACATAAGAAATAAGAGCAGGAGTAGGCCATTTGGCTCCTCGAGCCTGCTCCGCCATTCAATTAGATCATGGCTGATCTGAGCATGGACTCAGCGCCACTTCTCTGCCCGCTCCCCATAACCCTTTACTCATTAAATTTATTAGAGTTTTTGAGGATATAACCAACAAGGTAGATAAAAGAGAACCAGTGGATGTAGTATATTTGGATTTCCAAAAGCATTCGATAAGTTGCCACACAAAAGATTACTACACAAGATAGGGGCTCATGGGATTGGAGGTAATGTATTAGCATGGATAGAGGATTGGTTAACTGACAGAAAACAGAGAGTCAGGATAAACATGTCATTTTCAGGTTGGCAGGCTGTAAATAGTGGGGTTCTGCAAGGATCAGTGCTGAGGCCTCAGCTATTTACAATCTATATTAATGACCTTGATGAAGGGACCGAGTGTAGTGCATCCAAGTTTGATGATGATACAAAGCTAGGTGGGACAGTAAGCTGTGAGGAGAACACAGTCTGCAAAGGTATATAGATAGACTATGTGGGCAGTAAGGTGGCAGATGGAGTATAATGTAGGGAAATGTGAGGTTATTAACTTTGGTGAATATTATTTATTGAATATTAATTTAGTTGGTGAATATTATTTATTGAATGGCAGAGCAGGCTCGAGGGGTTGTATGGCCTACTTCTGTTCCTAATTCTTATGTTCTTATGTTCCCAAATGGAATTTGCTTTGAATGGTACTCTGTGTGCGCACAAGTTTCCTACTTGTGAAATAAAGCCATTTAATGATTCGTAGCTAGCCTTGTCTTTCCAACTGTTTCTCAGTCCACCTTCCTAAAGATTGGAGACATGCATCAGAGGGCACATATCCAGTTCAACAACAACAACAACTTACACTTATTATAGTGCATTTAACGTAGCAAATGTCCCAAGGTGCTTAACACAAGCAATGCCAATAAAAACATTTTTGACACCGAGCCACAAATGGAGATGTCAGGGCAAATGATCAAAAGATTGTTTGAAGAGTTAGGTTTTAAGGAGCATCTTAAAGGAGGTAGAGAGGCAGAGGGATTTAGGGAAGGAATTCCAGACTTAGGGCCTAGGCGGCTGAAGGCATGGCCGTCAATAGTAAAGCGATTAAAATCGAGGATGCCAGAATTGGAGAAGTGCAGAGATCTCAAAGACTTGTACGGCTCTAGAAGGTTACAGAGATAGGGAGGGGTGAGGCCATGGAGGAATTTGAAACAAGGATGAGTATTTTAAAATCAAGAAGGTGTTGTTGGACCGGGAGCCAATGTACAGCAGCGAGCACTGCGGTGATAGGTGAACGAGACTTGGATTAAGTTAAGATACAGGCAACAGAGTTTTGGATGAGCACAAGTTTATGTAGTTCGGATCACAAGGGGGCCTCTTGTTACATTCCTGGATGATGCTAATACTGGGCATTACAGGCACAACCCTAAACTGATGTTTAGACTGCTTACCTGAGAGAATATCTAAGGTAGACCCAAAACTCGTAACAGTGATATTCTCAACACAAAATTAGCAAAGGCTGAAAATGGCGCTCCTTAATGGCTCAAAAGCTGGACAGATGCAGAATGTGCTGCACTAGTAATGTGCAAAACCATCTATTGCAGGTAAATACACAATCAATGCTGAACCTTATATTTAGCATTCCTGTCATGCAAAAGATCATGTTGTACAGATGTCAAACATTCGGCATAAATCAGTGCCTAGAAAGCTCTTTACTGCTGAATAAACAGAAACTTCATATACATTGCAAGAGATAATTGACTTAAAATGAAGTCAACAGTAATTTAATTTGATGTACCTGTATGCAAACATAAGCTTTGCCAAAATTGATATGCTAAAGTAATTTGATCCATGTTGCTGGGTCGTCTTAGTTACGTCAAATTATCCCCGCATGTAAATGTGTCAGTGTGAGATAAATCATCATTTAACACAACAAAATGCTACAGCTATCACTTTAAGGGTTAATGTCTTCACAGTATAATACAGAATATATGAGAATAAGATACAGATAGAAATTCAGATTTTAAAAATCCTTTGTTGTGGTGTCATATTATAGCCTTTTGTATTCACATGTAACGTTTGAAGTGTCAATATTCTTGAGATTCTCTCATCTTATAATTTTAGGCTTTGATGTGAAGTAGAGACTACAGCTGCAAAGCATAGTCACAGTTGAGAACAAATCACATCGAAAAAGACTTAACTAACTGTTTAATCGATCACTCTGTATAAAATGGCTGTGTGAATGATACAATTTAATTTGCATAACTTTGAAAAATTTATAGAGACAATTAAAATAATTAAAATCATTGCTGTGTCAGCTGCATAACGTGCACAGCAAATGCATCGATACGTAACACTGCATATTCAAATTCTCATATTAAGCAGCGTGTTTGAGTTTTTTAAAAAGTAATTATTACTTTATACTCATTTAAGGATTTTCTTTATACTCCCATTGCTTCTATTGGCTGCTTGGTATGTAATCAGCCAACAAAAGGTGTGATTCAAGTGGGCTGAATGACACATTTCCATATTTTCTTCCGTCTTGGAAAGTACAAAGACACCACATTTAATTGGAACTCTTCTCCAGTTGGGTTTTTAAAGTCCTGAATTTCCCACGTGATTTTCCATCCAATTTCCCCATCGCAGTCGCATGATTGCCAATATCATTAACCTGTCTCTATCTACCGGCACTATCCCTATATTCTTCCAATCCAACACCATCACAACTTTTTACAAAAATCGAATTCAATCCTCTATTCTCTCCAACTGCTACCCATCTCCAACTTTGCCTTTTCCTATAATGTCCTGAAACATGCTGCCTCACAATTATGCTCCCATCTCTTGCATCACTGCCTGTTTTGGTCTCCCGCTCTGCCCATGGCAAAGACACTGAACTGGAACAAAGTTACAAGCAACACCATGTGCAATAAGACTATGGCTTACTCTTCCTCCTCAAACTTCTTGACGTTTCCACTGCCTTCAATTCCATCAATTATTGCATCTTCTTAACATATTTGTCCATCACCTTCCATCACTGTGGCACTGCTCTCTCACTCCTACCTGTCATGATGTATACATTACATCACCTCCTGGGCAATCTGGTGCATCCCAGACTCCGTCCTTAGTCCCCTCATCTTCATTGTTTATATGTAACCACTTGGTAATATCATCCAGAATCGCAAAGCTACTTCTACATGTATGTCCCTTTCTTCTCCACCAACTCCAATATGCTTATGCTCCCTTCAAATAAGCATCTGATATTAAGACCTGGAGAAGCTGAAATGTTCTTCAGCTAAATGTCACCAAAATCAAAGCCCTCCTCTTCATATCCTGGCTTTCACTTTAACAATCGTCTATGCTGCTTTCTCAGACTAATCCCCAGAGGTGCAGAACCTTGTTACACGGTTCAATCCTGAGCTCAGCTTCCTTCTCCACATCCAACCCATTATCAAGACCGCCTACTTTCATCTCTGAAATATTAGCCGCCTCTGACCTTAACTTTCCCCCACAATGCCAAAACTTTAATTGAAGCGTTTACACCTTGAAGTTCAATTTCTCCAATGCTTTCCTGTCTGCCTCTTCATTTCCACCCTCCATAAACTATATCTTACCCAGAAAATCATGACTTTCCTCCTTATCAGCAGAACTCATGATCATCCTGTCCCTTGTTAAACTTCCTTGGCTTCCCATGCCCAAGTAAATTGATTTTGAGATCTTTGTTCCTGTGATGTATGTAGCACTCAAATCACTGACTCCACACAGTCTGGTGTTGTAGTAACTGCTGTGACCTTAGTCCTTTATTGTGTAACTCCAGAGTGCCTCTCAGGTGTGGTGGGCAGCCTTTTATACTCTGTCTTGCAGGTACTTTTGGGTCTCCCACCACAGCGCCCCCTGTGGCGCACCATTGTAACTATACATTTAATGTACCTGGACAATACATAACATCTTACTGCCCCCCCAGTTCCAAAAGCAACTTGCCGGAAACCTCGGCCTTGTTCGTCCTGGCTGATTTGTGAGTGTGAGTCCATGGCCATCCACTTCCCTCTCCCCCCACCCCCGCCATGTAGAGATTATGCTTGCGATCCAGTGCAAGCATGTGGTATTTGCAGTCCTTACATGGGTGATGAAGTACACAAACATAACCTCCAATAGAAAGCAGGTACACATGGACAGTACATTTGTATGGTACATATAGATGCATTGAAGAGTTATATTAAAAGGTTGCAGGTACACTGAACAGTTATTTAATCCCAGCTCCACTGGGTGAGGTATGGTGGCGACATACTGCCCCTTTTTGCCCGAGGTAATGGGCTGCGCTGAGACAGGGTATCGCAACTAGTGCGTTGCCTCTGTTCTCAGAAAATAGTTGCCTTTGCAGCTCATCTGCAGCCGCTGAACCATTGCATGAATCACATTAAATTGGAAATCGCATTAATCCATTGGTCATGTTAGTCACAGATCCATTAACCCTTTTACTTGTGCATTGTGATATTAACTCTTTTCACCAATCATATCAATTTTAAACACAGTAATCATTTTAGTATCAAAATATTAACTCTTGTCATAAATCACGTCATCATACAAATGACAGTAATCATTTCAACTCACTCTTGCCCTTACAAAAGTCTCTTTGTGGGGACCGCCACCAGTGTAAGGCCCCTTTAAGACTCCCGGGTACATTTCCCTTTTAAGGTTTTAAGACGCCATCTTGTTTTTCCCACGAGGCTTCCACTGGGCGCTGCCATTTTAGGTGCTCTGCCTGCCTTTCTCTGCAGAACTCTGCTGCCACGAGGCTCGCCACCATCTTGAGCTCGCTGTGCTGAAGTCGAAAACGTCCCTGTCCTTGATCACTCACACCTTGGAGATCTGCCCGTACTTGGAGAGCACTTCTTCCAGGGCCTGCTCGTCTGTGTCGAGATTGAGACCGCTGATGAATAGCTTTCATTCTTCAGACCCTTTTGCACAGTGTGTTTGCTGGGTGTTTTCCCTGCTGGACTCTAGCCTGCTGCTGCCTAACGGTTCACTCTCGACTCTCTCTCAAGATCCACCACACTTCGACCGCACCCAGAAGCCGAAACGCACCGGCCCCCGCACCGCCGTATCCTCCGGAGCACCCCATGCAGCTGACCATTTTGGCCCGGGAGCTGCCACACACAAACACATCCTCCGGAACCGGCCTCTACCTGTGGGCCAACGGTGCCTGCTGGAACAGCCCGTCGAAGCCCTTCTCTCTTCTCCAGCTCGGTCGGCGCTGATGCTTGTGAACACGGGGGGGCAGCGGTCTGTGGAGGAATGAAGTCTTCCCAGTTCCCACGGACCTTTCCCATCCATCTCCTGCCGAGTAGCATCAGCCCATCGCCTGCAATGATCCACAAAGGTAAACCGTGCGTCTCGCTACCGTGAGATACCTGCACATCCGCTCTGCCAAGAACAGGTATCAGTTCCTTGGTGTAGGTGAGCAGCTTCGCCGTGACCGGGACCAGCTTGGATTGTGCAGCTGGGTTGATCCACAGTTTATCATAAGTTTTCTTACTCATCAGCGACTGACCCGACCCCGTGTCCACTTCCATACTCCCTGGGACTCCGTTAATCTTGACTTCCATAATCACTGGGGCCAAATCGTCGGTACAAGTATGCAGTCCAAATGCATTATCTTCTTCTACTTGCTCCTTGCCGGATAGTGGATCATCTACCATCTCCTCAACTACACGGTGAGTCGTGTTTCTTTTGTACATATGTTGAATATGGCCTTTCGTGTGGCAGGTATTCCACGTATATTCCGCAAACCTGCACCGAAGAGCCTCATGGCTTCCTCCGCAGCACCAGCATGGTGCTACTCGATTAGCCCTCCTCGGCGGACTCTGAGTTCCAGAACCCTGAGGTCCGTGCTCTCTGCCCTGGGCAGAGACACGTTCTGCAGTTTTGTCCATGACGGGCGCTATCCTGTGGATAGTACCTGCCGGGTTCGAGACCATGTGATCATCTGCTTGGTGCTGCAAGTCGAGGTCATAAATGCCTGGCTGATGTTGATGGCTTGCTGCAGGCTGACTGTAGGTTCAGTGGATAGCAGCTTGTGAAGGAGACCCTCATGGCCAATCCCCATAAAAAGACGTCTCGCAACGCCTCGTCAAGGTGTGTGCCAAAATCGCATAGCGCCGCGAGTCTCCTGATGTCCGCAGCATATTTGGTGACATCCTGGCCCTCAGTTCTGCAGTGGTGGTAGAATTTGTG
Organism: Pristiophorus japonicus; assembly: GCF_044704955.1. Lineage (NCBI taxonomy): Eukaryota > Metazoa > Chordata > Chondrichthyes > Pristiophoridae > Pristiophorus > Pristiophorus japonicus. The sequence continues at coordinate 382,662,958 of NC_091977.1, read as the reverse complement.
CCTAGCCATGAGGATGCTCTCCTTCGGTTTCAGTTGGTCATGAATGAGTTCAATCAGCTGCTCATATGACTTGTCCTTGGTGCTCATGGGTGCCAGCAAATCCCTGATGAGACGGTAAACCTCATCGCCACAACTGGACAGCAATTTCACCTTATGCTTTTCTCTCAGTGCGTTTATGTCCCCCATCAGGTCATTTGCTATAAAGTATATTTGAGCCTTTCCATAAAGGCATCCCAGTCATTACCCACTGTAAAATCCTTTAGCGAGCCCAAAGTAGCCATGGTTGCGTGAAGCTCGTCCGTGTCCTCGTCGCCAATTTGTGATGTATGTAGCACTCAAATCACTGACTCCACACAGTATGGTGTTGTAGTGTAAGAGAAATTTGGCATTCGGGGTACCAGCGGGACAAGGGTTAAAGTGCTGGCTCCTGCAATGGCCCATAAGGAGGTAAAAGGCCTCTCTTCGGCCTTGTACCAAGGCTCCAGAAGTTATCAATTCAATAATATTCCGACAGGATACGATGTGAGAACCTAAACAGACATTGATAAGACCTTGCGAAGAAGCTCGAGGCGACTCACAGGCACCAAGGAAATGTATAACAAATTCCGACCTAATGAAGTCATTCTAGTCACGGCCTAAAGCGGTCACGAGGGTCTTGGCCTGTCAATCCAAAGTAGCACTAATAAGGTAGTCCAATTAGAGAAGTAGCACTGATAAGGTAGTTCAATTAGAAATCTAGGGAGGTCTTGTCCAGGAACAGAGGGGTTTTGAAATGTATAAAAGTTGTATGATTGTGCTGTTCGGGGAGCATCTCCACTCACAGGCGACTGTGATAAGAGGTGTTCCCGGACGTTCGTAATAAAGATCGTTATACTTTGCCATCCGTCTCTGTCTGCTAACTTCGAGAATTGCTACGTGGGCTGGGGTGAGTGTCGGCCCTCTATATCAGTGGGTCCGCTCGTGGGAGAGGAAGCCTTCCCATCTCCCCCTTACATTTGGCGCTGCGAGCAGGGTACGGACTTCCCGAATGGAACAATGACCCAGCTGTTGGGGTGAGTATGTTTTAATTTACCAACTTCAAGTTAGAGCTGTGGCATTGTAAACCGCAAGGGAAGGACATCCGTACAAAAGAACCATCTGTAGTGAGTCCCGGAGGGACGGAGATGGAGGACAAGGACGATCTAGGGGTAAAAGGGGGTCAAAAGGTGCATCCTAAAATGCGCGCATGGAGGTAGCATGGCAGTGCAATCAGGGTACGATGCAAAGGAAGATATAGAGGGAGAGGGAGGGGGAGGTCTATTGACCCGAAGTGGTACGAGCGCACGGTGCTGGGACGAGAGAACGGCAGTGCGATCAGGGTACGACGCAAGGGAAGATATAGAGGGAGGGGGAGGTCTATTGACCCGAAGCGGTACGAGCGCACGGTGCTGGGACGAGAGAACGGCAGTGCGATCAGGGTACGACGCAAGGGAAGATATAGAGGGAGAGGGAGGTCTATTGACCCGAAGCGGTATGAGCGCACGGTGCTGGGACGAGAGAGAGAGGGAATAGAGACAACATCCCTGAGCAGTGACGGGATATATTGACCCAAAGCTGCAGTGGTACGAGTGCACGGCGCCAAGGGAAGACATATAAATAGCGTCCTACATACCTGACACGAATTTAAGGGAGTACCCAAGACCCTCATAGCCCGAAGCAGATGGGTAACACGGCTAGTAAAAAGGCGAATAAAACCAATCATTAATTGTAACTTGCGTAATTACGTAAGGCCATAAAAAAGCTGATAATGACTATCTTAAGTGTCATATGGATCCAAAAATAGAACCGGTCAACCAATTAATAAGCTTTGTTGAATGAAGAGAGACTTTTGTGAATGTCTGTCATTGAGTGAGAGTCCCTGTGTGATTTTTTGACTGCGGAATGAACTTTTCATGTTTTCCAAACAGAGTGAAAGTTTTTTAACCCTTTGTAGTGTTGTTCTGTATGTGGGAAGTTTTAAGACATTTTAAGTTAGAAACGCAGGTGTGGATTTATTCGGTAAGTTATGGAGCTAGAAAATGCACAAAGGATAGGTTTGTTGAGCAGAAAACAGCAAGCTTTAGCAGTTTAGAAGAGACATTGTAACGACCTTGAAACTGGAATTTGAGATAACAAAAAACAGCCCTCCGTGTAAAATACAAAACCTAATTTGAAGAAAGGAGATCTGACAAAAAAAAAGACGTAACGTACTAAATAGGTGCTGACAAAAAAAAAGGGGCGTTTGTAATGGAAAAAGACATACTAGTTGATATCGGCTGTGAAAAGAATATTGGTTTAATTGGGAAAAAAAATAATTTGAAGAGGTAAAAGACACTCTCCATTGATGGACGTTGTTTATCAAGAAAAGTCCTGAACAGTCTAAACAAGCAGGAGGGTTTTGTAAATAACGAGGAGAAAAGATCTAGGCTATGTGAACTCAGCACAGAAAGGAAAACTGGGAATTAGAGAACCTTACTGAATTTTTAAATTCTTATGGAACTGGCACGGAAGTTTAGATTTTGTGCTGAGAGAGAGAGAAATAAAACACAAGATTTGCCCAGCGAACGGGACTGTAAAATAAAACGAAATGTTGGAATGTATACAGCTTGTGTGAAAATTGGATTTCAGTAAACAAAATAGCTATTAAAAATGTGTGGTCTCGTTTTAAATCAAAAAAAAATCTTTGGCAAGTACTTGAATTAGAAGTTAAAAAAAAAAAAATTTGGAGTTTAATCTAAAATGCCGTCTTTCCTGATGAGAAGACTGTCATTATGACGGCTTTACTAATGATTTCTGCTGTTTTAACGGATTCCTAATTTCTAAGCAAGTTTTGAAGGCACAAAGACTTAAAAAAGAATTTTTCGGATGATTACGTGAAGTCACATAATGACATCAGGCTTTCTTATAAACCTGTAAAGGAGTTAACCCTTTCCATTGACAGCTGTTTTATACTGGACATTATTAATTTGGATTTCTAAATAGAATAAAAAAGGCTCACCTGACAGATAGAGGAAATGGTGGGATAGTCAGAATAAAAATAAAAACAGAACTAGCCTATGTAATAATACTCGCCTGATACAAATAAAAGAAAGATACTCAAACAAAACAAATTCAAGAGTTAAAGGCTAAGATAAATAAGCTGGAAGAGATTTTTTTTTAAAATGGGACCAGACGGATAGTGCAGTGCGCAGCCATAGCACCATCACCTATGGCAATAGAGCCCATGGTGGGTAAGTGTAGTCTACAAATCCAACCTAACTTTACCTCCGATTTCACAGAGTGAACTCGACATGCATGGATAAAAGATGAGTAGACCAGAACCTAACACCTGGTGACGACCAGGCTATCTGTTTAAAATTTGCAGATAAAACACTCACCGAGATGGGACCGCAGCGGCTACTTCAGCTCTGGAGACTCAGGATACTGGGGACCTTGAGGCCCACGCAGGCATTGGATAATACAGATGGACTACGAGAGATATAGCACACGCAGGAAAGACACAACTACATGAACTAGCTTTGTTTAATTTAACTGCCGAAATATGCAACCCAGCAGCCAAGGACTGGAGCAAGGACAGAACTTATTTTAACGCATGGCTATGTATAGTGTATTAAGTAAGGTTGTAATGCAGCAGGCTGCCGATGCTATGGGCGCCAGTATGGGGAAGGGCGCAGAAATCCAACTGGATGGAAATTCAGTTCTAGAAGCTCATGCCTGGGCGGACGAAGCTGCAAAACAAGCAGCCAAATCCACCCCGCAAGAGAAACAGAAGGGTGGGAACAGAACGGAACAAAAAGGGGGGGGCGGATGGAGTGTGAAGCCCTACCACTGCCCCAACAACCACCCTGGGGACAACAAATCTTCCCAGCACAGCCACGCAAGTCCCCCCATAAGCCCGTCCATAAAGACTGAAGCCAAAGGGGGGCTAGTAATAAAAGAATCTAAAGAAAGGATATAATTAAGATGCGTAAGCGACTACTTAACCTAAATCTAATGGATATCATTCTTCCTAGCTTCTGTGGGAATGAAACTATAAAGTCTATACCAGAACTTGGCACAACGGATCCTCGAAGGCCCAGAATCCACTACCCTGAGATGCGGCAGGGGTTATGACGATGAATTCCATAGACCTGTATGCAATATCTGACAGGGCTAACAACTTAATGGCGTAGTCTTGAGGGGTTTACTGGGGAGGGACTTGGATAACCAAGCCCTACATGCGCGGTGGGGAGATGGCGCGGAAGGGGAACTGTTACAGGTGGACCATATGATGTAACAAAGGGAGACCCCTTATACCAGATCGATAATATCAGTGAAGTAAGAAACCAAGCTCGGTTGCGTTACCATCAGCCTGCCAGACGGGTGATTAAAGTTAACAATAGTACCAGAGGCATTGCCATAACCGACTGTTATAAAAATAACCAAGTGGTTTTATGTCGAGGTACGCCACGAATGACGAATGATGATTGCGGATTCCACCAGATAAACAGATGTATGCTGAGTATTACTCCTCTTGAACACGATCTGGAGACCATCGCTGCCCCGCAAGGGAACGGAGAGTGGTGCGTGAGCATGGGGGCAGCCAACTTAACCATATACATCCCGAGACAACGGAAATCATCCACGGAACAATACTGGAATTAAATGAGGAACAATTACGTCTGGTGCAAGGAATCCAGAATCAAAGATGACAGTATATCCGGCTGATGGAAGAAATAGACAACTTACAGAGAGACACTAACGCAATGCTGGCTGATCAGCCCTGGTACTCAAAGCTGTGGGACATTGGACTTGATAATCAAATTCACCCATGGATAAAAATAATATCACATGTACTTGTAGTAATACAGGGCCTGGTTCTGATGGTCATGATGGGATTAACATGTGCACGAATTAAACAGGTCAAACGATACGTCAGGGCACGCATTATGATTAAGGCCATAAGGGATGAAAATTTAAGCAGTCCTACAGGAAGGACTTACCTTATATAGCTCTATGGGAAGGTTTCAGGAGGTCCCGAAGCTTGGGAGATGGCCACCCAGGTGAACGAACCTATCTGGAACTCGCCTACAGGGAGATAGTTATCGGGAAATATGGCCAGCTTGGCGTATAGCCAAGGGCCAAAAGGGGGGAATTGTAAGAGAAATTTGGCATTAGGGGTACCAGCGGGACAAGGGTTAAAGTGCTGGTTCCTGCAATGGCCCATAAGGAGGCAAAAGGCCTCTCTTCGGCCTTGTACCAAGGCTCCAGAAGTTATCAATTCAATAATATTCCGACAGGATACGATGTGAGAACCTAAACAGACATTGATAAGACCTTGCGAAGAGGCTCGAGGCGACTCACAGGCACCAAGGAAATGTATAACAAATTCCGACCTAATGAAGTCATTCTAGTCACGGCCTAAAGCGGTCACGAGGGTCTTGGCCTGTCATTTCAAAGTAGCACTAATAAGGTAGTCCAATTAGAGAAGTAGCACTGATAAGGTAGTTCAATTAGAAATCTAGGGAGGTCTTGTCCGGGAACAGAGGGGTTTTGAAATGTATAAAAGTTGTATGATTGTACTGTTCGGGAGCATCTCCACTCACAGGCGACTGTGATAAGAAGTGTTCCCGGACGTTCGTAATAAAGATCGTTATACTTTGCCATCCGTCTCTGTCTGCTAACTTCGAGAATTGCTACATGGGCTGGGGTGAGCGTCGGCCCTCTATATCAGTGGGCCCGCTCGTGGGAGAGGAAGCCTTCCCATCTCCCCCTTACAGTAGTAACTGCTGTGACCTTAGTCCTTTATTGTGTAACTCCAGAGTGCCTCTCAGGTGTGGTGGGCAACCTTTTATACTCTGTCTTGCAGGTACTTCCGGGTCTCCCACCACAGCGCCCCCTGTGGCGCACCATTGTAACTATATATTTAATGTACCTGGACAATACATAACAGTTCCCACCTTGAAATCCATCCAATGCATTTCTCCACCCTGTTCAATGATCTCATTCAGCCATACACAGGCTCTTTACTCCTCCAACACTGATTCACACCATGTCCCCACTCCACCACTGATGGCTGCTCTTCAGTCAGTATCTTGTGTCATCTGGAACTCCCCTCCACAACACCTCTACCTTGTCACCAATGTTCTCTTTAAGCTGCATGGCCGCGTGGCGCTCTGGAGTGCCTGCGCAGCCAGCTCACCAGCTTTTAAATGGGAAAACCGCGCAGGCGCAGTGTGTTGAATGGCCCTCGCAGCCCCTTAAAGGGGCCGCGCACCCCCCAGAAATGAAAGGAAACATTACTTGTCAGTTGTCCCCTCCTCCCTGCCTTTAAAAGCCTCTTAAAAGCCATTTTCTTGGATGTTTTTAATGTTCCACAGCACCTCCTTTCCTTTTCTCCCTCTGTGCCCTGTCTACTGCCCAGTGAAATGTTCAAAGATATCCTCCTTCATGTGATGAGAGCTATAGAAATGTACGTTGTCATTTTAAATACATTGAAGTCTTCATTTAAAGTTCCTGATATATACAAAAGGAACAGATTGCATAGTTACTGAATAGTAAATTTTATGAATGAGTGCACCTGCTGTGGAGGCTCGCCCACCAGAAGCACATAACAGGAAATTATGGGCAATGAAAATCAGATCGTGATATAACAGATGGCCGATCCACCTGGGTGGTAAGTTGAAAATCTACCAGATTGATTTTTGGGAAAAAAGATATCACAGCACTGCCTATTGACACGACAGGTAATAATATACAGGCCAGTGTTGTCATTTAACATTGAAATTCCCATCACAGCACCACCTAGTGTATAAAAAGTGTCTTACCTATTGACTTTTAATATCAGCATTTCCACAAGAAATGTTTACACCAAGTTCCAATGGAATACATGGCCACGTAAAAAAAGTGTTCTATTATAGATATAAAAGCAGTGAACTTTCTGTGACAATACTTGCCATTAGTCAGGGAAGGAAAGGCCAGGGAATGGGTGAACAGCAAGACAGGTGGTGGCAACTGGGTTTCGGAGAGGGTGAGGGTGAGGCAGGCTGTGACAGTGATGGGCAGGAGAGGGTGCTAAAACAAGGTGAGGGAGGTCACAGCACAACTGCTGGAGTAAGTAAGCTGTAAGATGAGGTACTGGGAGTTACCAACCCAAAGGCCTGAATTTTAATAGTTTCTCATCTACATGTTGCCCCTTGGCGACAACATCTGAAAACACAGTGTTATTTTCCGCTTGTACGCTGATGACACCCAGCTCTACCTCACTACCACTTCTCTCAACCCCTCCTCAGTCTCTAAATTTTCAGATTGCCTGTCTGACATCCAGTTCTGGAAGAGCAGAAATTTTCTCCAATTGAATATTGGGAAGACCGAAGCCATTGTTTTCGGACCCGCCACAAACTCCGTTCGCTAGCCATTGACTCCATCGCTCTCCCCAGCTTCTGTCTGAGGCTGACCTAGACTGTTCGCAACCTGGGTGTCATATTTGACCCTGAAATGAGCCTTCAATCACATATCCACAACATAACTAAGACTGCCTATTTCCACCTCCGTAACATCGCTCGTCTCCGCCTTGCCTCAGCTCATCCGCTGCTGAAGCTTTCATCCATGCCCTTGTTACCTCGAGGCTTGATTCTACCAGTACACTCCTGGCTGGCCTCCCACATTCGAACCTACATAAACTCGAGGTGATCCAAAACTCGGTAGCCCGTGTGCCAACTCTCACCAAGTAACGCTCACCCATCATCCCTGCTGACCTATATTGGCTCCCAGTTATTAACGCTTCGATTTCAAAATTTTCATCCTTGTTTTCAAATCCCTCCATGACCTTGCCCCTCCCTATCTCTGTAATATTAAGAGAATATTAATGTTTCGGGTCTATGATCTTTCGTTCTGATGAAGGGTCATTGACCCGAAACGTTAACTCTGTTTCTCTCCACAGGTGCTGCCTGACCCGCTGAGATTTCCAGCATTTTCAGTTGTTGTTGTTGTCGGGTGCTCGGAAGCGGTCGGGTAACCCAGGATTTAACGCAGGGCCAGATCTGCATTGGAAACCTCCATTTCCCACCAGCAGCCAGTCAGATTGAGAGGCTGGCTGGCTCTGGGTGGGCAGGAACGCTGCATCCAGGAGGTAGGTGTAAAAGACACTTCCCTCCTGGATCTATAGTCCACACCTTCCATTACCTGGCGGGACTCACGAGGCCTGCAAAATTAGGCTGCAGGTAGGAGGGAGGGATTGCATAGGGGCTCAGGGTGTGGTCGGCGGGGGGGTGGGGGGGATGCGGAGAAGCATGGGTAGGGGTGGAAGAGCCTGAGGAAGGCCAGAGGAGTGGGGAGGAGGGGGGGGAGCGGTTCGGGCCAATCAGAGGGACGGAAGAGTGGGAGGGGGGGGTGGGACTGATCAGAAGGCCAGGGGAGTGGTGGGGAGTTTGGGACCGATCAGAGGGCCACAGTTAAATTTAAAATGGAAGTTAAATCTGAGGCACAGCAGCCTCATTATATTTAAATGGGTGAGCTGGGAGCGGGTTGGTTGCCCGCCCCCATTCCCTCTGGTTTAAAACCAGAAGTGGGCGAGTTGGAGGCAGGTTCTGGTTGGGATTCAAATTTTTAACACTTTAACTTCCCACATGATCCCTGTTATGTATGTGAACCTTACCTATGTGTAAGACTTGCCACTAGAGGACACACCTGTGGGAGACCTATGGGTCACCTGTGTACCCTGGAGCAAGCAGGTATAAAAGGCAGTCCACCATGCTGCTGCCTCACTTTGGAGCTATATTAAAGAGACCAAGGTCATGGTTTGAGCTTACAACATAGTCTCATGGAGTTATTCTGAATTTAACAACTGGCGACGAGTTTCAAATCATGAACTTTCACACGGAAATGGCCGAGAGATCTGTTGAGGGTGATGATTGGGAAGCTTTTGTTGAGCGTCTCGACCAGTACTTCGTGGCAAACAAGCTGGACATGGCTGATACAGAGACCAAGCGCAGTGCGATTCTCCTCACCGTATGTGAGCCGTCGCGATATGGCCTCCTTAAAAATCTACTGGTCCCAGACAAACCAACGGATAAGACTTACCGGTACATAGAGCCGTATGCGCTGGCTCGGGAACAGCTCCAGCCGAAGGAGAGCATTTTAATGACCAGGTATCGCTTTTACACGCACCATCGCTCCGAGGGCCAGAACGTGGTGAGTTTTGTCGCCGACCTAAGACGCCTTGTGGAACAGTACGAATTTGCAGGATCTTTGGGGGAAACGTTGCGGGACTCTTTCATGCTCGGAATTGGCCATGAGGCCATCCTATGCAAACTACTATCTGTCAAATCCTTAGATCTGAGCAAGGCTATCACGATAGCCCAGGCCTTCATATCCCTGAGCGACAACACGAAACAGATATCGTCACAGAGTCGAAGCTCACCGGCAAGTACTGTGCATTAAATAATGCCTTCAGCTGGCAGAACTGTACATGGTAGGGCCCATACGACTGCAGAGGCCAGGCCTAAGGTGACTCAGAGGCCGCTGTGGGGTGTGAATGTGTATCCATTAACACCATGTTGGCGCTGCGGGTGCAGTCATACACCTCATCAATGTCGATTCAAGCACTATGTGTGCTGTGGGTCCTTGTGCATGAATCCCAAAAAGTTAGTTTGCAGGTGCAGCAGGTAATCAGGAAGGCGAATGGAATGTTGGCCTTCATTGTGAGAGGGATGGAGTACAAAAGCAGGGAGGTCCTGCTGCAACTGTACAGGGTATTGGTGAGGCCGCACCTGGAGTACTGCGTGCAGTTTTGGTCACCTTACTTAAGGAAGATTATACTAGCTTTGGAGAGGGTACAGAGACGATTCACTCGGCTGGTTCCGGAGATGAGGGGGTTACCTTATGATGATAGATTGAGTAGACTGGGTCTTTACTCGTCGGAGTTCAGAAGGATGAGGGGTGATCTTATAGAAACATTTAAAATAATGAAAGGGATGGACAAGATAGAGGCAGAGAGGTTGTTTCCACTGGTCGGGGAGACTAGAACTAGGGGGCACAGCCTCAAAATACGGGGGAGCCAATTTAAAACCGAGTTGAGAAGGAATTTCTTCTCCCAGAGGGTTGTGAATCTGTGGAATTCTCTGCCCAGGAAAGCAGTTGAGGCTGGCTCATTGAATGTATTCAAATCACAGATAGATAGATTTTTAACCAATAAGGGAATTAAGGGTTATGGGAGCGGGCGGGTAAGTGGAGCTGAGTCCACGGCCAGATCAGCCATGATCTTGTTGAATGGCGGAGCAGGCTTGAGGGGTTAGAAGGCCTACTCCTGTTCCTAATTCTTATGTTCTTATGTTCTTATGTTCTTATGTTCTTATGTTCTAAGGGCTGTGGAACAATGGGGCACCTCCAGTGAATGTGCAAGCGACCTCGGACTCACCACGTGGCAGAGTCAGCAGAGGACGACCGATCCAGCGTGGATCACACTGAACGAGCAGGAGAGGCAACTCAACCGGAGGATGAGGAGGAAGTGTATGGGGTACACACCTGCACCACCAAAAGCCTTCCGATAATATTAAAAGTTAAACTTAACGGCATTCCAGTCTCCATGGAATTGGACACGGGGGCGAGTCAATCGATTATGAGCCAGAAGGCTTTTGAGAAACTGGGGCAACAAGGCACAGAGGCCAAAACTAAGCCCGATTCACACAACGCTGCGCACTTACACCAAATAACTCATACCAGTTATCGGCAGTGCGGCAGTGAAAGTATTGTACGACGGAATGGTGCATGATTTACCATTATGGATTGTACCAGGCGATGGCCCAATGCTGTTCGGCAGGAGCTGGCTAGGTAAGATACGGTGGAACTGGGATGACATCAAAGCACTGTCTTCGGTGAATGACGCCCCGTGTGCTCAGGTGCTAAACAAATTCCCGGCGTTATTTGAGCCAGGCATCGGTAACTTCACAGGTGCCAAGGTGCAGATCCATCTTGTTCCTGGGGCACAGCCCGTTCATCACAAGGCCCGAGCAGTCCCATATATGATGCGAGAGTCGAGAGCGAGCTGGACAGACTTCAACGAGGGAATCATATTGCCAGTCGAGTTCAACGAGTGAGCCAGTCCAAACATGCCGGTGCTAAAGAGCAATGGGACGGTCAGAATCTGCGGGAACTACAAGGTGACAATCAACCGAGTCTCATTACAGGACCAGTACCCATTACCTAAAGCGGAGGACTTACTCGCAACGCTAACAGGGGGAAAGTCGTTCACCAAGCTAGACGTAATCTCTGCTTACATGACACAGGAGCTGGCTGAACCATCAAAGAAGTTGATGTGCATCAACACACACAAAGGACTGATCGTGTACTACAGATGCCCCTTTGGGATTCGCTTGGCTGCGGCCATCTTCCAGAGGAACATGAAGAGTCTACTGAAATCAGTTCCATGCACCGTGGTGTTCCAAGATGACATCTGGTTGCAACACCACCGAACACTTGCACAACCTGGAAGAGCTTCTCAAGTGACTGGACAGAGTGGGGCTCAGGCTGAAATGCTCCAAGTGTGTTTTCCTGGCGCCAGAGATTGAATTTCTGGGGAGAAAGATTGCGGTGGTCGGCATCAGACCCACGGATTCCAAGATGGACGCCATCAAGAATGCACCCAGACCACAGAATGTGATGGAACTGCGTTCGTTCCTGGGACTCCTCAACTATTTTGGTAACTTTCTACTGGGGTTGAGCAGACTGCTGGAACTCTTGCATTTATTGCTATGCAAGGGTTTGGGGTAAATCTCAAGAGACAGCCTTTAATAAGGCCAGAAACCTGCTATGCTCTAACAAGTTACTTGTATTGTATAACCCATGTAAACGTTTAATACTAGCATGTGATGCGTCGTCGTACGGGGTCGGTTGTGTGTTACAGCAAGCAAATGTGTCAGGCAAACTGCAGCCGGTTGCATATGCGTCCAGGAGTTTATCTAAGGCTGAAAGACCCTATAGTATGGTTGAGAAAGAAAAGTTGGCATGTGTATACGGGGTTAAGAAAATGCACCAATATCTATTTGGCCTCCGGTTCGAGCTCAAAACCGACCACAAACCTCTTTCCTCCCTGCTGTCAGAAAGCAAAGGTATCAATACCAAAGATTCATCTGCATCCAGAGATGGACATTAACATTGCCTGCTTATGACGATGTAATCCGCCACAGACCAGGCACTGAGAACTGCGCTGAGGCCCTCGGTCAGCTGCCATTGCCCACCACCGGGGTTGAAATGGCGCAACCCGCAGACTTGTTTCTGGTAATGGATGCTTTTGAGAGTGAGGGGTCACCCGTCACGGCTCGCCAGATCAAGACCTGGACTAGCCAAGACCTGTGCTATCAGTACTAAAAAGTTGCATCCTCAATGGGAGCTGGTTGGCGGTCCCCGGGGAAATGTAAGATGAAATTAAGCCATTTCACCGACGCAAGGATGAATTGTCCATCCAATTGGATTGTCTCCTATGGGGGAATCGCATGATCTTGCCCAAAAAAGGCAGGAAAACGTTTATTCGTGACCTACACAGCACCCACCCAGGCATAGTCATGATGAAGGCTATCGTCCTGTCTCACGTCTCGTGGCCCGGCATTGACTCTGAATTGGAGTCATGCATACACCAATGCAACACTTACTCACAGTTGACAACGCACCCAGGGAGGCCCCCGAGCCTGTGATCATGGCCCTCCAGGCCGTGGTCCAGGGTCCACATAGATTTCGCTGGCCCCTTTCTAGGGAAGATGTTTCTAGTAGCAGTGGACGCTTACTCTAAATGGAGTGAATGCATAATGATGTCATCGTGTACATTCACTGCCACCATGGCTTGCCCGATGTCCTTGTCAGTGACAATGGGCCATGTTTCACCAGCTCGGAATTCAACGCAATGGCATTAAGCATGTCAGATCTGCTCCATTTAAGCCCACATCCAACGGCCAAGCGGAATGGGCAGTCCAAACCATCAAGCAAAGATTGAAATGCGTAACGGATGGCTCCTTGCAGAACTGGTTATCTAGGGTCCTGCTCAGCTGCCAGACGCGCTCCCACTCACTCACCGGGGTTCCCCCTGCGGAATTGTTAATAAAGAGAGCACTCTAAACCAGGATCTCGATAAACACGTAGAAACCCAGCGGCACCGGCATAACGTGTGCAACGATCGCGCGGCGGCACTGCGTGACATTGAGGTCAATGATCCTGTGTTTGTTCTAAATTACGGTCACGGTCCCAAGTGGATTGCTGGCACTGTCTTAGCCAAGGAGGGGAAGAGAGTGTTTGTTGTGAAATTGCTGAATAGGCAAATGTGCAGAAAGCACCTGGATCAGACCAAACTGTGATTCACGGACAACCAAGAACTGATTGAAGAAGACCCTACTATTATGTTCCGAACACAGATGAGGCTGCACACAGGGAGGTTAAAGTAACAGTGTCCTCAATCTTTAGTAAGACACTCCAGAGTGAGGAACAGGCCTTAGGGGCCGGCTTATATACAGTGCTCCCAAGGGATCCCTTGGGACTTCAGGGAATGTGCTCCCTTGTGGCGGAACATGGGAGTGCATGCTTTACAGATACACAACATCACTCCTCCCCATCAAAGTCAAAGTGAAAACTATTTACAAGGTGAGGCGGTTAGGAGCCTTTCTTTCCCTGGTGGACTGCCTCGGTACAAATGTCCATTCTGGTGTGTTGGCTGTGCCCTCGCTAGGCTGGCGTGTTGTTGGCCCTGCAGGGCTGCTAGGTGAGCCTGGCCTTGCTGGGCTGTTGCGCATGATGGGTTCGATTTCCTGGTCCAGCGTGGTGTCGTTGATCCTTTGGGTGTGTGTTGTGGGCTTGAAAAAGGTGGTGTCTGCTGTGGGTTGTTCAGGGCAGTCTGTGAACAGCAGCCTCGTTTGGTCCAGGTGCTTTCTGCAAATTTGTCCATTGTCCAGTTACACTACAAACACCCTATGCCCTTCTTTAGCTATCACAGTGCCCGCGATCCATTTGGGACCATGTCCATAGTTTAGTACATAGACAGAGTAATTCAGATCAATTTCCCGTGACACAGTGGCGCGACCATCGTTTACATTTTGTTGCTGCCGCCTGCTCTCTACCTGATCATGCAGGTTGGGGTGAAATAGCGAGAGTCTGGTTTTAAGTGTCCTTTTCATGAGTAGGTCAGCTCGGGGCACCCCTGTGAGCGAGTGGGGTCTTGTGCGGTAGCTGAGCAGTACTCAGGACTGGTGGGTTTGGAGTGAGCCTTCTATGACTCGTTTAAGGCTCTGTTTGATGGTTTGTACTGCCCGTTCTGCCTGCCCATTGGAGGCTGGTTTAAACGGTGCCGAGGTGACATGTTTGATCCCATTGCGGGTCATGAATTCTTTAAATTCGGCACTGGTGAAACATGGCCCTTATGTCAGGCAGGCCGTGGGTGGCACACATGGCCCTCAGGCTTTCAATGGTGGCGGTGGCGGTGCATCCCGACATTATTTCACATTCAATCCATTTTGAAAAAGCATCCACCACCACCAGGAACATTTTATCGAGAAACGGGCCCGCATAGTCGACATGGATCCTCGACCATGATCTGGAGGGCCAGGACCACAAACTTAGTGGTGCCTCTCTGGGCATGTTGCTCAACTGAGCACATACGCTGCATTGCCGTACACAGGACTCGAAGTCAGAGTCGATACCGGCAATCACACGTGGGATTTGGCTATCACTTTCATCATTACTATACCCGAGATGAACATCTCCCTGCCCTTTTTTGGTAGCACTACGCGGTTACCCCACAACAGGCAGTCTGCCTGAATGGACAGCTCGTCCTTTCGCCGCTGGAACTGCTTGATTGGCTCTTGCATTTCAACGGGGATGCTGGCCCAGCTCCCATGCAGTACACATTTTTTTACTATGGACAGCAGAGGATCTTGGCTGGTCCAAGTCCTAATCTGGCGGGCCATGACAGGTGATTTATCATTTTCAAACGCTTCCATGACCATCAACAAGTCTGCGGGCTGCGCCACCATCAACAAGTTTGCAGGCTGCGCCATTTCCACCCCCGTGGTGGGCAATGGTAGCCGACTGAGAGCATCCACACAGTTCTCGGTGCCTGGCCTGTGGTGGTTGGTATAGCTATAGGCTGATAGCGCGAGTGCCCACCTTTGTATGCGGGCTGAGGCATCAGCATTTATCCCCTTGTTTTCAGCGAACAGGGATGTGAGAGGCTTGTGATCGGTTTCCAGCTCAAATTTGAGGCCAAACAGGTACTAATGCATTTTATTTACCATGAACACATGAAGTTACCAAAATAGTTAAGGAGTCCCAGGAACGACCACAGCTCCGTGACGTTCTGTGGCCTGGGCGCATTCCTGATAGCCTCTGTCTTGGCATGTCAGGGCTGAATGCCGTCTGCCGCAATCTTTCTCCCCAAAAACTCCATTTCTGTTGCCACGAAGACACATTTTGACCTCTTCAGCCGCAGCCCTACACGATCCAGTCACTGGAGGACCTCCTCCAGGTTTTGTTGGAGCTCGGCAGTGTCCCAACCCATGACCAATATGTCGTCCTGAAAGACCACCGTGTGTAGTACCGACTTGAGTAGGCTCTCCATGTTTCTCTGGAAGATCGCTGCAGCCAACCGAATTCCAAACGGGCATCTGTTGTAGATGAACAGTCCATTGTGTATGTTGATGCAGGTGAGGCCCTTCGAAGTCTCCTCCAGCTCCTGCATCATGTAGGCTGAAGTCAGGTCGAGCTTGGTGAACGTCTTGCCTCCTGCCAGCGTCGCAAATAGGTCGTCTGCCTTAGGTAGCGAGTATTGGTTCTGCAGCGAGAAACGATTAATAGTTACTTTATAATTGCTGCAAATCCTGACTGTGCCATCACTTTTGATTACTGGAGCAATCGGGCTGGCCCACTCGCTGAATTCCACTGGGGAGATGATGCCCTCGCATTGCAGCCTGTCCACCTCGATTTCCACTCTCTCCCTCATCATGTGAGGTACCGCTCGTGCCTTGTGATGAATGGGACCAAGTGGATCCGCACCTTCACCCCGGAAAAGTTTCCAATGCCTGGCTCAAAAAGGGAAGGAATTTTTTAAGAACCTGGGTGCATGAGGCCTCATCGACATGTGATAGCGCTCGGAAGTCATCCCAGTTCCAGCGGATTTTGCCCAGCCAGCTCCTTCCAAGCACGGGACAATCCAGAGTGGCAGTTCATGCACCGTGCCCTCGTAGGTGACTTTGACTATGGCGCTGCCCAGGACAGTGATAAGCTCTTTGGTGTACATTCTAAGTTTCGTGTGGATGGGGCTCAGGGCTGGTCTGAGTGCCTTGTTGCACCACAGTCTCTCAAATATCTTTTTACTCATGATGGATTGGCTAGCACCAGTGTCCAGTTCCATGGCTACGGGTAAGCCATTCAATTTTATGTTTCGCATTATAGGTGGACATTTCATCGAAAATGTGTGCACGCCATGTACTTCAGCATCTGCCTCCTCTCTCTGAGGCTCGAAATTGCTTTGATCCTCCATGGACCAATCTTCCTCTGCCACGTGGTGGTTAGCAGGTTTTGCTGAGCTTGCAGCTCGTTTGCAAGCTCGTTGAAGGTGCCCCATTATTCCACAGCTCTTGCAAACATACCCTTTGAAGCGGCATGAATAGGGAAAATGGAAGCCTCCACAACGCCAACAAGGTGTAAGTTGCCGTGCATTCATCCTTTGTTGGGGACTCTGAGTCATCTGGGTCACCTGAGGCCTGCTGGCAGTTGCAGACTCGTGGGTTCTGCCCTGTACATTTCTGTTCGCAAACACAGTTCCAGTTAATTTATGAACATTGCTAGCACTTGTGTGCTGAGAGATTAGTTTGGTGTTATCACTGGTGGACATAAACGCCTCTGCTATCGTAATGGCCTTAATGAGGGGCGTTGTCTCTACAGTCAAAAGTTTTTGTCGGATGGTCTCGTGGCCCAGTACAAAAAAATCTCTGAGCATTTGCTCCAGGTAGCCATCAAAGTCACATTGTCCTGCAAGTCGCCTTAGCTTGGCGACGTAGCTCGCCACTTCCTGACCTTCAGATCGCTGTCATGTTTAGAACCAATACCTCGCCATCAGCATGCTCTCCCTTCGGTTAAGATGCTCCCGAACCAGTGTGCACAGCTCCTCATATGACTTATTTGTGGGTTTCACCGGAGCCAGAAGATTCTTCATGAGGTTGTAGTTCGGTGCCCCGCAGACCATGAAGAGGACCGCTCTCCTTTTTGCAGCGCTTCCTTCTCCGTCCAGCTCGTTGGCTACAAAGTACTGGTCTAGCCGTTCGACATAGGCTTCCCAGTCCTCACCCTCCGAGAACTTCTCCAAGATGCCCACAGTTTGCTGCATCTTTGCCTTTGGGGCTGGCTTATATACAGTGCTCCCAAGGGATGTTGGGATCCCTTGGGAATTCAGGAGATGAGCTCCCTGGTGGATTTGTATTCTCGTCGCCAGTTATTGTGTTCCTAACACAGATGAGGCTGCCCACAGGGAGGTTAAAGTAACAATGACCTCAGTCTTTAATAAGACACTCCAGAGTGAGGAACATGCCTTAGGGGCTGGCTTATATACAGTGCTCCCAAGGGATGCTGGGATCCCTTGGGATTTCAGGGGATGAGCTTCCTGGTGGCGGAACATGGGAGTGCATGCTTTACAGATACACAACACCTACCATCTATATATAGTACATATAGGTGCCAACGATATAGGTAAAAAACGGGATGAGGTCCTACAAACTGAATTTAGGGAGCTAGGAGTTAAATTAAAAAGTAGGACCTCAAAGCTAGTAATCTCAAGATTGCTACCTGTGACACATGCTGGTCAGAGTTGGAATCGCAGGATAGCTCAGCTGAATATGTGGCTTGAGGAATGGTGCAAGGCGGAGGGATTAAAATTCCTGGGACATTGGAATCGGTTCTGCGGGAGGTGGGACCAGTACAAGCCGGACAGTCTGCACCTGGGCAGGACCGGAACCGATGTCCTCAGCAGAGTGTTTGCTAGTGCTGTTGGGGAGGGCTTAAACTAAAATGACAGGGGGATAGGAATCTATGCAGGGAGACAGAGGGAAGTAAAAAGGGGGCTGAAGCAAAAGGTAGGAAGGAGAAAAGCAAGAGTGGCGGGCAGAGAAATCAAAGGCAAAAATCTAAAAGGGCCACATTGCAACATAATTCAAAAATGACAAAGAGTGTTAAAAAAACAAGACTGAAGGCTCTGAGTCTCAATGCGAGGAGCATTCATAATAAGGTGGATGAATTGACAGCGCAGATAGTTGTTAATGGATATGATGTAATTGGGATTACGGAGACATGGCTTCAGAGTAAGCAAGATTTGGAACTCAACATCCAGGGGTATTCAATATTCAGGAAGGACAGACAGGAAGGAAAAGGAAAAGTATTACTGGTTAAAGAGGAGATTAATGCAATAACAAGGAAGGACATTAGCGTGGATGATGTGGAATCTATATGAGTAGAGCTGCGATACACCAAAGGGCAGAAAACATTAGTGGGAGTTGTGTACAGACCATCAAACAGTAGCAGGGAGGTTGGAGATGGCATCAAACAGGAAATTAAGGACGTGTGCAATAAGGGTACAGCAGTTATCATGGGTGACTTTAATCGACATATTGATTGGGCTAACCAAACTGGTAGCAATGCAGTGGAGGAGGATCTCCTGGAGTGTATAAGGGATGGTTTTCTCGACCAATATGTCGAGGAACCAACTAGAGAGCAGGCCATCCTAGACTGGGTCTTGGATAACGAGAGAGAATTAATTAGCAATCTGGTCCCCTTGGGGAAGAGTGACCATCATATGGTAGAATTATTCATTAAGATGGAGAGTGACACAATTAATTCAGAGACTAGGGTCCTGAACTTAAGGAAAGGAAACTTCAACGGTATGAGATGTGAATTGGCTAAGATAGACTGGAGAATGATACTTAAAGGGTTGAAGCAAAAGGTAGATTGGGCTAACCAAACTGGAAGCAATACGGTGGAGGAGGATTTCCTGGAGTGCATAAGGGATGGTTTTCTAGACCAATATGTTGAGGAACCAACTAGGGGGGAGGCCATCTTAGACTGGGTGTTGTGTAATGAGAGAGGATTAATTAGCAATCTTGTTGTGCGAGGCCCCTTGGGGAAGAGTGACCATAATATGGTGGAATTCTGCAATAGGATGGAGAATGAAACAGTTAATTCAGAGACCATAGTCCAGAACTTAAAGAAGGGTAACTTTGAAGGTATGAGGCATGAATTGTCTAGGATAGATTGGCAAATGATACTTAAGGGGTTGACTGTGGATGGGCAATGGCAGACATTTAGAGACCGCATGAATGAACGACAACAATTGTACATTCCTGTCTGGCGTAAAAATAAAAAAGGGAAGGTGGCTCAACTGTGGCTATCAAGGGAAATCAGGGATAGTATTAAAGCCAAGGAAGTGGCATACAAATTGGCCAGAAATAGCAGCGAACCCGGGGACTGGGAGAAATTTAGAACTCAGCAGAGGAGGACAAAGGGTTTGATTAGGGCAGGGAAAATGGAATACGAGAAGAAGCTTGCAGGGAACATTAAGATGGATTGCAAAAGTTTCTCTTGATATGTAAAAAGAAAAAGGTTAATAAAGACAAACGTAGGTCCCCTGCAGTCAGAATCAGGGGAAGTCATAACGGGGAACAAAGAAATGGCAAACCAATTGAACAAGTACTTTGGTTCGGTATTCACTAAGGAGGACACAAACAACCTTCCGGATATAAAAGGGGTCAGAGGGTCTAGTAAGGAGGAGGAACTGAGGGAAATCCTTATTAGTCGGGAAATTGTGTTGGGGAAATTGATGGGATTGAAGGCCGATAAATCCCCAGGGCCTGATGGACTGCATCCCAGAGTATTTAAGGAGGTGGCCTTGGAAATAGCAGATGCATTGACAGTCATTTTCCAACAGTCCATTGACTCTGGATCAGTTCCTATCGAGTGGAGGGTAGCCAATGTAACCCCACTTTGTAAAAAAGGAGGGAAAGAGAAAATAGGGAATTATAGACCGGTCAGCCTGACATCGGTAGTGGGTAAAATGATGGAATCAATTATTAAGGATGTCATAGCAGTGCATTTGGAAAGAGGTGAAATGATAGGTCCAAGTCAGCATGGATTTGTGAAAGGGAAATCATGCTTGACAAATCTTCTGGAATTTTTTGAGGATGTTTCCAGTAGAGTGGACAAGGGAGAACCAGTTGATGTGGTATATTTGGACTTTCAGAAGGCTTTCGACAAGGTCCCACACAAGAGATTAATGTGCAAAGTTAAAGCACATGGGATTGGGGGTAGTGTGCTGACATGGATTGAGAACTGGTTGTCAGACAGGAAGCAAAGAGTCAGAGTAAATGGGGACTTTTCAGAATGGCAGGCAGTGACTAGTGGGGTACTGCAAGGTTCTGTGCTGGGGCCCCAGCTGTTTACACTGTACATTAATGATTTAGACGAGGGGATTAAATGTAGTATCTCCAAATTTGCGGATGACACTAAGTTGGGTGGCATTGTGAGCTGCGAGGAGGATGCTATTGTACATCAGTCATTGAAGGTTGGCATGCAGGTACAGCAGGCGGTTAAGAAAGCAAATGGCATGTTGGCCTTCATAGCGAGGGGATTTGAATACAGGGGCAGGGAGGTGTTGCTACAGTTGTACAGGGCCTTGGTGAGGCCATACCTGGAGTATTGTGTACAGTTTTGGTCTCCTAACCTGAGAAAGGACATTCTTGCTATTGAGGGAGTGCAGCGAAGGTTCACCAGACTGATTCCCGGGATGGCTGTACTGACCTATCAAGAAAGACTGGATCAACTGGGCTTGTATTCACTGGAGTTCAGAAGAATGAGAGGTGACCTCATAGAAACGTTTAAAATTCTGATGGGTTTAGACAAGTTAGATGTTGGAAGAATGTTCCCAATGTTGGGGAAGTCCAGAACCAGGGGTCACAGTCTAAGGATAAGGGGTAAGCCATTTAGGACCGAGATGAGGAGAAACTTCTTCACCCAGAGAGTGGTGAACCTGTGGAATTCTCTACCACAGAAAGTTGTTGAGGCCAATTCACTAAATATATTCAAAAGGGAGTTTGATGAAGTCCTTACTACTAGGGGGATCAAGGGGTATGGTGAGAAAGCAGGAATGGGGCACTGAAGTTGCATGTTCAGCCATGAACTCATTGAATGGCGGTGCAGGCTAGAAGGGCCGAATTGCCTACTCCTGCACCTATTTTCTATGTTTCTATGGTGGATACGCAATGACAGACATTTAAAGATCACATGGATGAACTTCAACAATTGTACATTCCTGTCTGGAGTAAAAATAAAACGGGGAAAGTGGCTCAACTGTGGCTAACAAGGGAAATTCGGGAATGTATTAAATCCAAGGAAGAGGCATATAAATTGGCCAGAAAAAGCAGCAAACCTGAGGACTGGGAGAAATTTAGAATTCAGCAAAGGAGGATTAAGGGTTTATTTAGGAGGGGGAAACTAGAGTATGAGAGTAAGCTTGCAGGGAACATAAAAACTGACTGCAAAAGCTTTGATAGATATGTGAAGAGAAAAAGATTAGTGAAGACTTGCAATCAGAATCAGGTGAATTTATAATGGGGAACAAGGAAATGGCAGACAAATTGAACAAATATTTTGGTTCTGTCTTCACTAAGGAATACACGAATAATCTCTCGAAAATACTCGGAGACTGAGGATCTAGCGTGAAGGGGGAACTGAGGGAAACCCTTATCAGTCAGAAAATGGTGTTAGGGAAATTGAAGGGACTGAAGGTCGATAAATCCCCAGGGCCTGATAGTCTGCATCCCAGAGCACTTAAGGAAGTGGCCCTAGAAATAGTAGATGCATTGGTGGTCATTTTCCAACATTCCATGGACTCTGGTTCAGTTCCTATGGATTGGAGAGTAGCTAATGTAACCCCACTTTTTAAAAAAGAGGGAGAGATAAAACAAGGAATTATAAACTGGTTAGTCTGACATTGGTGGTGGGGAAAATGCTGGAATCAATTGTTAAAGATGTAATAGCAACGCATCTGGAAAGCAGGATTGGAATAAGTCAGCATGGATTTATGAATGGGAAATCATGCTTGACAAATCTTCTTGAGTTTTTTGAGGATGTAACTAGTAGAGTGGATAAGGGAGAACCATTGGATGTGGTGTATTTGGATTTTCAAAAGGCTTTTGACAAGGTCCCACACAAGAGATTAGTGTACATAATTAAGGCTAATGGTATTGGGGATAATGTATTGACGTGGATAGAGAACTGGTTGGCAGACAGGAAGCAAAGAGTGGGAATAAACGGGTCCTTTTCAGAATGACTAGTGGGGTGCCGCAGGGTTCAGTGCTGGGACCCCAGCTATTTACAATATACATTAATGATTTAGACGAAGGAATTGAAGGTAATATCTCCAAGCTTGCAGATGACACTAAGCTGGGTGACAGTGCGAGCTGCGAGGAGGATGCTAAGAGGCTGCAGGAGGAATTGGAAGGTAAGGTGAATGGGCAAATGCATGGCAGATGCGGTATAATATGGATAAATGTGAGGTTATCCACTTTGGTGGCAAAAACAGGAAGGCAGATTATTATCTGAATGTGACAGATTAGTAAAAGGGAAGGTGCAACGAGACCTGGATGTCATGGTACATCAGTTATTGAAGGTAGGCATGCAGGTACAGCAGGCAGTAAAGAAAGCAAATGGCATGTTGGCCTTCATAGCGAGGCGATTTGAGTATAGGAATGGGGAGGTCTTACTGCAGTTGTACAGGGCCTTGGTGAGACCACACCTTGAATATTGTGTGCAGTTTTGGTCTCTAATCTGAGGAAGGACGTGCTTGCTATTGAGGGAGTGCAGCGAAGCTTCACCAGACTGATTCCCGGGATGGCAGGACTGACATATGAGGAAAGACTGGATCGGCTAGGCTTATACTCACTGTAATTTAGAAGAATGAGAGGGGATCTCAAAGAAACTTATAAAATTCTGACGGGACTGGACAGGTTAGATGCAGGTTGAATGTTCCCGATGTTGGGGAAGTCCAGAACCAGGGGTCACAGTCTAAAGATAAGGGCTAAGCCATATAGGACCGAGAGAGTTGTGAACCAGTGGAATTCTCTGCCACAGAAAGTTGTTGAGTCCAGTTCGGTGGCCATATTCAAAAGGGAGTTAGAAGTGGCCCTTACGGCTAAAGGGATCAGGGGGTATGGAGAGAAGGCAGGGGTGTGGTACTGAGGTTGCATGTTCAGCCATGATAATATTGAATAGCGTTGTAGGCTTGAAGGGCCGAATGGCCTACTCCTGCACCTAATATCTATGTTTCTATGTTTCTATGATCCATCAACACACACCCAACCAGTAATTGACCTCACTGTCAGCCACGAGAATGAACCCAACATGCTCGACAGTACGATCAGACCAGCCGTGCAGCAATGATCCGACCAACTCACCCAGGCCAGGACTTCTACTCAGGCGATCAACCCGGGAGCGCAGAGTGCCAGATCGCCTCAACCTGTAAATAACTTGTACTTAAGACTTTGGGGGTAAGTGCTCTTATGTTTGTGAACCTAACCTATGTGTAAGACTTGCCACTAGGGGGCACACCTGTGAGCGACCCATGGGTCACCTGTGTACCCTGGAGCAAGCAGGTATAAAAGGCAGTCCACCATGCTGCTACCTCACTTTGGAGTTATATTAAAGAAACCAAGGTTTGAGCTTACAACACAGTCTCGTGGAGCTATTCTGAACTTAACAATTCCAACCCACTTGTTTCTTGGGTTAATTAAATCCAAAGATTTAAATGTATTACTAATCATCATAATCATTGGCAGTCCCTTGAATGAGGATGACTTGCTTCCACATGAGTTCACAGATGTTTCAATGAAGGACCCGATATTCCCGTCTTGAACGCCCATTGAGGGAGTGGAAGATGCCTGTGCATGGACATTTTTAACGTGTGGTGACCATTGCACATCAGCCACCACATGGGCTTGACAGAGCTAGGCCTTTATCCAGTGGCAAGGATTAACCAGGACGACTGGAGACTTGCTCTGCTGCGCGAACCTAGTGCGCACACATATCGCAGTAAAAATGTAGTACATATATTAAACATACACAAGGTTGTACATGTACTATAAATCATGCACAGAAGTATACCACAGGTGAGCATCTACCCTAGTTACAATCTTCTCTTTTCAATGGAACGTGGAAAAACGTATTAATTATTCAGGATGCTGCAGAATTCACAAATTTCACTGAACCCACACCATGCTCAGCAAATTATCAGACATGGAAAACTATGAGAAAAAAATGCAAGATTGCAGGAGGGCATAGACAGATTAGTAAACTGAGTAGACAGCAGATGCAGTACAATGCAGCAAAACATGAAATTCTTTGTGGTGAAATAAACATTAGATCAGTAAATCAAGCGCTGGTGTGAGTTTTGGCTCAATGTAACCTTTTCACCTCTGAGTAAGAAGGTTATGCGTTTGAGCCAAGCGCAAAAATGTTTTGATAAATTTAGCAATAATTTAGCAATAACATAAATTTGATGAAACACTAAGTTTGAAACCAAATCTTCACGTTATACATATTGCTTTATGACAATAGTTAAATATACAGGGCATTCCATTATCCCACTGAAACAATAATTACAGAAGCATTCTGATCTTCATATTTTGTTTCCGATTGCCGACAGAACCTGTAAAAGTGTTTCGAGGGTGTTATATAATTGAGACGTATAAATGATGCTGTGAACTACAGAACTCAGGTTTGAGTGATTCCTAGCAGTCAATTGAAGCCGGAGAATACAGTTTTGTAACTTTATTAAATAATTTTAATTGAGCTTTGAGAGTAATATTCAGATTTACTGAGTTTTTTTGTGCCAATAGCAGTCAGTGCTTATTCTATCAGTAATCTTGATACGCAATATTGTTAACACACACATATTGGGGTGAAGAATTGCGGTCGGAGGCTTCCTTCGTACGAATGCCTCCAACCCAAAAAAAATCTACGAAAGTACCTGGTGGTCCCGGAGGAACGTAGAGATTCCGCGGTGGCCTGGATTCACTGCGCAGTGCATGGCGAGATGACTTTGAGGTGTGTGTGTGTACAAGCTAGAGTCACGTGGGTCTGGACCACCAATCACTATTCAGTATTCTCATTGATAAAAATGGGAGCACTGTTTGTACAGACTCCCATTACTATTAATGAGAAAAACCCCTAAAACACTGAAACACAGCATAATAAATAAATAAAATACTTCACATATTTAAAATTAATTGAAATTAAATGTAATTAAATGTTTTTGAAAAAAATATATTTTTTGGAATATTTTTAATGTGTTTTAATGTGTTAAAAATAAACTTGCCTTAATGGACAAGGTTTTTAATATAAAAATGAGTGATTAAATTAAATTTTTATATGTTTTAAAGGTGTAATGCTGGTAAAAATAAGCTATGCGCCTGCTTTTACCAGGCATAAAAGTTTGAAGGACATTAGCTGAGCATGAGTTGGGCAAATAGCCCAATCTCTCCCGTTCAGATGTGGGCATGCAGAGGATCTGTCTGGAGAAATCTTGACAGATTGGAAATGCCGGTTTTCGGCGCATGCGTATTTCGCCCCGAAAATTGGCTTTTACGAGGCCTCATCAGTTCCACACGCACTTTGTACGGACCCGGTGAGGCCGAAATTTTCGGCCTAATATGTTTGGGTCTGCTTTCTAGATCAGTTTTAGTCCAACAAGGAATGAGGCAGTGCTGGAGCTAGTTCTCAGAATTGAAGATGGGTAAGTAAGTAAGGTATGAGTAGAGGAATATCTAGAGAACAGTGACCATAACATAATAAGACGTGATTGAAAATTTAAAAAGACACGGAACAGTCAAAGATAAAAGTACTTGACCAGAAAAGAAGCCAATTTCAATTAGATAAAAAAAGAAAATAGACCAGATAAACTGGAAAGACATATTGGCAGATAAGACCATGCACAATCGATGGGAAACGTTTCAACAAGAGATCATTAGGGTACAGACTCAACAGTATCCGACAAGAACTTAAGGTGATGCAGGAATTTTTTGGATGAGTGGATGAATTCAAATTAAATGAGATTTAAAGAGAAGCATATAACAAAGCTAGGGCGAATAAGAAAATCAAGCTGAATATAGAAAACATCAAGAGGAAGTGAAAATAAATTATAAAGGTTAAGAGGAGATATGCGAAAGAATGGCAGGTAACAAAGAAGGAAATAATAAAGGATTTTATAAATATGTAAAATGTAAAAGAATAGTTAAAGAAAGGGCAAGATCAATTAAGGATGTGAAGGGGATCTTCTTATAAAAGGTAAAGCAATGAGAGTTTTAGAAATCAGCAAAGGATGAACAAAAAATGATAAAGAGAGAGCAAATAGAATAGGAGAATAAACCACCAAGAAATATAAAAACAGATTGTAAGTGCTTCTGCAAGTATGTAAAAAGGAAGAGAGTAGCAAAAGTCAGGTTCTTATGTTTTTGAATGTGAGACCCTTAGAGGCCAAGACAGGAGCAATTATAATGGGGAACCAGGAAATGACAGAGACATTACCAAGATGTTTTGTATGTGTCTTCACAGTAGAAGACATAAAAAACATATTAAAAATAGTGTGGAACCAAGGGTCTAATGAAAGTGAGGAACCTAAAGTAATTAATATTAGCAAAGAAAAAGTAATGGAGAAATTAATGTGACTAAAAGCCGACAAATCCTTTGGGCCTGAAAGCCTACATCTTAGCGTTCTAAATCTTAGCATTCTAAAAGAGGTGGCTACAGAGATAGTGGAAGCATTGGTTGTGATCTTCCAAAATTCCCTACATTCTGGAACGATACCAGCTGATTGGAAGTTAGCAAATGTAACACTGCTATTTAAGAAAAGAGGGAGAGAGAAAACAAGGAACTTCAGATTAGTTAGCCTGACATCAGTAGTAGGGAAAATGCTAGAATCCATTATTAAGGAAGTGATAACTGGGCACTTAGAAAATCATAATATGATTATGAAGAGTCAACATGATGTTATGAAAGGGAAATCATGTTTGACAAATCTATTCAAGTTTTTTGAGGATGTAAGTAGCAGGGTAGATAAGGGAAACCAATGGCTGTAGTACATTTGGATTTTCAAAAAGCATTTGATAAGGTGCCACACGGAAGGTTGTTATACAAGATGAGGGGTCATGGGGTTGGGGGTAATATATTAGCATGTGTTACAGGATTGGTTGAAGGATAAAAAACAGAGAGTAGGAATAAACGGTCATTTTAAGGCTGTAACTAGTGGTGTGCTGCAAGGATCAGTGCTTGGGTCTCAGCTATTTACAATCTATATTAATGACTTAGATAAAGAATTCGAGTGTAATGTATCCAGGTTTGCTGATGATACAAAGCTAGGTGGGAAAATAAGCTGTGAGGTGGACACAAAGGTCGAATGTTCCCCTGAAAAAATGGACAGGTTTAGTTGGGGGGGCAGTTAAATTGGTAAAAATGGGATTGCTGGCCTAATCCCACCTCTAACCCATCTATTTTTGGTTATAATTGAGGAGGCGGGACACAGGGCAGCAACCACCCACTGTAAATTTAAATATTATAATGAGGCTGGAAATCTATTTTTTAACATCCATTTTGAGCTTAACTGCATGTGGACACGTTTCACACAATTTGTGAAAGAGGGGACTGCTGCACCAGGAGATAAGTGGATTTATACCTACCTCCTGGATCCAGAGTCCCTAGCTAATCAATCCCTCATTATCAAGGACCTCACCACGAGGCCTTTGATCGCCTCCCCAGGCCTCCGACCATGAGGCCAATCCCCTACCCCAGCGATGATTTTGACGCTGGCCACAATCTTCCAGTGACCAGCCCTGATCCTCTCTGCCACCCCTGTCAACACCCCGCCAATCCCCTATCTCTAGCTGACCCAACCCCCCGATCGTCCAGACAAACCCCTCCCCCAATCCCGATCCTCCAGCCGACGCTCCCCGGCCGATCCCCGATCCTCCGGGCGCCCTCCGATTCCCGACTGACTCCCCCCCGATCCACAAACACCCCCTGCATTCTCTAACCCCCACCCTGTGATCCCCAACCAAACACCCCTGCGTTCCCCAATAGCCCCCTCCCCCCCGCAGGCTCAACAATCTGAATGGCCTTATGTTCTTCTACAATGGTGGAGTTACTAAATTAGTAGTTTGCTTCAGTTTTCACAGAAGAGTCTAGTCGTGAGAATTAAAAGGTACAAGAGACAGATATGTAATAATTAGATAATTACAGCTGGAGAAGTAATGCTGAAAAAACTGGTGGAAGTCAATGTGGCATAGGCCCCAAGCCTGGATGGCATGCATTGTAGAATGTTAAGGAAAGTCAGAGAGGAAACAACAGAGGTTCTAAGCACAATCTTTCAAAGAGCCTATGACATGGACTGGAGTGTTGTCAATGTAACACCTCTGTTCAAAAGTGATATAAATATAAAACTGGTAACTATAGACCTAAAAGCCTAACAACAGTAGTGGACAATTAATACTGACCTCTGGAGACATGGGTTAATTAATGACAGCCAACATGGATTTTTGAAAGGAAACTCAGATCTGGCAAATTTAATAGAGTTCCTTGAGGAAGTAACAGAGTGTATTGATAAAGGAAATGCTATGGATGTTGTGCAGATGGATTTTCAAAAAGCACTTGACAAGGTGGCACATAGGAAGTTTGTTGATAAAATTAAGGCATATATGACAGCATGGATAGGACTGTGGTTAAAGGACAGGAAACAGAAAGCAGTGGTTAATGGGTGTTTAACAGATCTGGTAACCCGGGAGATCGTTTTTTGAGACTACTTCCTCTTTCTCTCTCTCTTCTCTGGATGCTGAGGATGTCGTGAATAGCATGTCATAGTACATCAGTCATTGAAGGTAGGCATGCAGGTACAGCAGGCAGCAAAGAAAGCAAATGGCATGCTGGCCTTCATAGCGAGAGGATTTGAGTATAGGAGCAGGAAGGTCTTACTGCAGTTGTACAGGGCCTTGGCGAGACCACACCTTGAGTATTGTGTGTAGTTCTGGTCTCCTAATCTGAGAAAGGACATTCTTGCTATTAAGGGAGTGCATCAAAGGTTCACCAGACTGATTCCCGGGATGACAGGACTGACATATGAAGAAAAACTGGATCGACTAAGCTTATATTCACTGGAATTTAGAAGAATGAGAGGCGATCTCATAGAAACATATAACATTCTGACGGGATTGGACAGGTTAGATGCAGGATGAATGTTCCCAATGTTGGGGAAGTTCAGAACCAGGGGTCACAGTCTAAGGATAATGGGTAATCCTTGCCACTGGGCCAAGACCTATCTCTATTAAGCCGCACACCAGCCACCACACGTTAAAAAAATCCACGCAGAGGCATCTTCCGTCCTTCAAGATGTAGTTCGGGATCTGGAATATTAGGTCCTTCATTGAAACACCTGTAAACTCATCCCTTTTTGGCGTGGAAGCAAGTCATCCTCACTTCGAGGGACTGCCTATGATGATGATGAGACCTTTAGCTTTGGAATTCCATTCTTAAAGCTCTCCACCCCTTTTTCCTCCTTTAAGACACTGTTTACAACCTACCTCTTTGATCAAACCTTTGGTCACCTGTCCTAATGTCTCCTTCTTTGGCTTGGTGTCAATTTTTGTCTGATTCCTGTAAAGTGTCTCGGGGCATTTTACTACTTTGAAGGCACTACATAAATGCAAGTTGTTGTTAAATTATAATGCAGTCTTGCTTCAATTATTGAGATGAGAGTCTCTCTCTGCCAGCTGCCATGATTCCACATGAAATGTATTTTGCCAGTCTTAAACGGTTTCCTAGTGTATATGGATTAAAGTGCAAAACAGACCATAATTTCATACTGAACTGGTAACCTTACTGAGTGAGCACAAAAATAGTTACACGAAAACGGAAAAACAGAGTGATATCCTTTGGAGGTAGCATTAAGGTACGTTTTAGAAGCGTGTCAGAATGGTTTAACTCTGACCTGGGAGTATTTCATGCTGACACTGTTTGTCAAAAGTGAAAGAAGAGCTCAATCATCAAAATTGACATTCCTCAATTTGATAAACACCAAGTTCATCAAAAATAAAATAAAATCTTCTGGATCATGTCACTCCTCTCCAGACTTCTTTTTACGACTCCCAAACACAGAGATATAGCAAGTGTTGAATATGATGTCACGTGTTTCTTTTAAATGCACAAAAATGTGCAAACTGTATTGATATTAAGACATTTTGTTAAAAACATGCATTTGGCAATATATATGCATACACACACACACACACACACACAGACAAACAAGCATACACATACAGGGGCAGAAATTCCTACGCCCCCGCCCGCCCCGCCGGAAACCTGGCGCACCGACTGTTTTCAAAGTTTTTTTACTGCTGCATCAGACGAACTGGACTGTTGATCAATTTTCAGCTCTTTGGCAATTATTTGGAGTGGACTGAAAGCCGGTCATAATGGGGATGGAAGTGGGGCGGTGAGTACTGTAGAGGAGCGGAAGTGGAGGCGGGACGGAGGCTCCGCCGCTGTCAGTCAGCAGCGAAGCAGAGATGACGACACGACGCGTGCGTGTCACGTCTCTCCCCTTCACTTAAAGGGGAGAGCCTTCGGCATTCAGAAACTTGGGTCCACTGGGCCACCAAGGAGGGTTTCGGCTGGGCCAGCGGTCTGGCACCCAAGAGGGGGTGCCGGGCTGCATGTTGGCGGCCTTGCTGAATCCGGGGGCATAATTGTCCAGCCGCTCGGAAAGTCAGCCGGCAAAAAAAACATGGCGGCCGTGGCAGTGGGCCCTCACCTTTAATGACCATCGCGCAGCCAAGTCCCACACACAGAAAACAAGGTGCACCGATAGGAAAAGCTGTCGGGGGCACCGAGCGGCGGAGCTATGATTTTTCGACCTAAATTTCACGGGAGGTGCGGGAGATCGGTGATGCCCCTTTGATGATGCACTTAGGATAGCCCCCCTCCTATTTCTTATCTATATGCTGCCCTCCAGGTGACATCATTCAAAAACACAGTCAGTTTCCACATGTACACTGAGGACACCCAGCTCTACCTCACCAGCACTTCTCTCGACCTCTCCATGGTCTCTAAATTGTCAGACTGCTTATCCAACATCCAGTGCTGGATGAGCAGAAATTTTCTCCAATTAATTATTGCGAAGACCAAATCCATTGGGGTCAAAATTCAGGGTCTCAAAGAGACCCGTTGGTGCCTGTTTGCGGCGGCCATCCCGAAAAATCGAATGGCCGCCGCTTTGGGGTAAGTAGGCCGGCACGGCCTAAGTTCAGATCGAGGATTTTTTAGCCTGGACCCCATACTGCCCAAATGGTATCACCACCAGCAAAATGAATAAAACAACAATAAAAATACTTACCCAGCGATTTTCACCTCACTCCGTAGATCCCCCGCCATGCGGTACCCCCCGACAGGTTTCTCTGTCGGTGCACCTCTGCAGCGTGACTACGGGCCGGCAGCATGGTCGCCCTTAAAGGGGAGGATCCACTGCCTCAGCCGCAGTGCAAGAATTTTTGCCAGCCGACTTACTGATCGGCCGGCAAAATACTGGCCCCAGGTACGGCTGGGCCGCCAACGGGCAGCCTGGCATCCCCTCTTGGGTGCCAGGCTGCTGGCCCGGCTGAAACCCTCCCTGGTGACACAGTGGCCAAAGTTAAAACCTAGCTAGAATCCCTCCCCTTTAACGGAGGGGTGAGAGCATGGTGACGCACACGTGCTGTGATGTCACCACACTGATTGACAGTGGTGGGCGGGCTTTCCGACCCATTTTCAGCTAGTCAACCTGGCTTTGAGTCTAAGGCCCACCCCCATTATGATCTATTTCCTTCAAGCCTTTGAAAAAAATTCAAAGTCCTGAAAATGGAATGATGCACCGGGCCAAGAGTTCCAGCGATGAGTACCAGCTAAAAACGCATAGGAGCGCCAAATTTCTGCCCCATTATCTTTGGTCCCTGCCACAAACTGCGTTCCCTAGCCACTGACTCCATGCCTCTCCCTAGCATCTGTCTGAGGCTGATCCAGACTGTTCGCAACCTAGGTATCATATTTGACCCTAAAATGAGCTTCTGGCCACATATCCGCAGCATAAATAAAACCGCCTATTTCCACCTCCGTAACATTGCCCATCTCCGACCCTGCCTCAGCTCCTCTGCTGCTGAAATCCTTATCCATGCCTTTGTTACCTCTAGACTTGACTACTACAACTCACTCCTGGCTGGCCTCCCACATTCTACTCTACATAAACTTGAGGTCATCCAAGACTCGGCAGGCCCTGTCCTAACTCGCACCAAGTCCCGATCACCCATCACCCTTGTGCTCGTTGACCGACATTGGCTCCCGGTTAAGCCTCGATTTCAAAATTCTCATCCTTGTTCACAAATCCCTCCTTGGCCTCACCCCTCCCTATCTCTGCAATCTCCTTCAGCCTCACAACCTCCCGAGATGTCTGTGCTCCTCAAATTCTGCCCTCTTGAGCATCCGTGATTATAACTGCTCAACCATTGGTGGCCGTGCCTTCAGCTGCCTGGGCCCGAAGCTCTGGAACTCCCTCCCTAAACCTCTCTGCCTCTCTACTTCATTTTCCTCCTTCAAGACGCTTCTTAAAACCTACCTCTTTGACCAAGCTTTTGGTCATCTGCCGTAATTTCTTCTTATGTGGCTCGGTGTCAAATTTATGTGTTTTGTCGTATAACACTGCAGTGAAGTGCCTTGGGGTATTTTACTACGTTAAAGCACTATATAAATACAAGTTATTGTTGGATAGAGGATTGGTTAATGGACAAAAAACAGAGAGTATTGATAAACGGATAATTTTCAGGTTGGCAGGCTGTAACTAGTGGTGTTATTTACTTTGGTTGGAAGAATAGAAAACCAGAATATTTTTTAAATGGTGAGAAACCTTTAAATGTTGGGGTTCAGAGAGATTTGGGTATCCTCGTACAAGAAACACAGAAAGCTAGCATGCAGCTACAGCAAGCAATAAGGAAGGCAAATGGGATGTTGTCCTTTATTGCAAGGGGGTTAAAGTATAAGAGTAAGGAAGTCTTGCTACAATTGTACAGGGCCTCGATGAGACCACACCTGGAGTACTGTGCACAGATTTGGTCTCCTTATCTAAGGAAGGATATATTTGCCTTGCAGGCGGTGCAACAAATGTTCACTAGATTGATTCCTGGGATGAGAGGGCTGTCTTATGATGAGAGGTTGCGTAGAATGGTCCTAAACTCACTGGTGTTTAGAAAAATGAGAGGTGATCTCATTGAAACATATAAGATTCTGAAGGGGATTGACTGGGTAGATGCTGAGAGGTTGTTTCCCCTGGATGCAGTATCTAGAACTAGGGAGCACAGTCTCAGGATAAAGGGTAGGTCTATTACCATAAGAACAGAACATAAGAACATAAGAAATAGGAGCAGGAGTAGGCCAGGCCCCTTGAGCCTGCTCCACCATTTAATACAATCTTGGCTGATCCGATCATGGACTCAGGTCCACTTCTTTGCCCGCTCCCCATAACCCCTTATTCCCTTATCTCAGTTAAGAAACTGTCTATCTCTGTCTTAAATTTATTCAATGTCCCAGCTTCCACAGCTCTCTGAGGCAGCGGATTCCACAGATTTACAACCCTCTGAGAAAATAAATTTCTCCTCATCTCAGTTTTAAATGGGCAGCCCCTTATTTTAAGATTATGCCCCCTAGTTCGAGTCTCCCTTATCAATGGAAACATCCTCTCTGCATCCACCTTGTCGAGCCCCCTCATAATCTTATACGTTTCGATAAGATCACCTCTCAATCTTCTGAATTCCAATGAGTAGAGGCCCAACTTACTCAACCTTTCCTCATAAGTCAACCCCCTCATCTCCGCAATCAACCTAGTGAACCTTCTCTGAACTGCCTCCAAAGCAAGTATATCCTTTCGTAAATATGGAAACCAAAGCTGTTATGTACTGATGTGTGTATCGTCCCAGTACCTTAAATGTAATGTAAGTACTATGCCACACCACAGAGGGCACTGCAGTGGGAAACCCTGGTAGTACCTGTAAGAAGGACTATATAAGGGTGACCACCACGCCTGGGAGGCACTCTGGAGCTGAACAATAAAGGACGAAGGTCACAGCAGTTAGACTTACACCAGACCGTGTGGAGTCAGTGATTTGTGTGCTACATACACCACATTGGCAACGAGGAAGTGGACGAACTCCACACAACCATGGCTACTCTGGGCTCGCTAAAGGATTTTACCGTGGGCAATGATTGGGAGGCCTTTACGGAAAGGCTCGAGCACTACTTCACAGCAAATGACCTGACGGAGGACACATACGCAATGAGAGAGAAGCATAAGGCGATATTGCTCTCCAGTTATGGAGATGAGGTTTACTGTCTCGTCAGGGATTTGCTGGCACCTGGGAGCGCCAGGGACAAGTCATACGAGGAGCTGACTGAACTCATTCGTGACCAGCTGAAATCGAAGGAGAGCATCCTCACGGCCAGATACAAATTTTACCATCACTGCAGACCTGAGGGTCAGGATGTCACCAAATACGCTGCGGACCTCAGGAGACTCGCGGTGCCATGTGATTTTGGGGCACACCTTGATGAGGCTTTGCGGGACGTTTTCGTTATGGGGATTGGCCACGAGGGCCTCCTTCACAAGCTGCTGGCCACGGAACCCACAGTCATTCTGACAAAGGCCATCACCATCAGCCGGGCACATATGACCTCGACTTGCAGCACCAAGCAAATAATCCACACAGTCTCGAACCCGGCAGGCACTGTCCACAGGATAGCACCCATCATGGACAAAACTGCAGAATGTGTCTCTGTCCGGGGCAGAGAGCACGGATCTCGGGATCCTGGAGCTCAGAGTCCGCTGAGGGGGGCAAATCAAGCAGCACCATGCTGGCGTTGTGGAGGAAGCCATGGGGCTCACCGGTGCAGGTTTGCGGAGTACACGTGCAATACCTGCCACGTTAAAGGCCACCTTCAGCGTATGTGTAAAATAATGGATGAAGTACAATTAATGATAGCGGCTAACAAGGAAATCAAGGTTCCGCTACCAGTCAATAACCAGTTAATGTACCAGATAATATGTACCATACTAACGCACTGTCTATGCCCACCTGCCTTCCGTTGGACAAGTGTGATGTTATGTAATGATGTGTGTATCGTTGTCCTGCGTCCAGGTGGGGGTGGGGGGGAAGGTGATGTTATGTAATGATGTGTGTATCGTCCCAGTACCTTAAATGTAATGTAAGTACTATGCCACACCACAGAGGGCGCTGCGGTGGGAAACCCTGGTAGCACCTGTAAGAAGGACTATATAAGGGTGACCACCACACCTGGGAGGCACTCTGGAGCTGAACAATAAAGGACGAAGGTCACAGCAGTTAGACTTACACCAGACCGTGTGGAGTCAGTGATTTGTGTGCTACATACACCACAAAAACTGCACGCCATATTCCAGGTGTTGCCTCACCAATACCCTGTATAACTGTAGCAAGACTTCCCTGCTTTTCTACTCCATCCCCTTTGCAATAAAGGCCATGATTCCATTGGCCTTCCTGATCACTAGGACTGAGATGAAGAGGAATTTCTTCACTCAGAGGGCTGTGAATCTTTGGAATTCTCTGCCCCAGTGGGCTGTGGATGCTAAGTCTTTGAGCATGTTCATGGCTGAGGTAGATTGATTTTTGGACTCTAGGGGAATCAAGGGATATGGAGATCAGGCGGGAAAGTAGAGTTGAGGGCAATGATTAGCCATGATCCTATTGAATGACAGAGCAGGCTCGAGGGACTTATGGCTTACTCTTGCTCCTAATTCTTATGTTCTTATGTTCTAATTAACCTGAAAATGTTTATGTCTAGTGCAAACAGGTGCAGGAGCCTGGTTGCACAGAGTAAGGGGAGGGGAGGGGAGGGGGATGAGAAAATTGTATTACTGTTGAGCTAGGTTTATGCTGCAGCCCATAACAATGAGGCACTGTTTCGTGTCTGATCTTTGAACTTTGAAAGAAACTTTCAGTTGTTCGAGTTTGAAAACAGAGCCTATTTGTCTCGCTGTCTTTGCTGCCCAAAAACCTTTTGTAGTTTCAGTTTAATTATTTCCCAACTTCTATTTAGATTTGATTTCATTCACTTTCATGATTTCCTCATCTTATCAGACATTTAAACTCTCGATTTTAGATTATTTAAATTAATCAAAAGCTAGTTAGTCTAATAGAAACAAATTTGAGAGCACAACAAGACTATAATTAAAGGTTTATGTTGTCAAGGCAGAGAATTAAAGGGCCGATGTTAATTCAGCTGCATGCTTTGTATATGGTTTACAGTTTTAAGGACACCTTCAGTAAAACGTATGCCAAGATTTTTCAATGTTTGATCGAATTCGATTTGTATTGAAATCTTGGATTGTGTATTAAATACTATTACAATTCAGTAATTTATCAATAAAATAGCATTTATGGCTGCTCAATTATTTAAAATTTGTTGTGGAAAAATCAGCAATCTCCTCTTTCCTAATTGGCTCAGTGTAAGGCAGTGAAAGGAGTACCTCCCATGTGATCCCAGGTTCGCGTAAGCACAACGGTGCACTCCTGGGATCAATGGGCCACTACACTGCGCACAACACTGCAGCATTTGTAAACAACTTCTCAAGGAGGATTCGTACAAGGCAGGTGTGGATTTCATTCAGTTGTCGGTGACGTACTCCTTAGCTACACCGCCGACTGCGAATTCAGGGCTGTTATTCTTAGAGCTTTATACACCTAATGTCATTCAATGATACAAACATAAGGTCACAAGATAATTACAGATGTGGAAAGCCATTCAGCCATTTTAATTCATTTATCCGGAGAGATCCTTCGGCTCCTCCCTATTGTTGTCATCAACGATTGTGGATCACCCTGGAAGTACATTACTGGTGATTGGTTTGAGGCTTGCTACTGTTCACTGTCTTTATTAATGGACAGTGTCAGTAAGTTTGCAGATCATAGAATCATAGAATAATACAGCACAGAAGGAGGCATTTTGACCCATCATGCCTGTGCTGGTGAACCAATTAATCCCCCCTTGCTCTTTTCCCATAACCCAGCAAATTTTTCTCCTTCAAGTATTTATGCAATTTACTTTTGAAAGTTACTATGGAATCAACTTCCAGCACCCTTTCAGGCAGTGCATTCCAGATCACAACAACTTCCTGTGTAAAAAAATATCTCTTCAACACACCTCTGGTTCTTTTGCCAAATCTGTGTCCTCTGTTTATCGATCTTTCTGCCACTGATAACAGTTTATCCTTATTTACTCTATCCAAACGCTTCATAATGTTGAACACATCTATTAAATCTCCCTTTAACTTTCTCTGCTCCAATGTGAACAACCCCAGCGTCTCTAGTCTCTCCATGTAACTGAAGTCTTTCATCCCTGATACCATTCTAGTCAATCTCCTCTGCAGCCTCTCAAAGGCCTTGACATCATTCTTAAAGTATGGTGCCCAGAATTGGACACAATACTACAGCTGCAGCTTAACCTGTGATTTATAAATGTTTAGCATAACTTCCTTGTTTTTATACGGGCTGAATTTTTGGCTCATTCGTGCCTTGGGTAATGCCCCGGTGAGGCATTAAATGCTGTTTTTGGGCGTTAGGATTTAGAGCCCAGCCAGAAGATTCGGCGATTAGTTTGCACCACCGCAGAAGCTTACCGCCCTGCCCTCCGTTTTCAGTGTGATTGATGTCATGTATCTCACATTACTGTATATAACTGTATCTTACCATGCTGTACATGACTGTAACTGGATATGACCTGTAACAATAAGCATACTTTACCACCAGGGGTGCACTTGCAGGAGACACTCCATACCCCTGTCCCACTGAGGTATATAAAGGGAGGTCTCAGGCAAGTGCAGCACTGGAGAGCTGGAATTAAAGGTGCAGGTCCTGAGTGACCCTGACTTCAGCATGTGTCTCGTGTAAGTCAGTACATTAGAGTCAGGACTTAACAATTATGACGTCAATCGTCGTGCAAGGCTGCGGTCGTGCTCCGGATGGAACTTTCGGCCTTCATGCCTCATTTAACACCCACTCCAGGAAACGCCTGAACAAAACAGGAGGTCCCAGGGTGCAGCAGATGCTATTGGCAGCATATTTAGATGGAGGCTGGAGAATCTTATATCGCAGTTGTCAGTGACTGCTACGGTTGCGCGTAGAACACTGCGTGAGGCTCCGAGTTGCAAACGGCACTTTTATGTGCCATGACACTTTGCTTACAAGGTCAGTGAGAGATTTCAATGGGGGCAATACTAGTTCGCCAGCAAATCATGCTGGTTGCTATTGGCAGGCTTCTTCAAGCTGGAAGAAGTGTTCTCGGCTATATTAGGCCACGGATTCGAAGCGGTCGCAGACATATGGGGAGGAGGCCTTACCTCCCACGGGTTCACAGGAAACATCGCCCATACCTCCAGCTCTCCGAGGTGCAGTGCATTAGAAAGTTGCACTTCCGAAAAGAAGTGCTGACAGAGATATACCAGCTCCTACACACAGACCTACACCTACCAGTGCCAACAGGACTGCGCTGCCTGTCAAGGTGACGGTGACTGTGGCGACGGCCTTGTATGTCTCCAGTTCCTTCCAGGTAACAACAGGGGACATATGCAGCATCGCTCAGCACGCTGCACATTGCTGCATTCACCAGGTCAATGGACTTCATAAAGTTCCCACAAGCAGGGGCAGCCCGAATGCGAGGGCTTTAGGTTTTAGAAGAATTGCAGGCTTCCCCAAAGTTCAAGGAGCTATTGACGGCACGCACGTCGCCTTGTGACCACCATTACACAACGCAGAGGTCTTCAGAAACCGAAAGGGTATCACTCCCTAAAAATACAGCTGGCCTGTGACCACATGCAGCACATCCTTACAGTGAATAGCCGCTATCCAGGGAGCACACATGATGCTTTCATCTTGCATGAGAGCAGTGTAACACGAGCGTTTCAGTGACACAAAGACAAGGGCAGGGCTGGCTGATCGGGGACAAAGGATACGGGCTGGCCACCTGGCTCATGACCTCCACTCCGGAACCCTGCCACAGAAGCCGAACAGCGCTATAATGACAGCTGTAAAGTCCTTACTCTACAGCATGAAACCACACGAGGCACATTCCAGGGACAAGGCCACGCTATGAACTTAACTCTTTATTACAGGACTCCAGAAGTGATGACCCTGCGTGGGACCTCCCTTTATATACCTGTATGATCAGGTAAGGAGTCTCTCCCACAAGTTCACTCCCTGTGGTCAAGGTGTGCATCTGAGTTGAGTGTATACAGTAATACAGTGGTGTTACATTGTAGTTACAAACATGACATCACCTTCCCCCCCCAAAGTCTTACTGGGATCATAGGTTTAGTCTTTCACGTGGTCTACGCTCCCTCGTGGAGTGCCGCAGTTGGGGCTCTGGTTGTTGGACACTGATGTGAGTGTTTGTCACCTGTGGTGATTCCAGCCTGTCTGGGCTGACCTCAGGGACTGTGCATTCTTCTGATTGTTCTTGTTGCACGTTCGCTGGAGGTTGTGCGAACTCCATCTCATGGTCTTCTTCAGGTTCCTCCGTGTCGATGCTGAACCTTTTTTTTACTTGGTCCAGATGCTTAGGGCATATCTGGCCATTGTTGAGTTTTACCACGATGACCCTATTCCCCTCTTTGCCAATTACAGTACCTTCAAGCCATTTGGACCCCATGGCGTGATTGAGGATGAATACAGGATCGTTTATTTCTATACATCTCCCCCTTGAATTGCGGTCATGGTACTCGTTTTGTGTCTTGCGCTTGCCCTCAACTATGTCAGCCAGGACTGGGTGGATGAGGGACAACTGAGTTTTGAGTGTCCGTTTCATGAGTAGCTCTGCGGGCAGGACCCCCGTGAGCGAGTGCGGGCGGGATCTATAGGCCAGCAGGAGGTGCGGTAGGCGCCATTGTAGGGAGGGTCCTTGAATCCTGAGCATACCTTGCTTAATGATTTGGACTGACCGTTCTGCCTGGCCATTGGAGGCCGGCTTGAACCGTGCAATCCTGACGTGGTTGATACCATTGCCTGACAGAAACTCCCAGAATTCATAGCTTGTGAAACACGGGCCATTATCACTAACCAGGATGTCCGGCAAGCCATGGGTTGCAAAGATCACACGTAGGCTTTCCACGGTGGTGGATGACGTGCATGAATTCAGGATGATGCACTCGATCCATTTCGAGTACACATCTACTACAATGAGGAACATCTTACCCATGAACTGGCCTGCGTAGTCAACGTGAACACGTGACCATGGCTTGGTGGGCCAGGGCCACGGGCTGAGCGGGGCCTCCCTCGGGGCATTACCTAGCTGGGCACAGGTTGTGCACCTGCGAACACAGTGTTCCAGGTCTGAATCAATTCCAGGCCACCAAACGTGTGAACGGGCAATGTCTACATCATTACAATGCCTGGGTGCTCGCTGTGGAGTTCCCTGATGAATGCCTCCCTGCCCTTCTGGGGCGTGACTACCCGGCTGCCCCATAGTAGGCAGTTGGCTTGGATGGAGAGCTCATCCATCCGCCTGTAGAACAGTCTGACCTCCTCAGGGCATGCTCCGTGTGCGGGCGCCCAAACCCCAATCAGGACACATTTCTTAATCAAGGATAGGAGGGGATTTTGATCTGGCGGGCTGTGATGGGGGAGGCTGCACTGTCAAAGGCATTGACAGCCATGACCATCTCAGCGCTTTGCTCAGCTGCCTCCTCGGTGGTGGCCAGTGGGAGCCTACTGAGCGTGCCAGCGCAATTTTCCGTGCTGGGCCCATGCTGGATGGAGTAGTCATAAGCAGCTAACGTGAGAGCCCACTGCTGTATGCGAGCTGATGCGTTGGCATTGACAGCCTTTCTGTCTGACAACAGGGATGTGAGTGGCTTGTGTCCGTCTCTAATTCAAGCTTCCTACAGAAAAGGTACTGATGTATTTTTTTTACACCACAGAAACATGCAAGCGCTTTCTTCTCGACCATCCCATGTCCCCGTTCTGCTTGAGAGAGCGACCTGGAGGCATAAGCCACAGGTTGTAGCTGACCCTCAGCATTACCCTGCTGCAACATGCACCCAACACCATAGGACGATGCATCGCATGTCAGAACTAAACGGTTACAGGGGTCGTACAAGGTCAACAACTTGTTTGAACAAAGTAGGTTTCGCGCCCGATCAAAAGCCCGTTCCTTACAGTCCGCCCAAAACTAATCGCAACCCTTACACAGGAACACATGTAGCGGTTCCAACAACGTGCTCAAGTTCGGCAGAAAGTTCCCGAAATAGTTCAACAGTCCCAGGAACGAACGTACCGCCGTTGTGTTGCAGGCCTGGGTGCTCGTCAAATCGCCTCTGTTTTGGATTCGGTGGGCCGAATCCCATCTGCAGCAACTCTCCTGCCCAGAAACTCAACCTCGGGAGCTAAAACATGCATTTAGACTTCTTGAGTCGCAGGCCTACCCGGTCCAGTCAGTGTAGCACCTCCTCCAGGTTGTGGAGGTGTTCCTCGGTGTCTCGACCCATGATGAGGATGGCGTCCTGGAATACGATCGTTTCAGGAATGGATTTAAGCAGGCTTTCCATGTTACATTGAAAAATCGCGGCCGCTGATCAAATGCCAAACGGGCATCTGTTATACGCAAACAGTCCCTTGTGCGTGGTGATGGTGGTCAGTAGTTTGGATTCGTCGGCCAGTTCCTGGGTCATATAGGCTGAAGTGAGGTCCAAATTGGTGAACAGCTTGCCACCTGCCAGCGTGGCGAAGAGGTCCTCCGCTCTTGGGAGCAGGTATTGGTCTTGTAGGGACACCCGATTGATGGTGGCCTTGTAGTCGCCACAGATCCTGACAGAGCCATCCACTTTTAGAACGGGAACGATGGGGCTCGCCCAGTCGCTGAATTTAACAGGCGAGATGATGCCCTCTTGCAACAGCCGGTCCAATTCGCTCTCGATTTTTTCCCGCATTACATACAGCACCGCTCTGGCTCTGTGGTGCACTGGCCAGGCATCCGGGGTGATGTGTATCACTACTTTAATGCCTTTGAAAGTCCCGACGCCCAGTTGGAATAGTGACTCGAATTGTTGTAGGACTTGTGAGCATGAACTTCGCTCCACCGAGGACATTGCGTGAACATCACCCCATTTCCAGTTCATCTCAGCTAACCAGCTCCTCCCCAACAGTGCGGGACCATTGCCCGGGACAATCCAGAGTGGCAGCCGCTTCACTAACCCATTACATGTGACAGCCATCATTGCACTGCCTAGCACCGAAATGATTTCTTTGGTGTAAATCCGTAATTGTGTCTCAATACGTTCTAATTTGGGTCTACTGGCTTTGAGTGGCCATAGCTTCTCGAATTGCTGAATGCCCATGAGTGACTGGCTGGCCCCAGTGTCCAGTTCCATGCGTACTGGGATGCTGTTCAACAAAATCATCATCATCATTGGTGGCGTTTTGGTGTATGAGCTGTGAATATTCGCCGCATGGACCCGCTGAACCTCGGCATCCATCGATTTGCCCCAAAAGTCATCCTGCCTCACAGAACCCTCTTCTGGTCCATCTCCCTCACATATCAGTCTGGTTTCAGGTTTTCTGCACATTCGAGCTAAATGGCCACTGAGATTGCAGTTTCTGCAGACAAACTGTTGGAATCTGCAAGATCTGGCTGAGTGTTTTCCTCCACACCTCCAGCATGAGTTAAAGTTTCCATTGTTGGGGACAAAGGGACTATGGGCAGGAATTCCGCGCTGACTCTCCTTTTGACTGCTCTTAGGTACCCTATTAGTGGGTGTCAATGGCCCCATCCTGGGCCGCATTGTCCACTGTGATGGTGTAAACGTCCGTTCAGCCTGCCATTGTCTCTGTTGAGGTCCTGCTCTGGGGTCTGTTGCTGCCTGGTAAATGTCGGACTGCCCCTGCCTGCCTGCAGGGCTCTGAGTAGCATTGATGGCATTGACTCCCAGATCCATCGCCGCATTGGAGGCAGAATTGCGGGTAAATTATTTTCGTCTCTTCCTCCCCCGCCATGAAAGTTTGAGCTAACAACGCTGCCGCTTCCAAGGTCAAGTCCTTGGTCTCAATTAACTTGCGAAAAATTCCCACATGACCAATACCCTCGATAAAGAAGTCCTTTAGCATCTCCCCCCTGCAGGCATCTGTGAATTTACAGAGGCTGGCCAAACGCCGGAGGTCCGCTACAAAGTCCGGTATGCTCTGTCCTTCGCGACATCGGTGGGTGTAGAATCTGTGTCGAGCCATGTGATCGCTGCTCGCTGGCTTGAGGTGCTCCCCGATTAATTTGCTAAGCTCTTCAAAGGTTTTGTCCGACGGCTTTTCGGGTGCCAGTAAGTCCTTCATGAGCTCATAAGTCTTTGGCCCGCAGCTGGTCAGGAGATGAGCCCGTCGCTTGTCGGCCGCTACATCCCCCAGCCAGTCTTTAGTAATGAAGCTTTGCTGAAGCCTCTTGACAAAATTGTCCCCATCTTCCCCAAC
Source organism: Pristiophorus japonicus (assembly GCF_044704955.1). NCBI lineage: Eukaryota > Metazoa > Chordata > Chondrichthyes > Pristiophoridae > Pristiophorus > Pristiophorus japonicus. The sequence continues at coordinate 382,619,345 of NC_091977.1, read as the reverse complement.
ACAGAGATCTCCTCTGTGCTGCCGGTGGCCATTCTCGTGGGTTGTGAATTCCTGTTTCTCGTCGCCAATGTAAAGTCCTTACTTTACAGCATGAAACCACACGAGGCACATTCCAGGGACAAGGCCATCTGTGACTTTAACTCTTTATTACAGGACTCCAGAAGTGATGACCCTACATGGGATCTCCCTTTATATACTTGTGTGATCAGGTAAGGAGTGTCTCCCACAAGTTCACCCTCTGTGGTCAAGGTGTGCATCTGAGTTAAGTGTATACAGTAATACAGTGGTGTTACATTGTAGTTACAAACATGACAACAGCCATGCAGCCACCCTCAACATCATCGAACAGACAATTGGCTTGCTCAAGCAGCGCTTCCGATGCCTGGACCACTCTGGAGGCAGCCTTCAATACTCTCCTCAACAGGTCTCCAAATTCATTGTCGTGTGCTGCATATTACACAACTTAGCCATCATGAGGGGCCAGGCATTTGCAGTGGGGATTGCAGGACCACCTCAAGAGGAGGAGGAAGAGGAAGATGAGCCTGACGATGAAAACATTGCAGATCCATCGGTTTGCTTGAATGCTTTGATTTGTGACTCTGTCCCACCATGATGGCTCGTCTACACTGAATTCTGCAATGAGACACAAGACACCAATGGCAAAGGTCCAAGAAACATTTTTATAAACATCAATAACAAACAATGCCCTCCCCAACAACCCAAAATGATACAATGATTAAACCAAAAGAAACTAAAGACAAAACTGCTTCCTGTAGCGTCAATGCGAAATAAGTCATTTCTTAACGTACAATATGAACAATTCTACATAAATGCATGAGCTCAACCTTGTGCCAGCTCTTAATTGCTCTTAGCCACACTTTTCCCCCATTCCCATCAGCCCCCTCCCACACCTGCTGCTCCTCCTCAATGAGGCCTCAGTGCCTACAGCAAGGCTGCTTGAGGGCTGCTGTGTTGGGGGACAGACAATGCAGATAGCATATGATGATATCCTGGACCAGCTCTTGGCCTGGAAGGCCCGGCTACAGACTGTTGTGCCTCTTCGTCGGTGAAAGCAGTCATTGGTGGTTGGGGTGTTAACCGTGTATGGCGCATGGTTGGCGAGTCAGTGGCGGGAGCCGGAATGCTGTCATCCTGAGGAAGGACAGTACCTTCCATTTCCTGGGAGCCACTGACTCTCCAAAAGGGCTGGGCCTCAGCATCCAGAGCACGACGTGCCTCCACAACTTGTTGGTCTGCTTTGGCACTATCCCTTCCCCGTTGGACAGTGGGGAACGCAGAAAGAATGGCAGCAGTCATCGACCATATCACATCACCAAGCTGAAACGTAGCTTGTGCCTGCGATGCACCTGAGGCTGCAACATGTTTAAGGGCACACACCACACACACTAGAATGCCACTGTCGCTGCTCGAGGCCACCTGCCTCTGTGTGTGGACAATGATGGCCTCGCTGGACTCCTGAGTTGCATTGATAATCCATGATGCTGCCTCCGCAGCAGTCGCAGTGAGCTTGTCGATGCTCTCTGGGATCTGTCCCAATGCATCCATAAGCTCACCGTGCATTCCTGTGTTTTCCCTGGATATTTCCACCAAGTCCAGTTTCATGTCTGCCTGTGGTTGAGCAGACCGACTTTGCCGACACACCCTCCGGAGAGCTGGCCTGTGAGATTTCCCTCTCGCACTGTGTTCCTGTAGGCGACTGGGTCCAGGAGCCTCCGTAGATTCAAACCCCTCAAAAATCTCATTGCCAGATGAGGAATGTTGTGAAGGAGCAACCTTCTCAAAGCACCAAATCCAGCCCTTTGCCTCTGTTTAAAAAGATGAGGATCCTGTATGCTTTTTAACAATCTTTTGTACTTTTGCGCATGTCATGCAGCTTCTACCATGGTTCTGTATATCTCTACCCATTCCCTTCCACCACCAGCATCTGGACATCGAGCTTATCATGTTAGTTCTACCTGTATGGACATACCCGTGGTATAAATTTAGTAGGCTCCCCTGGATGCAATCCGGGGCCACCACATTGCCGTCTTTCCTCCATACCCCGTCGGTCTCTTCTTGGGTTGCTCTCTGCTTCCACCTCTCCTTTTCCTGTGGAGTGGCTTCTCCCTGTACCTGAAGCATGTTTACTTCCTCAGGCCCGATTGTACATGCTATGACCTGGGCTCCTCCGGCCAGTGTACCTGTCTCTGCCACCTGCTTGACTGCCTCGTCTGCCCATGCGTTTCCCTGTTGGTGTTGATCAGTAATTTTTATGTGCGCTTTGACTTTTATTTCTTAACAATATCCTCGGGTTTTATCATGCACTACTCCAAAAGCATACCGACTGTCTGTATAGATGTTTACTCTTTTTCCCTTAGCCATCCACAGAGCCTCGGTGAGAGCCACTAATTCAGCCACTTGAGCCGATAGGCCCCCTTTTAGCCGTCCTTCCCTTCTAACCTGTCTGCTGCTATCTACCAGTGCCTATCCTGTCCGTGGTGTCCTGTTGATATAGCGCCAGGACCCATCTCTGTATAGATCCATGTCTGCCTCCTCAAGCGGGGTTTCACTAGCCTGACTACTTCCTTCGTCTTCTCCTGTCGGGCTCCGCTGATGCTTCTCTCCCTCTGTAAAGATCCATCCTGCAGGGTTGTTACATTTGTCTTTTATTGCTTCCCACCTAGCCCTTCGCGCGTTGGATACTGTTTTTAGCCTTTGTTAAGCAATTCTACTAAGGTATGCTGGGTATGTAATTGAGTCACCACCGCGTTATAATGATCTTTACCGTGATACACATAGATGTGGAAGGGCCTATTCTGGTCGGGTAATCCCAGTGCTGGAGCACTTGTGAGGGCTTGTTTTAACTTTTACAAATGCCGTTTCCTGATCAGGGTTCCAGTCCACTGGCTCTTGGGAGCGTTTCCCTCCTTTGATCAGGTCCTGTATAGGTTGGGCCATATCAGCATATTCGGGAATAAAATGTCAGCAGTAGTTGAATAGCCCTAGTACCTGCCTGACCCTTTTCACAGTCCCTGGCCTTGGCATTGATCTAATAGCCTCCTTTCTGTCTTTGGGCATTTGTCTTTTCCCTTGTGTTATGATGTACCTTAGATATGTTACTTCACTCCTTCCATATTCTTTATAACTGTTACAATTTATTTATTTTCCTTCTGGCATACGGGAAAACATTCACTTCCAATTAAGAAACCCAAACTACTAATGTCCAGTATTTTATTTTAATTTTAAGCAGCGATGCTAAAGTTGTTGATGAACTAAATAAAACAGCTGTCAGTGGAAAGGGTTAATTCCTTTGCAGGTTTGTAAGAAGGCATGACATCATTAAGTGACTTCACATAATTCTTTTTTTTTTAAAACCTTTCCCGATTTTAAAAAGGTTTTCAAACCCAAAATTTAAATCTCCTTTACTGTAGAAACTTTCCTGTAATTATCAACATAGAGTGTCTTTTATCTCTTTTCTAATGTGGTGAAAGTTTCATATTCATACTTTGAAACAAAACTGGAACTTTACCGTAGCCACAATGAAAGTTCGGTTTTCATTGGTTAATTACCCTCAATAATCCAATTAAACCAATATCCTTTTCATAGCCAATATTTTATTAACTAAACACAATACAGAGCAGACAAAATAGAATAAAATAGCATCCAGTAAGTTGCATCAGTTTCCATTTTCTCCTTTCTTCAGATGCCTTTCCAATGAACTGTAAAAATACTGAATTAGGTTTTGTGTCGAACAAACATTTTGCACATTTTACACAGAAGGCTTATAGCTCTGAGAAATTGTTAATTTAAACTACATAAGACAATCACCATTTTTTTATTCCAATTAAAACGTTTAATTTGTTTTTCTTTTAGCAACTGCAACTTCCAAGGTTGAAGTTTTATCTTTTGTTAAATAAACCCATCCTTTGTGCATTTCATGTCTGAAAAGTGGAAGAGCTGAAACAGACATACAGACAATTTTCTCTTTTAAAAGACCAGCTTTCAGACAAATTAAAAATTCATTAACTCCCACCTCAAATATTCCACAGTCAAGAAAACTTCCCCACAAACACTTTAATTTAAAGACAAACATTCACACCAACTTTTCATTCAACACAGCTTATCCTATGTTTTTCAGCAACTTATCCTTGTATGCCATTTCTTGTCTGGGTACGTCTACCCATCTACCAGATTCCATGTACTGTTTCCAAGCCCTTGGACTCCTCTAACGTCCGGCCAGAATAACATTACTGCTTGCCTCTCTAATCTGGTTCCTCCACAACTTAAGTGTCGGTTTTATTTTTCTCCTTTCCTGCTAGCATTTATATCGGGACCCTTCTGATCCATATATCAGAGACACCCTGGTCGTCATTCCATCCCACTGGCCAGTTTTTCCTAACGACCCTGGGGTGTGCACCCACCGCCCCTTTAGGTTGTATTCCTTCTTGTTTGCGCCGTGCACGATCAATACAGGCTTCTCCCTGTTATTACAGTGTCACCCATCATGCTTCAGGACATAGACCTATCCTACCTCGGTTTTCGTCCTTCCGTGGTTCGCTATAACTTAGTTCTTTTATACAGATTACCTCATTCCCTGTTGATGCTACAGCTCTGCAGGCGGTACAAAAAAGAATACTCACTGCAATAGCCACATCGTCCAGGTCAGAGTGTCTGTACCCTGCTCGCAGTGCCAAATGGCGGGGTAAAAAGAAGACTTCTCTTCTTTAAGGTGGACTCCCTGATATAAGGAATCGACCCCTGCCCCTATCCTCGCTCGTATAGCGACCATGGAATCACTCAGATGAAACCTTAGTTCAAGCATGCAGGTGAAGTGTTTATGGATGAACCTTCTAAGAACAAAGGTTTTACATCTACAGTTATACAGTTTCCAAGGTGTGCGATCCTCTTATAAAACCACTGATTGGCCTACTGCTATCAGCGTAGTTACATTGATTTGTTGACCCTTATCAGACTGGTTCTGAGTGGTTCCCCCAACCTTTCCATCTTCCATCACCTGTCAATCTTATGGAATGTGTTGTTCAGTGGTGTCAACTTTTCCTCAGTTCCTCATGACGTGTTGATTAACCTTGTTTAAGAACATAAGAACATAAGAACTAGGAACAGGAGTAGGCCATCTAGCCCCTCGAGCCTGCTCCGCCATTCAACAAGATCATGGCTGATCTGGCCGTGGACTCAGCTCCACTGACCCGCCCGCTCCCCATAACCGTTAATTCCCTTATTGGTTAAAAATCTATCTATCTGTGACTTGAATACATTCAATGAGCTAGCCTCAACTGCTTCCTTGGGCAGAGAATTCCACAGATTCACAACCCTCTGGGAGAAGAAATTCCTTTTCAACTCGGTTTTAAATTGGCTCCCCCGTATTTTGAGGCTATGCCCCCTAGTTCAAGTCTCCCCGACCAGTGGAAACAACCTCTCTGCCTCTATCTTGTCTATTCCTTTCATTATTTTAAATGTTTCTATAAGATCACCCCTCATTCTTCTGAACTCCAACGAGTGAAGACCCAGTCTACTCAATCTATCATCATAAGGTAACCCCCTCATCTCTGGAATCAGCCTAGTGAATCGTCTCTGTACCCCCTCCAAAGCTAGTATATCCTTCCTGAAGTAAGGTTTCCCAGGGTTTGCTACCTTGTTCCCAAACATCCCTTCAGATGTTGCTATAATCTATGTTTTTACACTGTTGACTCTACATTGTCCTTATTCTGTACTGAATGTAAGTTTCCATCAGTCTGTATTAAGGTTAACACAATGGATGGTTCATTAATCATCAAGTTTTGCTGTAGCAAGCTTTGCTGCTTCCCCTTCTTAAAATCCATCCAAGCATGTATTATAAGCGTGCTTTACATACAATCTGTCGAGTTTTACATACAATCGGTCAATTTACAATATATTACAATCCCAACAATAAGGTAGAGGAACTCCGATTCCTCAGAACCTCCTAAATCTGATAAGCCCTACAATCTGGACCATGTGTCAGATCAATTCATTACCTTCAGTATCCACTTTAGTGACCTTACATCCTGCCACCTTGAAAGGTTTTTGTATATACGTATCTGGGTCTCTTTGTTCCTGCACCCCCTTTAAAATCGTACCATTTAGTTCATGTTGCCTCTCCTCATTCTTCGTATCAAAAATAAATATACAAGTAGAATATAATTTCTCTGCTTTTCAATTTTATCCCTCCAGAATTGAACCCCAGTGCTTAGTTTTCTTTTTTTAATGACCTTATTAACCTGTATCACTACTTTCAGTGAGCCTGGCTGGATATAGCTGAGGAGGTCAGCAACAGGGTGAGGAGGACCTGGATACAGTGCAGGAAGTGCTTCAGTGATCTTATGAGGTCAGGAAAGGTGAGTGCAATGCCACACTCACCCTCGTCCTAAAGTATCTGTCAATACATCCCCATCACTCTCCTTTCCCAAGCCTACTCCTGCACATTATTCCTTACACCAACATACCTTGCACATCCACCCATCCCCCTCTCTCTATCGACATACTCACATCCCCATCTGACTAACCACCCCTCACACTCACCCTCATCCTTATGCAATCATAGCAAGTAACACCACAGAAGGAGGCCATTTGGCATTGGCACCCCACTCCCTCATAGTCTTCCTCTACAGATGTAGCCAATCCATTCCTTACACCCATTCCATCACTCTCACTCAAATTTCTCTTCTTTCTCTCCTTGCAGAAGAGAGTCCACAACAACAAGGAAAAAAAGTGAACTGGAGATGGCCCTCCAGTGATTGCACACCTCACAGCAGCAGAGGAGGCAGCTCTGGAAATTTCAGGAGCTCAAGAGATGCTGGTAGTGGGTGACGGAGAGAGGGGTCTACCCGCAGGTACCAGGAGAGCCCCAGGACCGCAAATCTCTGTATCTCCCAGACCACCAGGTACGTGGGCATTTTATTTACAGATCGGAGGCATTTCCCCACAGGAAACCTCCGACTGCAAATGTTTCCCATCCTTCAGTCTGTTTCTTATCCATTCCTCATCTTTACCTTGAAGCTCCATAGCTTTGGCTTCATGTGGAAGTTCATCAAAAGCCTTTGGGAGTTTTTTCCTCGATTTTTGCCTCTCCCAGGTGTAGGAAATGCCTAGATATGATGCTGTGGCATTGATCGGGTGTAGGACATTTCGTCCCAAAAGAAGACAGTCTGTGATAACTAGCTCGGTTGCCGTGGTAGCCCTATGCCATGTCATAGGGCTAACCATAGTCCATTTGGGTTGTCACATCCTCACAGAAGTCAAGGAAGTTAGTCAGGCAGAATCTTCCCTTCTGAATCCATGCTGACTGCTGTTAATTAGGTTATTATTGTTCAAGTTCAATCCAATTAATTTTCCCAGCTTTTCTATGACCCAACCTGACTCTTCTGGATCTTGGCTTGTTTCATCCTATCCCAGACTATTTTCACCCCCGCCCCAGCTACTTACACGGTCCTTCCAGCAACGTTTGCACCCATCCCTTGTATCGGCATGATTAAAGGCACAAAAGTTTCACAAGTGAACATAGTGCGCCAAACTTTGCTGTCAAAATCATGATGCGGCTTATAGTGCACAACGTTACATTAATAATGGATTAATAATTGATCTCAGAGTAATGGATCCTCTACGAAAGCGTGATCATAGCATGGTTGAATTTCAAATTCATTTGGAGGGTGAGAAAGTTGGGTCTCAAATGAATGTCCTGATCTTAATTAAAGGCGATTACAAAGGTAAGAAGACAGAGTTCGCTAAAGTTGACTTGGAAAATAAATTCAAAAGTAAGATGGTTGATAAGTAGTGGCAGACATTTAAGGAGATATTTCATAACTCTCAACAAAAGTATATCCCAGTGAGAAGGAAAGACATTTAAGAGAAGGGAGAACCATCCGTGGCAAACAAAGGAAGGAAAGAATGGTATAAAATTAAAAGCAAAGGCATACAATGTTGCCAAGGTTCATGGGCGGCCAGAGGATTGGGAAATTTAAAAAAAATACAGCAAAGGACAACTAAAAAAATAATAAAGAGAGAGAAGATGGATTATGAGAGTAAACTAGCAAGAAATATAAAAACAAATAGTAAGAGCTTTTACAGGTATATAAAAAGGCAGAGAGTAACTGTCGCAAATGTTGGTTGCTTAGAGGATGAGACTGGGGAATTAATAATGCGGAACAGGGAAGTGGCAGAGATATTGAACAAATATTTTGTATCGGTTTTCACGGTAGAAGACACTAAAAACATTCCAATAATAGATAATCAAGGGGCTATAGGGAGGGGGGAACTTAAAACAATCACTATCAATAAAGAAACAGTACTGAGTAAAATAATGGGACTAATGGTGGACAAATCCCCTGGATCTGATGGCCTGCATCATAGGGTCTTAAAAGAAGTGCCTGCAGTGATAGTGGATGCATTGGTTGCAATCTACCAAACTTCCCTGGATTCTGGAGAGGTCCCAGCGGATTCGAAAACCGCAAATGTAACACTTCTATTTAGAAAAAATGGCAGACAGAAAGCGGGAAATTATAGACCAGTTAGCCTAACATTTGTTGTTGCGAAAATGCTGGAGTCCATTATTAAGGAAACAATAGCAGGACATTTGGAAAATCACGCAATGATCTCATGCCATGTCTTCCTGTCACCTTTTACAGATGAAGCTATTGACAATGAGGTCCATGCAAAGACGAATGGGTGGGGAGCCACCAGTCACCAGCGACATCACAGGCATGGCGGAGTGGGTGCTCGCACCCATGAGGAAGCACCCCCAGACAGCCTTAGACGCATCTGCAGACTCTGAAGTGATGCCACAGTGATGAGTAAAGCTTACACCATTGCGTGATGTGAAGTCAATAGATGCCACACCCACTCATATCCGAACAATCATATATGATAGATGATTTCTAAAATTGTCATAGAAATAATGATAGCCGAATGAAAATCATTGCAATGCAAATGTGTTGATGGTCATGAAATGAGATGTCTGCAAAGATTTTGATAGCGGAGGTGCTTTTGGCATGCATATGCTGTGTGTAGCACTGGACTCACCTTGTCACCCGAGCACCCCCTTCTCCTCTAATAACTTTATTTGTGTTTTGCGGCTCAGCCAGCAGCGCGTCCCAAGGCAAGACCATAGAGGCCAGAAGGTGGGGGCGTGGGGCCCGACTCGCCGGACGATCCAACATCTGGTGCTGAGGAGCTCCGATTCTCACCTGTCAATCCGCTGGGTCTGTTCTCTACGGATGAGAGCACGGACTTCGAGGAACCTGCATCATCACGCTCCAGAAGCCATTCCACCCCAAGGCCATCTCGTGGTCCTCCGGTCATTCCTGTCTCCACTCTGGAGGTACCGGCTCCAAGCACCTCGCCACAGGGCACCCCATGTGTCTCCAGGATGGCGCCGACCCCGCAGAGGTCTCGTGGATGTGGCAGGTCTGTTCCCCGAGCGCCACATGACATCGGAGAGATGGTACAGTTGTCCAGGAGGACAGTAGACATTGGTGACCAGTTCATCGAAGCATTGGGGGCATATCCCAACAGCTGGCCACCATGACCGAGTACGTTCCGCGGATGGCGGAGACCCTGGATGCGATAGCCAAGAACACTGCTGGCACAGGCCTCCCAGTAGTCCCTGAGCGCGGCACTCCACCGCTAGGTTCCGCACAACCACTGCGAACGACAGATGAAAGCAAGGACCAAGATCCTGCTTCTGCATCAGAGAATGTTGCCCCCTCAGCACCCCCCACTCCCGTAACCATGCAACGACTGCATCTGCCTTCATTCCCCCCCCCCAGTGAGGCACTGCCTGAGGAGCTCCTCGGCCAGGCGCCATGGAGTGAGGAGAGGAAGGGGTAGAGGTGGGGAGAAGCAGGGGAGAGAGGAAGGAAAATGAGGTGCATGTCCACAGGTGATGGCTGTGTTATATCTCCATCTGGGTGTATGCAATTTGTTGTAATGTATGGGGGAAGGGGACCACCTCCTGCTTTGCATTTGTATTCTATGTTGCTGGACATGTGGAACATTTGATTGATGTCAATGGTGGAAAAAGTGGGGTGTGGGCGGGGGTTGGTGTTATTGCCTGTGATACTTATGATTTCAGACCAATGTTGGTATAAAAATTTTTGTTATTGAACATAACCTTGTTGCGCATTGTCTCAGATAGCTGGACCGTTATACACTGGTGATTCCTTAACCTGAAAGGGTTAACTACAACTTAACATCAATCAACGTAAACGTAAACTGGCATCAAGGTGATGGGCACCATTGATGTCTGAGCTGCACACACACAGCAGTGTGTCAGCATTGTTACTCACATCAACGCTCTTTCAAGCAAATCGTTCAGATCTCAGCTCATCACGTAAAAGTCTTGCTGCTATGTAGCCACCACGGGCCCTTTCCTGTGGTCTGGAAGGGGTCATGGGCATGGTTGCATAGCCAGCCTGATTGTCTGGCCCTAGGTCAGCATCTAGCCCCTCGTTGTCCTCTTCCTCTATCCCCAGAGGTGGAGCATCAGTGACTTCTGGCTATTCTTGACCCCATCCTGATAGCTAGGTTGTGCTACATCGAGCACACGACCACAAATTTACCTACTTGCTCAGGGTTGTATTATAGCTCCCCTCTTGAGTGGTCAAGACATCTGAAGCGCTGCTTAAGCACAGTTATTGTTTGGCGGCCCCATTGCATTGAAAGTATAATAGCAATTGATCAGAAGCAATGATTTCCTCACCTGGAGTAAACCCCCAATAGTCCAGAGTCTGAAAATATGGCTGTTGAGATGTTCACTTCACCTGAGAAGATCTCCAGAGCAATGCAAACTCCCCCGAAGTTGAGGCAGCCTTCTGAATGAAGCGAGCTGCGATTTTAAAAATGCCAGCCACACAGCTGGCATTTGTTCAGAACAGTTCAACTTTTTCTGGGCGTTTCTTTGGGCGAGCGATATTGTGGGCGATATGTGTGCGAGGTGGTGAAAATGACAGTGGGCGATCTCCTGGGCGTTAGTTTCGCTAAATGTGCTCTTTACGACAAAAAAAGTGAGCGGTATTCTTGAATCTCAGCGTTAATTTCATGCATAAAGTAACGCTGGGCGGTATTGTGGGCATTGATTTCGCCCATTCTGATGATTCCGCCCCCAAAAAGTGGGTGGGCGGTAAAAAAAATTTCCGGCGTTAAGCACATCGGGAAAGTAACGCTCGGCGATAAGTTTCCATTTTGTGCCAAAATGGGTGATATAAGGGCGTTATACATCATTTCAGCAGTAAAATGGGTATTAAGTTGGTGTTAAGCATGCAAAAAAAGTGGAGGTTCTAGCCCCAAGTCTTTCTTGGTCTCTTTCTGCCTCTTTTTGTATGTCTGTCCTTCTACCTGGCTCGTCTTTTGTATTTGTCCTCCTCTCTGTGTATACCTGGCACACAGTTTAAATGTCTGTCTGAATCTGTTTTAGTTTTTTGCTCATTTGCTTATTTTATTGGTGTCCTGTACTGCAAATGTCTCTCACACATTTTCTTCACTTCTCTGTCTCATGTGCTTCTTTAGAAATCTTTTGAATTTGCTGTACCTCTGTTCACTTTCCAAAGGGGAGTGGTCAAGATATGTATATGGGACATTTAATTGACACTGAACATGTACAAAGGCCCGAAAAAGATCACAACCACACTTGCGCAGGCCACGAAAGGGCCAGAAAAGGAATACTCAGCTGTAAGGTCAGGCATGCTCAAACCAAAGAAAAAAGGTGGGAAATCATTGTCAGACAGAAAGGAAACTCTGAGCTCTCAGGTTATAAATGCAATGGCACAGAAGACATTGTGATCCAAGGTCAGGTTTAGGGATCCCAGCTGTAGGAGTGGAGCAGAAAGTAGGCCTGAGGCCCTTTAGAGGGAGCAGCCTGTAAGGAAAAGTTATTTTGTAAGATGGAATAAATACAATTAAGGGCAATGTTTTTTCAGAAGTTTATTAATCAACAAGTCAGCCAGCAATTTGTGGCGAGGAGGAGCTAACCCATGAATAGCGAATCATCACAAGTTGCTGGATATTTAGGTTGTTTTGTTCCGTTGTTAGCTTCGTGAAAGCAGCAACTTGCACTTAACTTCCCCATGAGTTTCATGAAGTTACTGCATTTACACATTAATTGCCCATTAAACTTGCCACAGAACGTCAAGGCTAGTAATTATTAGCATAAGTACCCTTTTAACGATGTGATAATTATTCATGACTGCCAATCAATCTCGTTGGTCCAGAAAGTGAACAATTTAAACTGCGGAGCCTTATTCCATCTGTTTTTAATTATTTTTGGAGATTTAAAAAATGTCATATTTTTAATTTTTACATCTTTTTCTTATTTTTCCTTCCTATCTCATTTTTTCACTTTCAAACAAATCTTTCTTTCCCGCTCTTTATTTCTTTTTCTGTGCCTGATTTGACAATGAATTCACCCACTCTAATTCACCCTCCATCTCAGCCCTTTGTCTCTTTGCTTCTTAATCCTTAAATCTCATTGGTTAAGAAGATACACTTTTGGTCCCATTGTTCACTATGGTCCCACATGCCCCGTTGCCCTTGCTGTGCCTTTATCAGCTCACACTTCCAGCAACTTACAGGGCAAAAGATTATTGAGCTGAAGCAAGATTCCCCATTCCAACAAAATTCTGGCCTTATGTGTTTGTGATGTGATACATTTTATTTTTGGGGGGTTCATTGTGGGGTGGGTAGGGAATGAACACCCAAAATTGATTTTCATTGATACAATAGATTCCTTTATGTGAATTGGAGTCTGTTTTGCTCGAGAGATTTTTGCTTGACTCAAATTCTACATTCATTATAAAACAACCAATCAGCATGCTTCATACCCGACAGACAATTCAGGAACAAAACTTTTAGTTCTAGATATATTTATGATAGATATTTTAATGACTGACAGATAACATATAATGCATATCTCCACACATGAATGAGGAGAAATAGTTTGGTAATGCCACTTTATCATTGTGATAGCAAATTATGTGATTATTATTGGCCGGATTTTGCGGTTGTAATAATGGTGAAACCATCAGCGCTCGCCGTAATTACTCTGTGAAACTGACAGCAACTTCTGGCGACCACACATGCGCAATTAAACGTGTGAAACTTAACATTGAAAAAAACGGTCCCAGACTGTGCGGGACCAGTAACCAGTTGTGTGGCTGCGCAGCTTATAGGGAACTTTGACTGAGATAGCTCTGCCTTGTAAAAGGATAACTAGGGGGTGATTTTTGCTGAATATTTTAGGCACTAAAAAGGTAATGAGGTGGCCAAGATGCAGTCTTAATGTGAAATGCCGGTTTAGCGCATGTTTAGCGCATGATGCTGTCTTGGTAAAGGAGTTGAAGGTAACACTAGGAATGGCCGCCCAGAGGCTAGTTAAAGAGCTGATTGCCACTTAAAATGCATGCTAACAGTCATTAAAGAGGCTGCATGGTATTTTGGTAACTAACGCTTTAACTAATGCCCTCTCCTAACAACAACCAGCTGCTTGGGAGTAAACACGGTGTTGATTTCAATGTCAAGCGCTACTTAAAGAGATACTCACCACTTGAAGGGTTATTGTGAAGAGGACCTCTGAAACACACCAGGAGACTTTCTGGGACATTTTGTCAAGACCTTACCCAACACTGAAACATTTATTTCACAAATTCTTTGAAGACTTCACCTAAAAAGAGTAAGTGCTGTGCTACTCCATCGTATGGGACATCTTATAGGAGTCACCAGGAGAAAGGGACTGCTTGGTCATGGGCATCTTGCTAGGCATCCCCCTAGGATGAGGAATGGGAGGAGGACATGAGGCCAGGCAGAGCAACACCAGCTGTTGCAGGAGAGAGGGACAGGAGGGCAAGGAGGGCGAAGTGGCATCCTCACCACCCCCTGTGGGTACGGGACATCCCTCCTTCTCTGGATCTCCTCCACCAGCACCTCCAGTATCACATCCGAGAACCTGTGCACCCTCCCCCTCATTGCTGAACTCTCCTGACATGTGCCACTGTGTGCCAGCCAGAGCAATCCACACATTCAGTGGAAGTGGGTGGGAGGAGCCCACACATACTGCTCCACGAAAGTTGCATCTAGGCAGCACTTGAGTGCTAAACCTACAGGTGTCTGTTTAGCACCTCAAGGCATGTTCGAGTTATGGTAAGCAGCAATTAGAAGCACAATTGTAAATCCACACTTTCAAACAGGTGTGTCTTATTAGCACAGCACCCATTTAATGCCTGTTTTCATCCTTTGGTCAAAATAACCCCGCTACTGTCAGCTAGTAATATTATAGTACTGCTCGCAACCATAGCAAAGTCTGTGAAAGAGCAAGGGGATTTAGGGGTACTGCCGAACAGGACATTAAAGGTAAAACCTCAGGTTGATAAGACCATAAAATAATCTAACGTTTTATCACAAGATGTGTTGAATATATAAGCCAAAAGGTAATGATGAGACTACAAAACTTTATTAAAACCTCAATTAGAATACTATGTGCAGTATTACACAAGAAGATAAGAAATAGGAGCAGGAGTAGGCCATCTGGCCCCTCGAGCCTGCTCCGCCATTTAATAAAATCATGGCTGATCTGATCTCGCTCCCCATAACTTTTTATTCCCTTATCGCTCAAAAATCTGTCTATCTCCACCTTAAATATATTCAATGACACAGCCTCCACAGCTCTCTGTGGTAGAGAATTCCACAGATTTACGACCCTGCGAGAGAAGAAATTCCTCCTCATCTCAGTTCTAAATGGGCAACCCTTTATTCTTAAACTATGCCCCCTAGTTCTAGATTCCCCCCTCTCTGCATCTACCTTGTCAAGCCCCCTCAGTATCCTATATGTTTCAATAAGATCACCTCTCATTCTTCTGAACTCCAATGAGTATAGGCCCAACCTGTTCAACATTTTATCATAAATCAACCCCCTCATCTTAGAAATCAAGTTAGGGAACCTTCTCTGAACTGCCTCAAATGCAAGTATAGCCCTCCTTAAATAAGGAGACCAAAACTGTACGCCGTACTCTAGATGTGGCCTAACCAATAACCTATACAGTTGTAACAGCACACCACTGCTTTTATACTCTATCCCCTTAGCAATAAAGACCACCATTCCATTTGCTTTCCTGATTACTTGCTGTACCTGCATAGTAACTTTTTGTGTTTCATGCACAAGGACTCCCAGGTCCCTCTGTATTACAGCATTTTGTAATATCTCTCCATTTAAATAATAATTTGCTTTTTTATTTTTCTTGTCAAAGTGGATAACCTCACATTATACTCCATCTGCCAAATATTTGCCCACTCACTTAGCCTGTCTATATCCCTTTGCAGATTTTTTGTGTCCTCCTCATGACTTGCTTTCCCACCCATCATTGTATCATCAGCAAACTTAGCTACATTACACTCAGTCTCTTCATCCAAGTCATTAATATAGATTGTAAATAGTTCAGGCTCCAGCACCGATCCCTGTAGCACCCCACTAGTTACCGTTTGCCAACCGGACAATGACCCATTTATCCCAACTCTCTGTTTCTTTTGGTTAGCCAATCTGCTATCCATGCTTGTATATTATCCCCAACCCCTTGAGTTTTTATCTTGTGCAAGCCTTTTATGTGGTACCTTATAGAATGCCTTCTGGAAATCCAAATACACCACATCCACTGGTTCTTCTTTATCCATCTTGCTCGTTACATCCTCAAAGAACTCCAACAAATTTGTCAAACGTGTTTTCCTTTCATAAAACCATGCTGATTCTGCTTAACTGTATTATGTTTTTTCCAAATGTCCTGCTACTACTTCCTTAATAATGGACTCCAGCAATTTCTCAACGACAGATGTTAGGCTAACTGGTCTATAGTTTCCTGCTTTCAGTCTCCCTCCTTTTTTAAATAGGGGCGTCACATTTGCCATTTTCCAATCTGCTGGGATCTCTCCAGAATCCAGGGAATTTTGATAGATTACAACCAATGCATCCACTATCTCTGCAGCCACTTCTTTTAAGACCCTAGAATACAAGCCATCAGGTCCAGGGGACTTGTCCACCTTTAGGTCCATTATTTTACTGAGTACTTTTTCTTTAAGTGATAGTGATTGTTTTAAGTTCCTCCCTCCCTATAGCCCCTTGATTAGCCATTATTGGGATGTTTTTCGTGTCTTCTACCATGAAGACCGATACAAAATATTTGTTCAAAGTCTCTGCCATTTCCCTGTTCCTCATTATTAATTCCCCACTCTCACCCTGTAAGGGACCAATGTATTGGGCTCCATACCATAGGAAGGATATTAAATCTTTATTGCAAGTACAACACAGATTCATAAGGATGCTGCCTGATATGAGGAATATGAAAAAAGACTTGAAAAATTGGCAGGATGAAATTCGATAAATTCTGAAAACAGGCAGGGGCACCGTGGGGTGAGATTTGCACAGGCCATTTAGAAAGCACATTTGGTGCTGCCTGCTAATTTGAATGATTTTAGCGCATAGCCCAGCGACAAAAGTATTGCTTCAAGCTGTGCGCTCAGCATAAGACTCAATGTTGTGCCCCTGCATTCTGTTAAAGCAAAGCTGTCATTTTTAAAGCAGTCTCGAGCCCTTAAGGGTGAACTGTCTTCTGAAACAAAATTAAAAATCATTTAAAAATAGGCAGTCACTAGCCCATAAATCTCAACTGCATTCTGAAAAAAATTCCATTAAAAATCATTCCAAATTCGGCAGCCTTCAGCCCTTGAAGCTCAAGTGCTTTCTGCCTGTAAAAAATGGTAAAGTGCTTCAGCACTAACACAAATGGCTTAACAGGCCAGGGAAAGGACACTCACGGTCTCGTACACAGAATTCCAGCTTTGTGCAGGGGTCAACACTGGAAGAGAGTTTCTCCATCCAAGGGGGCCAGGAGGCTCTCCAGAAAGAAGGATGATGGCCGAGGCCATCACTGCCAGTAGCATCGCCCCCAGGACCTCGCTCCAGTGCCCAATGAAGTTTCATGACCTCAGATGAGTGGTCAAGGTCAGTGAAAGCATCTTCAATAGCAGTCTCCTATCAACTGCACCACCAGCCTCACACACTGCTCAATGCACGACACCTCTGCCATCACTCACCTACCAAACACGAGGCACAACTCCCATTCCTAGCTTCACCTTGCCCCCTTGGAAGAGACAGTGCTGGCCATTCTAGACAGGGATATGGTTGAGCCCTTGGCCAGCGGTGGGGCTGAAAGAATACAAGATGCTGATATCCTCATACGGTATCCTCCTTCTCATATTTCACTTCCCCCTCACTCCACAATCACTTCTGATTTACAAGCACCTTTTGCTTTCCCACCCTCCCCTCACCACAACTCTACCCTTGTGCCTTCCTCATTTCACACACCCAAGAAATCTAGTCTACCCAGCCAGTGGTTGACCAAGAAGAGGGCGAGGAGAGTGAAGAAAAAGAGGAAGAAACACCGTCACTTGATTTGTCACTCCCAGCCACCAGCTCCTTAAGGTCATCCTGCAAGGCCAGCTGCACTGTACCCCACTGAAAGTCAGCAGCCTTCCACCAGCTATGCTGCAGTCACTGGGGTAGCACTGCGTGACATCAGTCGGATAAGCAAAGGCACACACGAGACATTCACTAAGGGAATGCACAAGTGTGATTAGTTGATTTGTTTAATGTAATATTGAATGCATATATGGATAAAAGTTCGATTGGAAAGTTTGCTTTGTGGTAAGCTATTTACAATCTATATTAATGACTTGGATGAAGGGACCAAGTGTAATGTAGCCAAGTTTGCTGATGATACAAAGATGGGTGGGAAAGCAAGTTGTGAGGAGGAACACAAAATATTTTCTGCAAAGGGATATAGACAGGCTAAGTGAGTGGGTAAACATTTGACAGATGGAGTAGAATGTGGGAAAGTATGAGGTTATCCACTTTGGCAGGAAAAATAAAAAAACAAATTATTAATTAAATGGAGAGAGATTACAAAATGCTGCAGTACAGAGGGACCTGGAGGTCCTTGTGTATGAAACACAAAAAGTTACAATGCAGGTACAGCAAGTAATCAGGACGACAAATGGAATATTAGCCTTTATTGCAAGGGGGGTAGAGTATAAAAGCAGGGAAATCCTGCTACAACTGTACAGGGTATTGGTGTGTACAGTTTTGGTCTCCTTATTTAAGGAGAGATATACCTGCATTAGAGGCAGTTCGGAGAAGGTTCACAAGGTTGATTCCTGAGATGTGGAGGTTGACTTATGAAGAAAGGTTGAGCAGGTTGGGCCTATACTCATTTGAATTTAGAAGAATGAGAGGTGATCTTATTGAAACATATAAGGTACTGAGGGGGCTCGACAAGATAGATGCAGAGAGGATGTTTCCCCTCGTGGGGCAACTTTGAACTAGGGAGCATAGTTTAAGAATAAAGGGTCGCCCATTTAGAAGTGAGATAAGGAGACATTTCTTCTCTCAGAGGGTGTTAAATCTGTGGAATTCTGTGTCCCAAAGAGCTGTGAAGACTGGGTCATTGAATATAATTATGGTGGAGATAGACAGATTTTTGAACGATAAGGGAATGAAGGGTTATGGGGAGCGGGCAGGGAAGTGGAGTGGAGTCCAAAATCAGATCAGCCATTATATCGAAGGGCCAAATGGCATACTCCTGCTCCTATTTCTTATGTTCTTATGTTGATGTTCTTATATGGCTTTTATTTCAGCATTGTGGCCAAGAGGATGCTGCGATGGTCAGCAGCAGAGGGAAGGTAAGGTGTGGGACAAATGTTGAAAGGGGAATTGGGGTTGTGGTCACTGCAGGTGGATGATTTGATTTCCAATATCTCGGCCAGGAAAGAGCTGTCTGGGTTGTCTCCTTCCCTCTGCTACTTTCTCTTCTGTTTCTTCCTTCTCCCTCTGCGAGCAGCTTCTTTTCTTTTCTACCTCTGCTCATCTCCATGTGATGCTCCAGCCCAAGGGCACTATACCTAGAACCCCCAGGACTGTGAGCAGGTGGTCTTCTCAGAGGCCTTCCGTTAACACCCAAAACTTTTCCAGCATCTAGCAGCACTCCCTGCACACTAACAACTTTTAAAATGTATTGCACCAAGCCACTACTCCAATACAATGTTAAAAAAAACACTCCAAATGCTGAAATCAAAACATACATGAAAGATGTGTGTGTCCCTTTAAGAAGCGCTGACAACATTTCTGTAGACTGCTGCATGCACGTTCTTCCTTGCATGGTTAGGCGAAGGCGGTATGGAGTGCGACAACGTCCAAAATCACAGTCGTGCGTTAATTCAGGCATTGCACGCTGATTGATGTCAGGATCTGTACATTTACATGGAAGAGGTGAGTGCAGGCACGGCAGCACTGTTGCACTCTCCAATATAGTGGCCGCAGTGTTCTGCACCAGAAGCCGGCGAAAGCGAGGTGGCCGCCATTTTTTAACAAAACCATCCTTAATGGCCGGCGCTACACCGTCGAATTTTGTGACCTGCGTCTTTTTTCATTAGAATTGCGCAGATTACAGGGCGATATGATAGAAGTGTTTAAAATTCTGAAAGGATGGGACAGGGTAGATAGAAGCAGACTGATTCAAGTTGTTGATGGGTCAAGAACGAGGGGGTGTAGAGACAAGATTAAATGTATGAGATTTAGAACAGAGGGCAGGAGAAACATTTTCACATAGGAGTTGTGAGGCTGTGGAATTCACTTCCAGGGTTAATGGTTGAGGCAGAAACTATGTCAACATTCAAGACTAAATTGAATAGGTGAATAAAGGAAAATAAATTGAATGGATATAAGAACAGGGTGGATGAATATGATTCGAACTTTCTGCTTGCGTGATGGGTAAATGGTGGTTGGCCCAAATTACTTGTTTCCATTTTGTAATTTCTTTGTATTTCTATAGATAATTGTATCTTTCCAACGAATAGAGAAAATATGATAACAGGAGGCAGCAGAAGGATACCCATAGGGAAAATGAAAATAAATCCGTCCATTTTCAATACAACACATGGATTTTCTTTAAGTTCTGAACAATAGTATAGTCTCCATTTCTGTCTCTTTTAGTTCCTTTTTGTCATCGATGTAATGAGAAATAGTTGCAGGTCTCTTGCTGTGATACTGCTTTAAACATGACTGTAAAATTAAAAATGACCCCTTGGATAACAAAGCAGTGTTTTAGTTATGTTAAATTCAATGTTATTAGTTATTGATTTTGTTGCTTATTTAATGTAATCATTTATTGTTTGTTTTCCAGCACTAAAGGTTCATACAAAAATAACAATAGTTAGAAACATAGAAACATAGAAAATAGGTGCAGGATAGGCCATTTGGCCCTTCAAGCCTGCATCGCCATTCAATAAGATCATGGCTGATCATTCACCTCAGTACCCCTTTCCTGCTTTCTCTCCATAACCCTTGATCCCTTTAGCCATAAGGGCCATGTCTAACTCCCTCTTGAATATATCTAACAAACTGGCATCAACAACTCTCTGCGGTAGAGAATTCCACAGGTTAACAACTCTCTGAGTGAAGAAGTTTCTCCTCATCTCGGTCCTAAATGGCTCATCGCTTATTCTTATACTGTGACCCTTAGTTCTGGACTTTCCCAACATCGGGAACATTCTTCCTGCATCTAACCTGTCCAGTCCCGTCAGAATTTTATATGTTTCTATGAGATCCTCTCTCATTCTTCTAAACTCCAGTGAATAAAGGCCCAGTCGATGCAGTCTCTCCTCATATGTCAGTCCTGCCATTTCGGGAATCAGTCTGATGAACCTTCGCTGTACTCCCTCAATAGCAAGAATGTCCTTCCTCAGATTAGGGGAACAAAACTGAACAAAATATTCCAGGTGAGGCCTCACCAAGGCCCTGTTCAACTGCAGTAAGACCTCCCTTCTCCTTAACTCAAATTCCCCAGCTATGAAGACCAACATGACATTTGCCTTCTTCACCACCTGCTATATCTGCATGCCAACTTTGAATGACTGATGTATCATGATACCCAGGTCTCGTTGCACTTCCATTTTCCTAATCTATCGCCATTAAGATAATATTCTGCCTTCATGTTTTTGCCACCAAAGTGGATAACCTCACATTTATCCACATTATACTGCATCTGCCATGCATTTGCCCACTCACCTAACCTGTTCAAGTCACCCTGCAGCCTCTTAGCACACCGCCATCCAGCTTAGTGTCATCTGCAAACTTGGAGATATTACACTCAAGTCCTTCATCTAAATTCGATGTATATTGTAAATAGCTGGGGTTCCAGCACTGAGCCCTGCGGCATCGCACTAGTCACTGCCTGCCATTCTGAAAAGGATCCGTTTATCCCGACTCTCTGCTTCCTGTCTGCCAACCAGTTCTCTAACAACGTCAATACATTACCCCCAATATCATGTGCTTTAATTTTTCACACCAATTTCTTGTGTGGGACCTTGTCAAAAGCCTTTTAAAAGTCCAAATACACCACATCCACTGGTTCTCCCTAGTCCACGCTACCAATTACATCCTCAAAAAATTCGAGAAGATTTGTCAAGCATGATTTCCCTTTCATAAATCCATGCTGACTTGGACCGATCCTGTCACTGCTTTCCAAATGCGCTGCTATTTCATCTTTAATAATTGATTCCAACATTTTCCCCACGACCGATGTCAGGCTAACCGGTCTATAATTCCCCGTTTTCTCTCCATCCTTTTTAAAAAGTGGTGTTACATTAATACCCTCCAGTCCATAGGAATTGATCCAGAGTCGATAGACTTTTGGAAAATGATCACAACTGCATCCACTATTTCGAGGGCCACTTCCTTCAGTACTCTGGGATGCAGACTATCAGGCATTGGGGATTTATCAGCCTTCAATCCCATCAATTTCCCTAACATAATTTCCTGACTAATAAGGATTTCCTTCAGTTCCTTGGTTATGCTGATAAAGCAGTGGTGGAGCTCCATGAGGCACCAGTGCATGGTGCTATGGAGAGCAGGGACACGGGTTCTATCTCCTATTTCACTGAGTTGCAACATAAGCTACAGAGCTATGTGGAAACATTGTGCAGAAGCCAAATCCCTCTGCATATGGTGAAGAAAGACCAAAATTAGTGTGGTCCTGCACCACTGTTAAATAAATCATAGCTGCTGCCTTAAAGCAGCATCATCAGAATTCTAAGAACAATATATGCACTGAACCAGCATAGTTGATTTATAGACCGAAAGAACAAAGTTCTAATTATGTAGCATCTTTCATGATCCCAGGAGAACCCAATGAAGTCATTGTTGCATTGTAGGGAAACGCCCCTGCTCTTCTTTAATGGATCTTTTACAGTCATCTAAAATGACAGATTAGGCCTTGGTTTAATGTCTCATCTGAAAGACAATATCTCCGAATGTGCAGCATTCCCTCAGTACTGCACTGAAATGTAAGTTGTGATGATGGGGGAGAAAGTCAACATTATTGCACCCATTTATTTGACATTTGAATTTCGGGTTGTGACCTCCCGTGCCCAATCTCCCCCTAAAGGCTGGCAAATTGAAAACCATCTAGGTGTGTACAGTGCTCACTTGAAACATGCATTCGGTGTCCTGCAAATGCAAATCGGGGTCCTAATACTGGTTGTAGGACCCCAATGAAAATTGGTCAGCTGATGGGAAGTAAGCGTGTCCCATGCATGAGCCAGCCAGTTGTTACAGGTCTTGAGTTACTGAACCAGTGGACCTTAAAGGGACCACTGGTGGCCACTCGAAAAAGGGAAGGGAAGTTTTCAAAACTTTCATTTCTGTGGAACCACGAGAAGCAGGAGTGCTCTTCCTGGCTCCATAAAAATACTACGGGCCGCTGCTTACCTCCCTCAACGTCACTACCCCTCCCTTCATGAAAGATCTATCTCTGGGCTGTCTCATCATTGGAGCTGTCTGAAATTTCCAAAGCCCCGACGAGCAAGCCACGTTGGGATTAGCATCTGCCATTCACTGGTTCAATGCAAATGAAGCCCAAGGCCCAATTTAGTTCGGGCCTCAGGCCAATGCCTTTGGGTGCATGTGGGGATCGCACCATCCATTTTGTGCTGGAAACTGTGAGTTGAATTTCACCCCAACGTGATCAAGTCTCTTGAGTGGGACTTCTGACTCAGAGGCAAACGTGCTACCAAAGTTGAAACCGAGCAGACCAATACGAGTCGAGGAAACCACAATGGCCGGAATTTTACTGGTGCTGAGAGGGCGGGTTTGGAGATGGGTCAGCTGTCAAAATAGAAATGATTGACAGTGGGCCGGGAGCCTCCGCGCTAGTCTCCCAGGGGTCAGCTCTGTTAGCGATTAACAGACCTGACACCAAGCGGCGGGGAAGATAATTTATATCAGTAAGAACTAGTTAAAAGCGAATTAAAGACAATTTTGCCTTCAACTTACTATTTTTCCAGCTTTTTGACGAATTTAACGGCGCTCGTGGATCATGTTAGGTAAGTCTGTCGGGTTTTCAATGAGTATACATTCTTCTGAATAGTTGACAGTTGCAAATGTGTATAAAAGCTACCATTTCACAGCTGTTCACTTTCCAAACTTAGAAGCTGAAGCCTTCAGGATTTTGAATACACTTTTGAGCTTTATGCAGGTTGGAAGTATTTGGAGTAAACACTTTATACACTGTCACCTCCTTGGAACAACCTCTCTGACCATTTGACAGATCGCTTCTGTCATCACAACTTCACCTGCCATCTATTCCATCAGCATTGGGGCCCTTGAAAAATTCTCACCTTAGTCCTCAGAATCCCACCATGATCAACACTAACACCAAAATTATCAGGCACACCAGCAGCACCAACAACACCAACCCTCTCCGCAATCACCTGCTGCTGCAAAGGACACAGGACATCTGCACCCGAGCACATTGCTGCCAGGGATGGTCACACCATGGCCAGATTTACTTCACTTGATGCTATACATCCTAGCTACCATATGATGCACCAACTTGGCATCACCCCATACCAGCACCAGAAAGCAACCCTACAATGGCCAAGCCATTTCTTTCACACTCATCACCATTGTGGGGGGTACCATTATTGTCATGTATGTAACCCTTGGCAATCTGTATCACGCCAACACCAAAGGGTCCACTTGATGGAGTCCCAAGGGATACCAGCATCCTTTGGGAGCACTGTATATAAACAGGCCTCCCACGCTTTACCAACACTCTGGAGTTTAATTAAAGGAGCTAAGGTCACACTTACTCATTGCATACAGTACTCAGTTTCATCCTTTATTATGAGCATAACAATTGGTGACGAGGTAACGAACAACCACGCAAAAATGCAAAGAACTGTTGTTACCCTGGAGAAATTCTCAGAAGGGGTTGATTGGGAGGCTTTCGTGGAGAGACTTGACCAATACTTCGTGGCCAAAAGCTGGAAGGGGATGAGAACGCTGCCAAACGAAGGGCGATCCTCCTTATTGTCTGTGGGGCAACAACCTATGGCCTCAGGAAGAATTTTCTAGCTCCGGTAAAACCAACAACCAAATCCTATGAAGAATTGTGCATGCTGGTCCGGGAGCACCTAAATCCGAAGGAAAGCGTTTTGATGGCGAGGTATCGGTTCTACACGTGTCAACGGTCGGAGGGCCAGGAAGTGGCGAGCTACGTCGGCGAACTAAGGCGCCTTGCAGGACATTGCGAATTCGATGGATTCCTTGAACAAATGCTAAGAGACTTTTTTGTGCTTGGCATTGGCCATGAGGTTATCCTTGGCAAACTATTGACTGTTGAAACACTGAATCTGAGCAAAGCCATAACGATAGCCCAGGCATTTATGTCCACCAGCGATAACACCGTACAAATTTCGTAGCATAAAGAGATTTCGGCTAGTACTTTTCAAGCAGGAATGTATATGGCAGAATGTACACGCTGGCTGCTGCACGGCCTCAGATGACCCAGAGTCCGCCATCAATCATTAATGCGAGGCAGTTAACAACTTGTTGGCGTTGTGGAGGTGATCATCGGGCCCATCAATGCCGCTTCAAGCACTATGCGTGCAATGGCTGCAGAACAATGGGACACCTCCAGCGAATGTGCAGTCAAGCTGCAAACCCTGCAAACCTTGCAAACCACCACATTGCAGAGGAAGGTTGATCCATGGTGGATCAGGCTGAACTAGAGACTCGAACTGAGGAGGCAGAAGTGTACGGGGTACACACCTTCACCATGAAGTGTCCACCGATCATGTTAAAAGTTGAACTGAATGGAATTCCAGTATCCATGGAACTGAACACTGGTGCGAGTCATTCTATAATGAGCAAAAAGGCCTTCGACAGGCTGTGGAGCAACAAGGCACACAGGCCCAAGCTTAGCCCCATTCACACTAAGCTAAGGACTTACACCAAAGAGCTGATCTCTGTAATTGGCAGTGCAGAAGTAAAAGTCTCCTATGATGGAGCAGTCCACTATGGATCATGCCAGGGTATGGCCCCACACTGTTCGGCAGAATCTGGCTGGGAAAAATCCGCTGGAACTGGGACGACATCCGAGCGCTTACATCCGTCGATGACGCCTCATGTGCCCAGGTTCTGAACAGATTCCCATCGTTGTTCAAGCCAGGCATTGGAAGTTTCTCGGGGGCTAAGGTGCAGATCCACTTGGTTCCCGGTACATGACCCATCCACCACAAGGGCACGGGCGGTACCGTATATGATGCGAGAGAAAGTGGAAATTGAGCTGGACAGGCTGCAGTGAGAAGGCATTATCACGCCGATAGAGTTCAACGAGTGGGCCAGTCCAATTGTCCTGGTACTCAAAGGTGACGGCACAGTCAGGATTTTTGGGGACTATAAAGTAACGATTAACCGTTTTTCGCTACAGGACCAGTACCCGCTACACAAGGCAGATGACCTATTTGCGACCCTGGCTGGAGGAAAGACATTCACCAAGTTGGACCTGACCTCAGTCTACATGACGCAGGAGCTGTAAAAATCTTTGAAAGGCCTCACCTGCATCAACATGCACAAAGGTCTGTTCATCTATAACAGATGCCCGTTTGGAATTCGTTCGGCCGCGGCAATTTTCCAACGGAACATGGAGAGCCTGCTAAAGTCAGTTCCGCACCATGGTTTTCAGGACGACATACTGGTCACAGGTTGGGACACCATCGAACACTTGAAGAATCTGAAAGAGGTTCTAAGTCGGCTAGATCGTGTGGGACTCAGGTTGAAACGCTCAAAGTGTGTTTTCCTGGCACCAGAGGTCGAGTTCTTAGGAAGAAGAATCACAGCAGACGGCATCAAACCCACTGACGACAAGATGGAGGCCATCAAGAACGCGCCGAGACCACAGAATGTGACAGAGCTGCGGTCGTTCCTGGGACTCCTCAACTATTTTAGTAATTTCCTACCCGGGTTAAGCACCTTGCTGGAATCACTACATGTGCTACTGCGCAAGGGAGATGACTGGGTATGGGGAAAATTCACAAGAGGTTGCCTTTGAGAAAGCCAGAAATCTGTTATGTTCAAACAAACTACTTGTTCTGTATAATCCATGTAAACGATTAGTGCTAGCTTGTGATGCGTCGTCACATGAGGTCAGGTGTGTGTTACAACAGGCTAACGAATCAGGAACATTGTAACCAGTCGCCTATGCGTCCAGGAGTTTGTCCAAGGCCGAAAGGGCCTACAGCATGATTAGAAAAGAAGCTCTGGCATGCGTTTACGGGGTGAAAAAAATGCACCAGTATCTGTTTGGTCTCAAGTTTGAGCTAGAAACTGACCATAAGCCGCTCATATCCTATTCTCAGAGAGCAAAGGGATTAACACCAATGCCTCAACCCACATCCAAAGATTGGTGCTCACGCTGTCTGCATACAACTATGTAATCCGCCACAGACCAGGCACAGAGAACTGTACTGATGCTCTCAGTCGGCTACCATTGCCCACCACCGAGGTGGAAATGGCACAGCCTGCAGACTTGCTCTTGGTGATGGGTGCATTCGAAAACTAAAGTCACCCATTTCGGCTCGCTAGATCAGGACCTGGACCAGTCAGGATTCTTTCCTGTCCCTGGTAAAAAATCGTGTCCTCCATGGGAGCTGGTCTAGCCTCCCTTCAGAGATGCAGGAAGATATTAATCCATTCCAGATGCGCAAAGACGAAATGTCCCTACAAGCGGACTGTATTTTGTGGGGTAATTGCGTGGTCTTGCCCAAGAAAGGCAGAGAAACATTCATACGCGACCTACACAATATCCACCCAGGCAGAGTAATGATGAAAGCCATAGACGGATCCTCTGTGTGGTGGCCCAGCATTGACTCAGATTTAGAGTCATGCGTGCACCAGTGCAACACTTGCTCTCAACTGAGCAATGCACCCAGAGAGACACCGCTAAGTTTGTGGTCGTGGCCCTCCAAACCGTGGTCTAGGATCCACGTTGACTTTGCGGGCCCATTTCTAGGCAAAATGGTCTTGGTTGTTGTGGATGCTTATTCAAAATGGATTGAGTGTGTAATAATATCTGTAAGCACGTCCACTGCCACCATCGAAAACCTACGAGCCATGTTTGCCATACACGGCCTGCCTGATGTCCTTGTCAGCGACAATGGGCCGTGTTTCACCAGTGCTGAATTCAAGGAATTCATGACCCGCAATGGGATCAAGTATGTCACATCTGCCCCGTTCAAGCCTGCATCTAATGACCAGGCAGAACGGGCAGTTCAAACCATCAAGCAAAGCTTGAAACGAATGTCAGAAGGCTCCCTGCAGACCCGACTGTCCCAGGTCCTGCTCAGCTACCGCACCAGACCCCACTCGCTCACCGGGGTTCCCCCAGCCGAGCTACTCATGAAAAGGATGCTCAAAACAAGGCTCTCTCTTGTCCACCCTGATCTCCATGATCAAGTCGAGGGAAGGCGGCATCAACAAAGCATGTACCATGATCGCGCAAACTTGTCACGCGATATTGAGGTCAATGACCCTGTATTTATACTCCATTATGGACATGGTCCCAAATGGCTAACTGGCACGGTCATAGCCAAAGAAGGGAGTAGGGTGTTTCAGGTCAAATTGGCCAATGGACTAACATGCAGAAAGCATTTGGACCAAATCAAATTGAAGTTCACTAAAGCTACCAGCAACCCGAAGAGGACACCACCAACTTCGACCCTACAACACACACACAAGTGGAAACCTACATCACGGTTGACCCCGAAGCCGAACTCACCGTCCCCAGCAGCCCAGCAAGGCCAGCTGCCCAACAGCCCAGTGAAGAACCAACCAACTCACCCAGACCTGCATTTGTACCGAGACGATCAACAAGGGAGTGAAAAGCCCCAGATCGTCTCACTGTAAATAAGTGTACTGTTGACTTTGGGAGGCAGTGATGTTATGTATATAACCCTTGGCAACCTGTATTACACCACCACCAAAGGGCCCACCTGTTGGAGTCCCAAGGGATCCCAGCATCCCTTGGAAATGCTGTATATAAGCAGGCCTCCCACGCTGTACCAACATCTGGAGTTTAATTAAAGGAGCTAAGGTCACACTTAATCATTGCATACATTACTCAGTTTCATCCTTTATTATGAACGTAACAGGTATGTCTCACCATTCACTGAAAATCACTAAATTCACTTTCAAAAGTGCACATAAATCTGTCCAAGAACGCAAAGTGTTGAAAATAAAAGTTTTAATGTTTGACAACACATTAACAGAAACTTTGCATGAGCATTGGCTAAAAGACCCAAGTCCCTACCCTTGTATGTTGTTAGTTGGTATAAAAACATAAGAATTAGGAGCAGGAGTAAGCCATTTGGCCCCTCGAGCCTGCTCCATCATTCAATGAGATCAAGGCTGATCTTCTACCTCAACTCCACTTTCCTGCAATATCCCTATTTCCCTTGATTCCCTTAATATCCATAAATCTATCAATCTCTGTCTTGAATATATTCAAAGACTGAGCCTTCACAGCCCTCTGTGGTAGAAAATTCCAAAGATTCACCATCCTCTGAGTGAAGAAGCTTCTCCTCATCTCAGTCCTAAATGGCTGACCCCTTATTCTGAGACTGTGACCCCTGATTCTATACTCCTCAGCCAGAGGAAACATCCTCCCTGCATCTACCCTGCGAAGCCCTGTAAGAATTTTGTATGTTTCAATGAGATCACCTCTCATTCTTCTAAACTCTAGAAAATATAGGCCTGGTCTACAGAATCTCTCCTCATAGGACAATCCCCCCCATCCCAGGAATCAGTCTGGTGAACCTTTGTTGCACTCGATCCATGGCAACTATATCCTTCCTTAGGTAAGGAGACCAAAACTGTACACAATAATCCAGGTGCAGTCTCACCAAGGCCCAATACAATTGCAGTTAGACATCTTTACTCTTATACTCAAATTCTTTTGTAATAAAGGCCAACATACCATTTGCTTTCTTACAAAAGCAAAATACTGCAGATGCTGGAATCTGAAATAAAAACAGAGAATGCTGAAAATCTCAGCAGGTCAGGCAACATCTGTGGAGTGAAAAATCTGTGGAGAGACTCCCCCGCAATGGTGATGAGTGTGAAATGGCACATTTGCTTTCTTAATTGCTTGCTGTACCTGCATGTTAACTTTCAGTGATTTGTGTACAAGGACACTCAGGTCCCTCTGAACACCAACATTTCCCAATCTCTCACCATTTAAAAAATACTAGCGTTTCTATTTTTTCCAACAAAAGTGGATAACTTCAACTTTCTCCACATTATATTCCAATTGCCATGTTCTTGCCCACTCACTTAGCCTGTTTATATCCCCTTGAAGTCTCTTTGCATCTTCCTCACAACTTACATTCCCACCTAGCTTTGTATCATCAGCAAACTTGGATATATTACATTTGGCATGATTGGGCTAGGATGAGGGTGTGTGTGAGGGCTGACGAGTGAGATGGGGAAGTGATAGAGAGAGGGATGGGTGAAGGTGCAAGGTAAGTTGGTGTGAGTAAGGATGTGTAGGGGTAGGGTAGGAAAGACAGGGTGATGGGTATGTGATGAGTGGCACAGCAGGATGAGATTGAGTGTAGCTTTGCAGTAAAGTTTCGTGATCTACTGAGATCATTGAAAGGTTTGTACCACTTCAGCCTGATTGTCCTGATAACATCCTTGCTTGTGCCCTTCTGTGCAAAGTGCAACCAGGTTGCATTGGTCTCCTGGGGAGGTCTCTTCCGTTCATTGAAAGGGAAGAGAACCTCCCTGCATGCTGTGACTTCCTCTGTAAGCATATGGAGGAAGTCTTGGGAGAGCCTGGGTGCAGCTGTGCATCTTTGTGCAGTGCTTGTCAGTGTTTGCAGCACCTCAATGCTGTATAACGTTGATAGCACAACTATCAAAATCAAATATGGCCATGGTCCCTTTAATGAAACTAGCTAATGACTAATATTCTGGCAACCTCAATGGGTGGGCATAACAAGCCCCATCATTGTAAAATTATTTGGAAAGAGCAGACTGCAGCCAACAGCGGGCCGGAACCTCACTAAAGACTCCGGCCACCCCAGACTCACCATGGTTGGCAAAATCGCAGCTCATGTGCAAGTTGCAGACTCTTTTTACAAGCACAGTTTACAGAAAGGATTGGTAAATGCATTGCTAAAGAGAGGCAAGTAACTTAATAGGCCCCCGCCAGCAGAAAATTGCACAGATACAGAAGATGGCATTGATTAACAAATAGGAAGAGCTGCAATACATATATGTACAGTACCCCTTATAAAATCAAGACTTCTGAAAGATTATTTGTTTAAGGCTGGTTGATCACTCTTTACAGATCTACAATACTCTTGCTACAATACAACAGTTTTAGGTGTGGCGAATACACAATATTTGAATTTAGACTGTAATTGCTGAGATGTGATGGATGACCAGACATTCTGATATCAGTACAGAAAACAGCCTATATAATATACTAGGAAAACAAACTTGATTGATTTGTTTAGTCAAATATAATTCTGAGATCTGGTACATGAGACATCTTGCAAATTGATGCAAAACATTTCAGAACACGTTACCGATCACCAGTGCTGAGCCAATTGTTGATTTATGCTGGTGATATCTGGTTTCATCAAATGGATTAGGGAATCACTCTTTGTCTTTTTTATCCAATTTGCACCAGAATAATTTACTTGTGACCATTAGCAGTATAAATTGGCAAAATTTGATTGGACAAATTTTGTTCAGACCAAATGCTGCAAATAATCTTTTTGCAGGTATTTATTTTCCTATCCTCTTAAAAATGTTCTGGGGTTGACCTAATCATTTAGATTGTTTCTGAAATGATTTGCTTGTTGGTGAAGCGCTGTAGTTGAGTAGCTCTGCAACATTAATAAAACACACTGGATTTTCTTTTAGCTGCTAAAGCAACCATGTTTCCATCAAGCATGTCTCCGGTTTTAATAAAGAAACTCGAGTGGTAACGGTGAAAAATGACTTTTCACACCCGGTCATCTGTCTGCCATGTATTATTCAGGGCGGTGTTTGTCCTGAAGTGTATCATTCTGAAGTTGTGTCAGGTATGAAATATGCTCAATGTAATTCCATCAGACTCTGCAAAGTTGATTAGAACAGATCACCTTTCAGCAAAGGTGCAAGTTATCTCAACAGATTGACTGAAGAAGACTAATCGTAATCATATATTGAGAAAAGGAACAGCTCTTAATTGTGTGGTTCTCATCATCATCATCATCATAGGCGGTCCCTCGAGTCGAGGATGACTTGCTTCCACGACAAAAAGGCCACAGGTGTTTCAATGAAGGACCTAATATTCCGGATCCCGAACTAAATCTTGAAGGGTGGAAGATGCCTGTGAGTGGATTTTTTTAACGTGTGGTGGCCGTTGCACACCAGCCATACGGGGTCAGAAAATCCTCAGCCCTGCTCCAGAAGGCCTTCACTCCTCACCACGCTGGAGTATCTGGGGTTAGTGAGGTATCAACTGTTTAATATATATTTTAGGCAGGTGCCCAGCTATTATCGACATATCTTGGATGTTCACTACGTGGGTGGTGGGTGGAGGGAGAGGGGATACAAGTCTGGGTTGCGGCATGATGGGCTCTTTCCCTCAAAGTGCAGGAAAAAAGGTAGATTATCCCTCTCGTTAGGTAGGCCCAACAGGAAACAATGGCCCCAATTTTCCCCAATTTTTTGGCGCCATAGCTCAGTCCAAAGATTCCCCAGTGTTGGGGTGCTGGCGTCTACTACCAGGGCCAGAATGTTTGACACCATACATTCTGGCGCTGGTGTTAGTTAGCCAATCCTCTATTCATGGTAACATATTACCCCCAACCCCGTGAACTTTTATGTGGCAAAAATTTGGCAGATGGAGTATAATATTAGAAAGTGTGAGGCTATAAACTTTGGCAGAAAAAAAAATCAAAGAGCAAGTTATTATTTAAATGGAGAAAAATTGTAGTACAGCGGACCTGGGGGTACTTGTGTATGAAACACAAAAGGTTAGTATGCAGGTGCAGCAAGTGATCAGGAAGGCCACTTCAATCTTGGCCTTTATTGCAAAGGGGGTGGAGTATAAAAGCAAGGAAGTCTTGCTACAGTTATACAGTGTACTGGTGAGGCAACACCTGGAATACTGCATGCAGTTTTGGTTTCCATATTTACGAAAGGATATACTTGCTTTGGAGGCAATTCAAAGAAGTTTCACAAGGTTGATTCCAGAGATGAGGGGGTTGACTTATGAGGAAAGGTTGAGTAGGTTGGGCCTCTACTCATTAGAATTCAGAAGAATGAGAGGTGATCTTATCGAAATGTATAAGATTATGAGGGGGCTTGACAAGGTGGATACAGAGTGGATGTTTCCACTGATAGGGGAGACTAGAACTAGAGGGCATAATCTTAGAATAAGGGGCTGCCTATTTAAAACTGAGATGAGGAGAAATTTCTTCTCTCAGAGGGTTGTAGATCTGTGGAATTCGCTGCCTCAGAGAGCTGTGGAAGCTGGGACATTGAATAAATTTAAGACAGAAATAGACAGTTTCTTAAATGATAAGGGAATAGGGGGTTATGCAGAGCGGAAAGTGGACCTGAGTCCATGATCGGATCGGCCATGATCGTATTAAATGGTGGAGCAGACTCGAGGGGCCGTATGGCCTTATCCTGCTCCTATTTCTTATATTCTTATGTTCTTAATTATTGACGCTATCCTCTGCTCCATGGCTGTTAGTTGCAGCCTACTTGGCGGACCTCCTCCAGTTTGTGACTGTTCTCGTTTGATCTGTGACACCATCTTCTGCAAAGATGCAAATGGAACTTTTTAAGAGAGGGTCCTTCTGAACACACATGCACACATGCACACAGATCACATTTACAGATGGTATTGCAGTTCATAAATATACATATATTTTAAAGCCCAAATAAATGTAAGTTTAATGTATTACTTACAGTCACTGCTTGTCCGAGGTCGGTGCCACTTCTTTTTCACCTGTGCACCGGTTCTCGGAGTCATGGACATTCCATTAAACTCGACTGTGTCCTTGTCCCAAACTTTTGCGAGTGCAGACGGTTTAAGCTTATTTTTTCTGAAGCTCCTCTCGCTCTCAAAGAACTCTCCATCTACTCTTGATTAAGTGTTTCAGGCGCTCAATTTCATTTGCGCGAAATCTCATCGCCGTTACGGTTTCCCCTTCTCCGTCCCTGGCCCTTTTGCCTTCTCTGCGCACTTCCATTGCAGCCATCTCGTGAACAAAGCTATATTTGCTACCTGCGAAACTACCTCTGCCACCAATGGATTCTCAATGGTGATCCACACAGTCCCCATACGTGCTGTTTTTTAAATAATTTCTGCTGCCCACGTGCAAGTGGGTCTTTTTTCCTTTTGTTTGTGCACCGCAGTGGGTGAAAAAAATGTTTTTTTTTCTTTGCATGCGCTGTGCTGTTTCAGCGCACATTGGAGGCTCCACCCTGTAGAATTGGATCAGGTAGCGCCGGCACCAGAGGATGCGCATATGGTGAGGGAACTACGCATTTTTATTTTCAGTGCTGAGGGGCCTAAAAAAACGGACGTCCCCGTAAGTTAAGGCCATTTTTTTTCTTTGACGAAAATTGGGGCCAATACCCTTACTTTGTGACTGTGACAAAGGTAAACTATCCCTCCTCGTCCTGTCTGCAGCCTTTGACACAACTGATCACTCCATCCTCCTACAACGCCTCTTCACCATTGTCCAGCTGGGTGAGGCTGCACTTGCCTTCTTATCTATCTAATCAGAGCAATGGCTTCTCTTCCCACTCCAGCATTGTTATCTCTGGTGTCCCCCAAGGATCTATCCTTGGCCCCCTCCCATTTCTCATCTATATGCTGCCCCTTGGCGACATCATCCAAAAACACAGCTTCAGTTTCCACATGTACACTGATGACACCCAGCTCTACCCCTCCATGGTCTCTAAATTGTCAGACTGCTTGTCCTACATCCAGTACTGGATGAGCAGAAATTTTCGACAATGAAATATTGCGAAGACTAAAGCCATTGTCTTTGATCCCCGCCACAAACTGCGTTCCCTAGCCACCGACTCCATACTTCTACCAAGCATCTGTCTGAGGCTGAACCAGACTGTTCACAACCTTGGTGTTATATTTGACCCTGAAATGAGATTCCGGCCATATACCCGCAGCATAAATAAAACCGCCTATTTCCATCTCTGTAACAGTGCCTGTTTCCACCCCTGCCTCAGCTCATCTGCTGCTGAAACACTCATCCATGCCTTTTTTACCTCTAGGCTTGACTACTATAATGCACCTCTGGCTGGCCTCCCACATTCTACCCTACATAAACTTGAGGTCATCCAAAACATGCCAGCCCATGTCCTAATTCACATCAAGTCCTGCTCACCCATCACCCCTGCGCTCGCTGACCTACATTGCTCCCAGTTAAGCAACGCCTTGATTTCAAAATTCTCATCCTTGTTTACAAATCCCTCCATGGCCTCGCCCCTCCCTATCTCTGCAATCTCCTTCAGCCTCACAAACCCCCGAGATTTCTGCGCTTCTCAAATTCTGCCCTCTTGAGCATCTTTGATTAATACCGCTCAACCATTGGTGGCCGTGCCTTCAGCTTCCTGGGTCCTAAGCTCTGGAACTCCCTCCCTAAACCTCTTTGCCTCTCTACCTTTCTTCCCTCCTTTAAGACGCTCCTTAAAACCTACCTCTTTGACCAAGCATCTGCTGTAATATCTGCTTATGTGGCTTGGTGTCAAATTTATTTGTTTTGCCTTATAACACTCGTGTGAAGCACCTTGGGACATTTTACTACGTTAAAGGCGCTATATAAATACAAGTTGTTGTTGTTTTCAACATGTCATGGTGCCAACCTGGAGACTCAAATGGGCCCTACTTCAGTCCCTTGGCAGAACTGTTTGCCGAGTTTATCTTGATTGAGGAAATTACCAGCATGGTAAATCCCTCTACTCAACCTTGCCACCTTCAACTTTGTAGACTATATTTCAGGCAGGTGGAGCCTCCACTCACCCCAGGCCCCATCAGAAACTGGCAACCAGCAGGATTCTGAGCAACGACACAGCATTTCTGCATTCCACCAGAATTCTCACCTCAGTGGTACCTCATGCCCAGCATGTATCCCTGATCTGCCCTTGGGGCCAAATATTTTTGTCTCCCATTTTTCTTTTGTAATTAGTTATTAATTATTATTCAGATTACAAGATGATTGTATTCTGAATGTAAGTTGATATCTTGCTATAAAAGAAACAGTATTCCAGATTCAGACCTTCCATGGCATTGCTCACAGTGCCACACTAAAATGGGATGTCTGAGGTATGACACCTGAAGTGTGACAAGAAGCAAAATTTGTATTCATTCTAAATAGCATAATAATCAAAATTTCATATATAGTACAGTAAAATGATCAAGTAACAACTGTCACTACACCAAGACATTTCTAAGAGACTTGAGAAAGGCGATATAAATGCAAGTCTGCCTTTGTTACACTATCTCATTATAATATATTAAAGTAAGTATTTTATCAATAAATAGCTTCAGTAAAATAGGAATCTTATATTATCTCAATTTTTTTTGATAAAAGAAATTGCTTAATTATTAAAGTAAATTAGGTTTCGACAAAAAGCATAAATTTAAAAAATAAGCCCACAAAATGATGCTAATTCAAAACTAGTACCTCCCTATTCCTTTGGAGCTAAAAGGTGGATTTTATATTTCCTTGCCACATATCATTTACATATTAAAATGAATGTTTAATATAGTTCCTTGTGTGTTCTAGTTTGTATTGTTATTTTAAAGTTGCCTTCACCAACGGAAAGAAATATTAAGATCAAATATTGACATCTGGAATGCACTGCCCACTGCCTGAAAGGGTGGTGGCGGAGGCAGACTCAATTTTATCTTTCAAAAGAGAGTTGGATAAGTGTCTGAAGGAAAAAAAATTGCATGGCTATGGGGAAAGGGCAAGGAAGCGGGACTCGTTTAGAGTTGGCATGGGCTCGACGGGCTGAATGGCCTTCTTTCCATGCTGTAACCAATTTATGATTCTATAATTCTAGAAATTGGGCTACTTTGCGCAAACAGTGCCTCCTGCTAAATTGGGCAGAGGTTTTGCAGTGACGCTACCAGGTAGCACCACATTTGGCTGCGCCATGTGTACTTTCCTGTTACCACCCAGAAGCTAAATTCGCTTTTGGCTTCTGTAGTCCCACCTGGCGCTGACAATGACAGCTTAGTTGTTGTGTTTCAGTTGGGAGTCGGCTGAAGGATCGCTTTATAAAGACGCCATTTTGGGGAATATTTTTAGTCGGCCAATAATGGTTGGTGCTTACTTCCACATAGGCAGACAGGCGTTTTGACAAATTTCAGCGATTTCTAATTGAAGGACTGTTCTGGCTGTTAAAGATTCGTGACTTTTATTGAGGGCAGATTTGAAAGTCCAACATTTATATTGTTTCATGGGGGCTGTGTTGGCACTGGACCTTGCGCACCGACGTCACCATCAGAGGCAACTTAGGAAGAAACAAAGACATCAAAAAGTGGCCAGAGAGAGAGGAGGTCCAACAGGGTTGTCAACAGAAGACCTCACCTTCCCAGGGCAGCAGTTCTCCTACATCAATTTCACTGAGGAACATTGTGTTTGAAGGCTGCGTTTCAGCAAGGATGAGGTCACAGAGCTCTGCCTCCTCCTGCAACTAGGCCTTGAGCCTCTGACCAGCGTGAGGACGGCTCTCTCAGTGCTAGTCATGGTAACCATCACACTCAGTTTTTATGCGAGCAGATCCTTTCAGTGTGCAACAGGACACATCTCCAACATCTCCCAGTTTGCTGTCCATTGCTGCATCCGCGAGGTCACAGATGCCCTATACAGAAGGAGAAGCGACTATGTTTCCTTTCCATGATCAGAGAGAGGCAGCTGGAGTGTGCATGTGGCTTTGCCAGGATAGCGGCCTTCTCCATGGTGCAGGACGCCATTGACTGCACCCATGTCACTTTGCGGACACTGCATAACAATCCTTAGTTATTCCATTACCGCAAAGGTTACCACTCACTTAATGTGCGGTTGGTGTGTGACCACACATGGTGAATCCACACCGTCAATGCCCGCTATCCTGGTCTCTTCCAGCCATCACATCAAGCTCGCGGCTGGCTGGTTGGATATACAGGTTATCCGCTCTCCACCTGGCTCATGACTCCCTTCCGTAACCCCAACACTCGTGCCCAGCACTCACATAATGCTGCCACCAGAAACATCTTTGAGCAGACCATCAGAGTGCTCAAGCAACGGTTCCATTGCCTTAACTGCTTAAGAGGAGTCTTCCAATACTTGGCTGAGCGGGTATCCCATTTCGATACCATCTAATTCATGCTGCACAACTTGGCCATCATGACGGCACAACCACTGCCATCAGGTATAGCTCCACCACCTCAGGAGGAGGAGCAGGAGGATGAGGAGGATGAGTAGGAGGATGAGGAGGAGTAGGAGGATGAGGATCAGCAGGAGCAGCAACAGCAGCGAAGGAGGAGGCAGCCACTCAATCGGTATTCTGCAAGGGCGTTCGTGATTGCTTCATTAGACTTCACTTCCAATGAATTCCAGCCCACTTCCCGGATGCTCAGCACAGCCCCATCAGCATATCAATTTCCCCTTCCATACCACAGCCCCAACACTGAAATGAGAGACAATACCAAATAAGCAACATTCCAATTAAAATTTAGCTGATAACATTCACCACAATTATAAAATTAAATTTACGAATCACCCTTATATCCCCTCCTAACACTGGCTTCACCTATTCTACTGCTCCTTCTTAGTGTGTCCCCTTTGGCTGCAGCATGGCTGGTCGAAAGCTGCTGAGTGGCAGGGCCAGAAACTGCAGATGGCCTTGCAGGATGCCCTCAACTGGCTGTGGGCCTGGAAGGCCCGGCTGTAGACTGGGCGGGCGGTGGCATTCTGGGCTGGCTGGATGACAGGCAGCGACAAGTGCAAAAGCGAAGTGGCAGTGGTGGGCTCAGGAATCCTGTTATCCTTCCTATCCTGAGAGAGGACAGCAGGTTCCTGTTCCACTGACCCACTGCCAATCCCCCAGGGCAGCACCCCAGCATCCCTCTCAATCTGCTGGAGCAAAGATTGGTGGCCTGCTGCGACACTGTGAGATCCTTGGTCATCTGTGGTGGACATAGCGCTAATGGCACTATCAGAGATCACGTGGCATTAAACTGAGACTGCATGAGAGCACCAACCATAGCCTGCATTACAGCAGTAAGACATTTCTTTGCTTCTGCCTGTGCTGCAATGGAAGCTACCACATCGCTCATGACACGCGCCATGAGGTCTAGGTCCACACAGTCTCTCTGGGAGTCCACCATCATCTGTAGACTGGAAATGATGGGCTCCTTAGTGTGCGCAGAGCTCTGTGCAATTTTGGAGGCGGTCTCCTCCACACTCCTTACCATTGCCGTGATGCTCTCGGGAACCCTTGCCACTGCACCTATCATGTCGGAGTGCATAGCCATCACCTTTCTTGAGAACGCCTCCCCATTAAGGTCCTCATCTAAGTCCTGTGCAGCAGAACTCGCGCGCGAAATGTCCCTCCGGGAGCTTGCTCCTGAGCTACCCTTTCCCTTTGGGCTTGCTGCAGCCCGCTAGGCCTCGGTGCATCACCCAGTGCAGACTCCTCTACTAAGTTATCCTCTAACGAACGCATAGTGCCAGTTTCTGAGCTGGTGCATGCAGGTGAGAGATGCAATGACGCTTGTGTCCGCCTCCTCTTCTCCTTCTTCACTATCATTGAGGGGCTCAGGGACAGGCTGGTCAGCTGCTTGCTAACTATCTGAAAGCAAAACTGGCAAAAGGCTTGCATTAAGGTGAGGGCAGGGGGTCAGGAATGGAACAAGGAAGGCAGACAGTATCAGGAGCTGGAAAGTGATAAAGCCTTCTGGTGTGAGGGAAGTGGGACGAGACTCAAGATGCTCAGTGCCCTCCCGGATGCTCTTCCGCCACTTAGGGTAGTCCTGGGCCAGAGATTCCTAGGTGCTGCCATTCAATAAGATCATGGCTGATCTGATCCTGGCCTCAACTCCACTTC